>NC_140935.1:171732137-172049637 GCF_014529385.1 Adiantum capillus-veneris
GGCCTTTTTGTTTAACTAAAAATATTACATTTGAAATTTTATTATTTCCAATACAATTTAGACCTGCCTTTTTTTTTTGAAAACAATAAAAATCTTTTTTTTTGGACTATATAAGGCCTTAATAAAGGGTTGCATTTTGGGAGCAACTTTGGACCATTGGATAAAGTTTGCTAATTACTGTCACATGGAAATAGGCTTTCCTTTTTACTGTTTCTTGTAGACCCTTTTTAGCGGGTGTTATTTTTCTAAATTTGTTACCATGCTCTCAAGTATTTTTTTAGTAATTATCTTTTTTGCTTTTGAAATATATTTTAATCTAAATAGTTCATTGCTACACTTGTTTTTAAAAAATATAATATGATAACAAATGTTTTAAAATATTAATGTTGCTTTGTTCTTTTCCTCTCTCATAGAAGCTTCTTATTATTAAATTCCTCTCAATAACCTTGTGAAGGCCATAATGAACTTTCACCTTGTTTATTTAGCTTTTAGTTTGTCACAAGATCACATTGTTTTGCCGCCTTTCATTATTGTTCATTTTAATGTTTTAGAATCCCAACATGTTATCTTCTCCTTGTTTTCCTTGCAAGAAAATAACTTTCAAACTATGTGCTTGCTATTCATATTGCTATATTAACGTATGATGCCAAAGCATTTATGTAGACAACACTTTTTGGCTTATTAAAACAAGCCACAAAAGAGAAGTATCTATACCATTACCATCTACTATAACATAATATGACGGAAGGGGGAGCCCTTTACACGTGTCGCAATTTGCTATCTGAAGATTAAAGTCTAACACAAAAACAAGCCCCTTTGCACGCGATAAAGAGGGAGAGAGGGGGAGAGAGAGAGACCGTCGAAGGCGGTCGGTTGTACTAGTATATAAAAGACGAAGGGATTCAGACTATCACGTGGCAACTTCTCCTTCATCCGATGAATCCCTTCACTTTTCTTTTGCCTTTTGTTGCCACTAAACCTCAATAACTGTTCTGGCAGGCTCGTGGCTCCTTCCATTCAATTCAAATGTCCCAAAAATAGGTGATGTTCTCTCTCTCCCTCTCTCTCTCTCTCTCTCTCTCTCACCCTAGCGCCTCCTCCACATTCCCCCCCCCCCCCCCCCCCGGGCGAGGGATAGCTCTGTGGGGGGCGCTAAGCCCTAAGCACAGCCCTAAGCTATGCGCGTTGCTGCAACAACTTTGCACCTCTGTAGCTCTTGGCACTCATTGCTGCAACTCTGCAGCTCTCAGCACCTCTGCAGCTCGGCACCCTGTCACCCTCTGCAAGTCTGCACTCTCGACAGCTTGTCAAAATCATTGCGCCAGGTCAAAATTGTCCTCGCGCCTAGTCAGGGGCTTTAATTAAAGCATTGATCAAGTGCAAGATTGAAATTCCTCCATCTTTGTCTTGTTTGAAGGGAAGAGGGAAAAGGACAGTCTACAGGCCTATAAGAACATGAACGGAAGGCTTTACTCCATTAAAGCTTACATATACAGAGGGGCAGGGGCCAGGCTGCCTGTCAGGAGTCCCGCTCAAGGGCATCTACTCTACTAGACAGGGTCACACCTCTACAACACAAATAGTGGATTTTTCCACTCCCAATGAAGAATATGGCTACCAAGGCAAAAAAATCACTCCCAAAGACTCCCACAAGAACTCGACCAAGTTTCTCTGTTGTCGTAGTAGCCCGAACAAAGCCAAACACATGAAAAATTGCAAGGAGTCCTAGATAGAGTTTTAGAAGAAAATTGTGACCTCAAGGTTTGCCTTAGCAAACTTGAGGCACGATTTGGTTCTATGGTAGATCTCACTACCGACAAGGTGAAGAAAGTTTAAGAAATGATCACCCAAGCTCAGTCGGCTACACACAACATCACCAAAAAGATTGAGAATAAGATACAAGCAGTCTTACAAGAACGTGGACTACAAGAATCCCTTGGCTCAAGGTCAGGATTTGGGGACTTCCCTCCCCATGGTGCACCGATGAGGACACCCTTGAAGAAGCCATCACCAAGCTCAATCATATACTTCAACCAATCCACATAAAGCCTGAAACCATCTTTGGGATCAACGATACACATAGGAAGGTGCCACCTAAGCAGTGTATCCTCACCTTCAAGGATAAAGAAGAAAGAATGCGGTTATTATGCCAATCTCAATTTCTCAAGGGGCAAAACCTTTGGATCGCCAAAGAATTGACTACAAATCAACTAAAGAATAAAGCAAGCGAGCTCAAGAAAATGCACGAAGCTTGCAAACAAGGCAAATGGGCAGTTTATCAAGGTGGCAAAGCAACCATTCAGGAGTTTTGAACTCACAAGCCGGCTTCCCTCTCACCTAACCCCTCTTAGTTTTGTTCTTTCCTTTCCTCCTGGCCAATGGACCCTCAGTTCTTAACTGATATGTACCTAATGCCTTCATCTAGAAGCATCAATGTAATGTTTTGCTTGCTTTTTTGGTCCCATAGGTCATATATGACCTCTATGGATGATAATTCAATCTCTCTCTCTCTCTCTCTCTCTCTCTCTCTCTCTCTCTTTGCTCTTTGTCCCTACTTCAGGTATGGGTTTCCATGAGGCGGGCTTTGATACACATGATGTAAATGAAATCTTCTCAAGAGGTCAAAAGGCCAATGAATTTCCTTGATTGCAAGGTGACCTACATGTGTGTGTGTGTGTGTGTGTGTGTGTGTGTGTGTGTGTGTACTTGAGCTTGAATTTCTCTACGAGAGACCAAGGCTTCACATTGTCTACAGCTTTGGCTCAACAACACTTGGGACCTTTGCCATTTGTGCCTCGTGCATCCTAAATAGCCACAAAAAGTTTTGCCTTTTGGGGGGCTGAGAGAGAGAGAGAGAGAGAGAGAGAGAGAGAGAGAGAGAGAGAGAGACTTCTTGCACATGTCATGTGAAATAAACTAAAACAAAATTTGGTAAAAATAACACTCACCCTTTGAGATTTGAAACTTTCAGCTCCTATGAAAAACCTTAGCACAATGCTTTGGAGTTGCCACCAAGCTGATCCCAAAACCTGCTAAATTTAGACAATTTTGTGGCAAGTTAGAATTTCACCCTAAGGCTTCCCAGACTTCATACTTGGACTCTAAAGAGTTATTCTAACGACTTGAGCTTAGCATATTCACTCTCTATTTTTAGACTCCTATAATTTCTCTTGATCATCTCCTTTGTCCTATACCTTTAATCAAGGCTTGTTGGATACATTTATCTTTCCTTGACCTGTCTAGTTAGCAATTACCCTTGCTCTTTTTTAGACTTTTTTCCCTTTTGGTCCCAAGCCTTGACTCGGTTGATCCATTAGCACTTAATCAATTTCACGTGTTCTCTTTTTATTTTCCTTGGACTTAAGTGGCCAATTTAAGTTGGAAAATACTTCTAAAAGGTTAGAACATAATATTCATGACATTTTATTATAGCTAGCAGGTGGCAAAGCACAATTGGTTTGTGGACTATACAAAGGATAATGAGTTTATGGATATTTTATTAATGACAATCTCTTTATGAGAAATTATTATTTTTAATATGTCCAAGCGAATATTTGTAATCATTTTGAGCATTGAAGGAATCTATAAATAAATATGTGCAAGAGGAAAATGCACACTCTTCCATGGGGGGAGATCGTACCCAGTGCATGTGTCTATCTCCTCTACTCCCCTTCCTCATGTCTTCAATCTATGTGCAGGTGTAACACTCCACTGCTCTAGGAGATGCATTTGCACGAAGCTGTGTTGCTTTTCTCTCGCTCTTTGTCCCTCTTAGATTGATTTTGCTTTAATTTATGTGTGCTATGATCATTCAGGTAAGCAATCTAGTCGGTTTGATTGTTTGTAGCATGCTTTATGTTTTTTTGCAGGCCTTTGTGCTCCTATCTATAATAGGCCATTATACCTCCCACAAGTTGTTACCATAATCTATAAATTTCTCTTCAAACCAATTTACCTTCTACAATTTAATGAGGGACGTGAATTGTACATCGGCTTGCCATAAGTTTCCAATGATTTGAAAAATGCAAAAATTCTATCTTTGGGTTAATGCGAAGCTTTCTAATCGAATTCTGACCCAATGACCCAATGATAAGAGTTAGGAAAATCACTTCCCTTCAAAAGGTATTCTTAACTTAGAGAGCCAAGGGACCATTGTAATTGATCTTTCCATCTTCCCAAAGCTTGAAAATTGTCTTCTACAAACCCCAAACTTCACCATCTAGAAAAGATAATAAAAAAAGATTCCCATGATCGTGTACATTGTGTTTCTTAGAGGGATTGCCTTTGTTGAACTATTTAGTTATAGGTTCCACTTCATCCCAAAGCTCCTTCAAGGCCTCATCAACTTTGTTCACTTTTTAATGTGGTTAACCCACTCATTGTAGAAAACTTTAATGTTTTGTAAGATCCTTGTTTTTAGGTTAACCCACTCATTGTAGAAAACTTTAATGTTTTGTAAGATCCTTGTGTTTAGAAATTATCAAGCTATACTACTCATATTTCTTAAAAGTGCTATAACTTATCATAAGGAGAAAACAATGACAATAAAAGCATCAATAACTTTGGCAAGCACTTGAAAATTCCTAATAGGGACATTAATGGGGCTTATAATCATTGTGTGGGAATAAGAAAGATGAGAAGAAGATTCAACTGGTCAAGGGGAAGGAAGCAAGCATGAAGGGAATGGAAGGTTGGGTGAGTGAAAGTGAGAGAGGGGAGAACAAGCTGATCTAGAAGTCTCTCTCTCTCTCTCTCTCTCTCTCTCTCTCTCTCTCTTTCTTACTACTCGACCCCACTCACAATTTAACCCCCCCTCTCTCAATCTCCCCTCATTAGTTAACACTCTCTCCTCTTGTTCTTGCTACAAGCTCTCTCTCTCTCTCTCTCTCTCTCTCTCTCTCTCTCTCTCTCTCTCTCTCTCTCTCTCTCTCTCTCTCTTGTGTGTGTGCACAAGAAGGATCTCTCTCATATACTTCTTTAGCTCTTCCATGTCTTGTGGATTGATTTACTTCAAGCAATTTCCTTCTCTCAATCTCTTACAAACAAGGAGACCGATGTAGCTTCATATACTTGCAATGGACTCTACAACAACATCTACAATTTAGCAATTGTAGCCCTTCATCACATCCTTTACTATGGGTCTCTACATGTAGAGAATTTTTGAGAAGGTATGCATAATTCATAAGCAAGAAAATCCATGGATGCCACAAAGTTTGCATGTGTTGATGTGGGAGGGTTCGATTGCACTCAACATGCGGGAGGGTTCGATTGCACTGCTCATTGCCAAACTTTTTCCTATTCAAGATAGATTCATTGGATCTCTTTAAATTGCAAAGATTTTTGCTTAATTAGATTCTATGATCATGATTTGAGGGCTGATTATCAATTGCATGAATCATTGATGACATATTCCGCAATCAATGTGTCCCAACGAACAATGATCCGGATAGCAAACTCCTCAACAATAGGTAATTGCATCTAGAGGGATGGCCTTGCTTCAAACCCGCTGGAAACAGTCGTTGCCCTACTTTTCATGGGCATATGTCGCAATGAATGCACTCAAGGAGATGACATTCCTGATTGATAGCTCCTTGAGCACTTTCTGTGCTTTCTCAAGTACATCACATTTTGTGTACATGTTAATCAAGGCATTCCAAGGCTTGACATCTTTTGCAAATAACCCTTGACTAATATCTACCCCAAATCATCATCTTTTGCAAATAAACCCTGATTAATAGTATCATCGTGAGATATTTACCCCATATCGCCATCTTGCTTGGTCTCACAAGCATTGAAAATGAAATCAATAATGAATTTTCTTCTCGAGATACACCCTTGCTTTACATCCGCTGAAAACAACCCATAACTTCCCAGCCCCGCCCCTCTTGCCTTCAAGATGCAAGGGTATGTGATTGCATGTGGAGAGACACCCTCACTTTGCATCCACCAAAAACATCCCAGAGCGTTTTGGCCTTGCCCAAGTTCAACATATCCCACAAATAGTGCATTCCAAAGGACGACATCTCGAACATGAAGCTCCTCAAGCACTTTCTGTGCTCCATGAAGTGCACCACGTTTGGCATACATGTCGGCTAAAGCAAAGACAAACACGACATTTTCTTTCAACAACGCCACTCTAACAAGATCATCGTGAATTTTTTTGCCCATATCAGCATCTTGTGTCATGCCACGTGGCTTCAAGGTGCAAGTGTACGTGACGTACTATTTTCCCTTAGACATAGATGTCAATCAATGCATTCCCAAAAAACAACATAGGTAATTGCATTTGAAGGAACACACTTCCATTAAAAACAACCCACTTCATCTTGGCCTTTCCTCTCTTGGACATATGCCACAATCAATGTGTACCGACGGACAATAATCAGAGAGCAATCTCCTCACGCATAGGTAATTGCATCTAGAGGGATGCCCTTGCTTCACACTCGCTGAAAATAGTCCATTACTTCCATGCCCTACCTTTCATGGACATATGTCGCAATAAATGCAGTCAAGGAGATGACATTCCTGACTAACAGCTCCTTGAGCCCTTTTTGTGCTTTCTCAAGTACACCACATTTTGCATTCATGTCGATCAAGGAATTCCCAAGCTCGACATCTTTTGCAAATAACCCCTCACTAATATTTACCCCAAATCATCATCTTTTGAAAATAACCCCTAACTTATAGTATCATTGTGACCCATATCACGGTCTTGCTTCGTCTCACGTGCATTGAAAACGTAGTCGTTGATGAATTACTTCTGGAGAGACACCCTTGCTTTGCATCACTTGAAAATAGCCCATATCTTCCTGGCCCTGCCCCTCTTTCCTTCAAGATGTAAGCGTATGTGATTGCATCTCGAGAGACATCCTTGCTTTGCATTAGCTGAAATCATCCCATAACTTCTTGGCCCTGCCCCTCTTGCCTTCAAGATGCAAGCCTATGTGATTGCATTTGGAGAGAACCTCACTTTGCATCAACTAAAAACAGCCCAGACCTTCTTGACCCTACCCAAGTTCGACATACCCCACAATCAGCGCATTCCAAGGGACGACATTCTAGACAGGAAGCTCCTCAAGTAGTTTTTGTGCTTCATGAAGTGCGCCACTTATGACATACATGTCACCCAAAGCAATGTCAAAAATGACGTTTTCTTTCAACACCTCTTGTGTCATGCTACATGCCTTCCAAGGTGCAAGTGTACGTGATTGCATTTGGAGTGATGCCCTCTCTTTGCATCTACTGAAAACAACCCAGAGCTTCCTGACCCTAACCCTTGCGTTCAAGATGCAAGCGTATGTGATTGCTTCTGGAGAGACATCCTCACTTTGCATCCGCCAAAAACAGCCCATAGCTTCTTGGCCTGCCCAAGTTGGGCATATCCCACATCCCAAGAGAGGACATCCCAGACAGTTAGCTCCTCAAGCACTTTTTGTGCTTTATGAACCACAATTGGCATACATGTCGACAAAGGTTGTGCCAAGCATGACATTTTCTTTCAAGGAGATGACATTCACAGTGTGACTAACAACTTCCTAGGTGCTTTTTGTGATTTGTCTTTTGCAAATATTCCATGACTAATATTACCCCAAATCACTGTCGTTTGAAAATAATGCATGACTAATTTAGAATAATCATGAATTATTTACCCCATATCACCGTCTTGCTTGGTCTCACGTGCATTGAAAATGCAGTCGCTGATACTTCTTGAGACACACCCTTGATTTGCATCAGCTGAAAACAACCCATAACTTCCTGGCCTTACCCCTCTTTGCATTTGCAGAGACACCCTCCCTTTGCATCTGCCAAAAATAGCTGAGAGGTTCTTGGCCTTGCCCAAGTTTGGTAGATCCCACATACGGTGCATTCCGAGGGATGACATCCCAAACACAAATCTCCTCAAACACTTTTTGTGCTTTATGAAGTGCACCACATTTGGCATACATGTCGACCAAAGCAATGCCAAACACGATGTTTTGTTTCAACAACGTCAATCTAACAATATCATCATGATTTTTTTGTCCATATCAGCATCTTAGGTCATGCCACATGCCTCAAGGTGCAAATGTACCTGATTGCATTTGGAGAGATGTCCTCTCTCTGACCCTAACCCTTGCATTCAAGATGCAAGCATATGTGATTTCTTTTGGAGAGACATCCATGCTTTGCATCCGATGAAAACAACCTAGAGCCTCTTGGCCTGCCGCATCCAAGGAGAGGACATCCCGGATAGGAAGCTCCTCAAGCACTTTTGTGCTTTATGAAGTGCACCACATTTGGCATACATGTCAACCAAGGTAGTGGCAAGCACTACGTTTTCTTTCAAGGAGATGACATTCCTAATAACTGACAACTCCTTAAAGCGCTTTTGTGCTTTCTCAAGTATACCACATTTTGTGTACATGCACTTGCTTCACATCTGTTTTGAAAATAACCCACTACTTCCTCCCCCTATCCTTCTTGGATGTAAGCCACAATCAATGCACTCCAGGAGTTGATGGAAGCTCCTCAAGCAAATTTTTTTTCCCTTAGCATAGATGTTGACCAATGCATTCCCAAAAAACAACATAGGTGATTGCATTTGGAGGAACACACTTGCTTTGCATCATCCACTAAAAACAACCCACAACTTCTTGGACTTGCCCCTCTCGGACATATAACGCAATCAATGTGTATCGACAGAGGATGATCCACACAGCAAGCTCCTCAAGACTAGGTAATTGTATCTAGAAGGATGCCCTTGCTTTTGACCCGCCAAAAACAGCCCATTGCTTCCTTGCCCTACCTTTTATGGGCATATGTCACAATCAATGCACTCAAGGAGAAGACATTTCTGACTGAGAGCTCCTTGAGCACTTGTTGTGCTTTCTCAAGTGCACCACATTTTGCATCCATGTCAATCAAGGCGATCCCAAGATTGATGTCTTTTGCAAATAAACCATGACTAATATTTATCCCAAATCATCTTTTTGCAATTAACCCCTAACTAATAGTATCATCATGAATTATTTACCCCATATCACCATCTTGCTTGGTATCACGTGCATTAAAAACGTGGTCGTTGATGAATTCCTTCTCAAGAGACACCCTTGCTTTGCATCAACTGAAAACAAAAACCAACTTCCCAGTCCTGCCCCTCTTTCCTTCAAGATGCAAGTGTGTGTGATTGCATTTGGAGAGACACCCTTGCTTTGCATTAGCTGAAAACATCCCATAACTTTCTCCTCTCTAATGGGAGAGAGTCTTCTTTTGGGAGTCTCATCAAGAGGCCTCCTAAGCTCTCTCTCCTCTTGAAGAGGAAGAGAAATCCCATAAGCATGAAGTTGTTGAGTAACTTCGGCTTGCAAAGCAGGGTTGCCCATAGCTTGGTGCAACCTAGTAACAAGATAATTAACAAACATGGGACTAGCACCTTCATGTGCAAAATCAAAGTTATCAATGTTCATACTACTCTCTTGGTTATTATCATCCATCCTAATGAAACTTATGTATAGATTACTTTGTGCTTTGGTACCCTAAAAAACCTTAGTCGCTACTCTTCTTTACCTTTGAAAATTAGTTCTTAAGCAACCACACCCGTGGTTTAGAGTCTGTTGATTGCAAAGACTAGTGGAGAGGGTCTAACATTGCTCAGTTGATTATTGTTCCTATTGAGTTGCTCGTAGCTCAATAATGGTTAAGCCAAAGGAAAGCCCTGAGAGACTCCGTTACTATTAGGACTATAGTTCCCAACGGTGTACCTTGAACTAAGTCCTTCTCGACCAAGATAATAGACCATGTCCCACTTACCCTATTGCAATGAAGAGGTCCAACCTTTCATAAACAACTTAAGGACCTCTCTTCTTAATAAAGAAAAGAGAAACCAATAGCTTTGATACCAATGTAATGGAAATGGCCTAATAACTTTGAGGATAGCGAATTAAGAGAATTAGAATGAGTATTTTCATGAGACTACTTTGAGAATATAGAAGGTAACTTAATTAGCGGCAGCAACATAACCATAATATTTAATTAACTTGGCATGAACAATAATTTTGCAAGAGAGAGAATTAGAGAACATGACAGCAGTTGAGGATCGGATTTATGTGGAGCCGGTCCCCCCTCCAATAGGATTTTGTATTATAGATTCTCCCATCAAGAGAGACTTGGTACAATACAATCTTTATGTTCCTTGTGACCTAACTGATACAATGAAGATGGAAAGCTTCATGCATCAGGATCATAACATAAACTTGTAAAAGCATTAACCATCCCTGGCCTCAGTCCCAAGGCCTCAAACACCTTCAAGGGTGGAGAGAGCTAGCGGGGAACGAGGATAGGAAAGAGGAAGACGAAGTAACATACGAGAAAGAGATAGTTCCTCACTTATCATCACTCTACTGGCATTGTCATAATAAGTAATATCTAATTCTCCTAAGTGATTTTCTTATGTTAAACGGATCATTTAATATGGGGAAGTACCAAGGGAGAAAAAGCTAGAATATTGGTTAAGCTGGCAGACCGGCCACAGTAGGGATCCAAAGGAGGGAAAATAGGGATCCAAAAGGGGGGACCATCTGCAAAAGAGCAATGTGCAACAATGGGCTTCAAAGACCCTAAGGTTCAGCCCATTAAGACTTCCAGAACGCTAAGGTCCCAAAATTCAAAGGTTATGTCAAATGGTCCAACCCTAGGAGAAATTGGATGCTTTGTAGTGTGCCAAAAAGTCTTTGCAAGTTCCTACATATGAGGGGGCGAGACCTTTTAGTAGGGGATGAGAGAGAAACACACACACACACACACACACACACACACACACACACACACACATGCAAACCCCTTTACACAAAGGGCATAGTAGACACATGTCAGCTCCCTAGGCCAATTGCCCACAAGGTGCACTCAAATCCTATTGGATGGCCATAGAGGTGGACCAATGAGAATTAGGCTAGAGTAAATCTAGTTTAATTCATATATAAACACTTAATAAAAGAACCAATAAGAATTAAGCTCTCTAGAAGACTATCGGACAGTCTCCCAAGGGGCCCAATGAGCATTCAACAGCCCAATGGCTTGCCTGATTCCTATTGGCCAGAAGACAAAGGGGTCCAATGAGAGTTTAGTTGCATTATTTAATTACCTAAAGCTCTCACAAAAGGGGAAAGGGGGACACATGTCACAAGGCTATCACTTATGCTTCTCAATTATGAATGGATAAGCTCTGCAGGGTCCAATGGGGTGCCAGCAAGAGTAATTTGCAAGAGGGGTCGACCAAGAGAGACAGGGGCTGATTTTGGCAAGGCATTATCACACACACACTCACACAATCTCATGTGTGAAGCGAGAAAACTCTCTCTCTCCTTATCAAGCTGTAATTACTAAGCTATGCTAAGATTTTATGAGTGATTATGTAAGGAGATATACTTGTTTCTCGTAATACTACTCCTTCTTCCTCTCAATCTACTGTCATACCCCGCTAGCTCTCACCATCTTCAAAGGTGTATGAGGTCTTGGGTTTGAGATTGTGAGGAAATTGATGTTGTGTTTTATAAGTGTGTGCATGGTGCTTGAAGCTTCCATCTTCATTGCACCATCAAGTTATTGAAGGAACACAAAGTATTGTATCGTAAAATGTCTCCCTTGATGGGGAAACCTATAATACAAAGCCTTTTGGAGGGGGGACCGGCTCCATGTAAATCCGGAACTATTGTCAATAGCTTAATTTCTCTCTCTTTTGAAGTATTGTTCATGCCTATCTAACTAGGTGTTATGCTTTTGTTGCTCTCTCCATCCAAGCACTCTTCCTATGCTCATTAGGAATCTATTCTAATGAAATGCTCACTATGTTCATGTTATTTTCTGCTACACACAAGTTACTAGGCCATTAAATGTTATAGGCATATCATAGCATAATAGTATAAAAATGATGATGAAGAAGATGGCAAGCTTAAGCATGGGAGCATGGCTCTTGGTTGGATTTGCATCCCATAGCCAAGAGTGTTGGTGTAGGCTCTCAACTTCTCAACAAAGCTTGGAGAAGGAGATGGAGCTCTTGCACTTTGCTGAGCTTGCGAGTGTGTGTGTGTGTGTGAGAGAGAGAGTATACCCCCCAAGCACACCCCTAGATTCACTTGGTAGACCCCTTCTTGTAGCTCATGAGAGAATTTGATTGGACCCCTACAAGCTTAGCCAATCACATGCTTTAGTTAAATTCAGCAACCATGCTAGACTTGGGAGAAGTTTCCCCCTTTCCCCTTTGAGAGAGAGGACTTGATAAATGGATAAACAATTAATCAAATTAGCTAAATTATCATTGGAACCCTTGAGAGGCTAACCAATAGGTTTTAGGCACACCATGAGGGCAACATAGAGAGGAACTTGACAAGTGTCCTTATTGCTTCTTTAGACTAAGCTTGCCGTGTGTGAGGGTGTGTGTGTTCTCTCTCATGCCCCTACAATGAGGGCTCAACCCCCCTTGAGTAGGGATCTATTTTGCTTTTTGGAACTCCTCAAGACCCTCAAGTAGTCATGGAGCACCTTAGCACGTTAGTCATTAAGCACCTCAAGCACCTTAATCAGCAAGCACGACAAGCACCTCAAGCTTGGGCCGGATTTTCACCTCAAGCACATCCCTAGCTTGCCTAAGGTCAAAGGACTTTTAACACTAACCTTTGGAAGTCTTTAATGAAGCTAACCCTAAGGAATTTAAGATCCATTAAAGTAAAGCTATAACTTGTGGGCTCAGATTGTACTGAGACCCCTGGCGAAACAACATATGGAGGATCAATCGGACTTACCGAGGGAGTCTCCATTTGTGATACGGTTGGTTTTTTAGCCTTCCCTGTATCCAAGAATCTCATGAGACCCGTTGAAGGCATGTGGATCCCCTTGTTCTGTCTCTCTAGCTCAATAACCCTATGGATGACCTCACAAACTCTTTGTTGTTGATCCTCCACACTAGTAGCACCCGTTGTGGATTGTAGGACATCTAACCAGCCCATGTGATAGGTGTGACCTATGTATAGGTTGGTTAGAGTTTTTGTTTGTAGTTCGTACCCCCAGTTCTCATTTAGGAACGCTCCATCTAGGTTTGAGGTGTTAGGGGTGTCTTTTGAACTAAATGCAATGTGGCTCTCTATGGGTTGACCCTTAGTGGCTACTAATTTAGGAGCACTCGATTGCTCTCCTAGCAAAGATATTGACATAGGGGCTTTCACTTTTAACTCTCTTCGTTGCTCCACCTTGCGTAAGATCTCAATTTCCTTTTCCCTAGTTGTGATGATATACCGCTCAACTTCTTGTACTTCGGCAAGGCTTCTACTATCAGGTAATATAACCTCGGAGGGGAATAGCTCTGAAGAGTCAAGGGGTGTGGTGAATGGAGTATTCACGTGCACACTCTCTAAGAGCATGCGGTCTACGTTGGTTATGAATGGCGAATTTACTTCCCCACCCCCGTCATTTACATCATTAGCTCCATGTTCGGAGCGAGTGGCTCTACTAAAGGTTTCCTTCAAGCCGCTAAGCACGCTTGGCCCGGACCGTGGACCCATGGCATCCATGTCTTGGATTGAGCTATCAGAATTAGGCATTGGAAAACCCTCCATGACGTCGTAGTCAAAGAAAGAGTCACTAGCCGCTATGTTTGGGTCTTGGATTGTACTAGCTTGGGTCCCGGCCAAGGGCTCGAAACCTAAGGTAGGTGGATATTGAGAACTCGCGTAAGTCGAAATGCTCTCTAGTTGCTCGGCCTCTAACACACTACCAGAGCACAGATGCATGTGCCTTTGGCACCCTACAAGCGTCGATGAATAACCTCGAAGGTTAACCGCTTACTTTTTTAGGCGTCTGTTTTCACTCGTTTTTTGATGTTTTTTAAAGCTTTTTAATGATCATTTTTTGGATTAGATCATTTGATAGCTTGAAACAAGCGTATCGCTCAGGGGTCGTGGTGTGCTTTATAGCACAGCGTTTGGTTACTCGAAGCTCCGTTGGTCCTCAAAAAGGTCGATTTTTACCTACATGTGAGGCTAAAATACGTAATTTTAAAGGGGGTCTGAGGCCTGAGCTGGAGCGTGAGCTTGGACTTGGGTTTGGGCTTGGGCTTGGGAAATATTCTCGAGCCCGGTCCTACCTTTAAAAATTTTAAATTTATTTATTTATTATTCTTATTATTTTTTGGTATAAGGTCGCTGCAGCCGTGTTGTAGGTGCGAGCACACACACACCTAACCTACCTAGTTACAACTAACAGAGCTACTTTTACACACTATCACACTACTATAAAAATCTCGCATTCTTTCATTTGTGCAATTGAAGAGTGCTCTTGCTCCATCTCCATCTTCTTCTTCTTCATCTCCTTTTGTGTGTGTGTGTGTGTGTGTGTGTATGCGTGTGTGCGTGTGTGTGTGTGTGTGTGTGTGTGTGTGTGTGTGTGAGAGAGAGAGAGAGAGAGAGAGAGAGAGAGAGAGAGAGAGAGAGAGCATTGCAACGACGGCACAACGGCGATGAAGTGGTTGAGTGGGGCGCATCGATGACTCCTTCTTCTTCGCGACGAGGAATCCTCCACGACAGCAAGCGTAGAGCGATAAGTGACACACCATCGCCATCTTTGAGCTTACTAGTTTAGGCTAGTTGCGTGCTTGGAGCCATCTGTGGCTTGAACACAGTGCTAGACAAGGCCCTTGCTTTGATACGTGCGGTAGAAGCCCACATTTTTGGCGCCATTGTTGGGGAAATGCCCTACACTAAGCTTGAATGGCACTCTATGCTGCTTTGTGGTGCAATTCCAGATGTAGGAAAGGTAAAGAAGGAAGGTGTGTGTGTTGAGAAGGAGTTTGTTTTGCTGCTGTGTATTGTTTTGTTAATAGGGTATTGAAAGGTACTGTGTTTTTTCTGTTCATAAGGTGTTTTCTCTGTGATAAGGTGTTAGAATTAAGGTAGTAGATCCATAATGTTAGTTCTGTGTAAAGTATAGTAAGTAGTTCTGTGAATTAATGAGTTAACTCGCCCCATTCACACTTGGGTGCCCATACTTAGCCAACTAACCCTTGAATGTTTCTGTTAGGGTGCACCTCTCATCGGCAATCACTCTTACCCTTTTCCTATTGGACCGACAAGCCCGGTCCCTGACTCTACCAAATAAATAATACGGCGTCTGTCTCGTAGGTGACAGGAATGTGCGTGAGGGTTAACTCTCAAAGGGATTTGTAGACTTTCTAGGGGTAGGGTTTAGGCCTTGAGTTGCAACTGGATCTGTTGGAATTACTCCAATGACTATCAATCTCGCTATCTCTGCTTTTTCTAGTTTACGCTTTTAACACCTCACAAATCACTCACTCCCTAACTACACTAATCACAACAAAATTGTCAAACGCCGATGACCTAGCAAGCCGTATGCCCACTCAAACCTCTCTACAATCTCGAAAGTCCTATCGTTGGATTCTACCTAAATTAAAGTAACAAAATTTTGGCAAACCAAAGAGACTTTTACCTCGTAGGATTGGTCTAAGGTCACCTACCTAGGGCTCTCGTCCTCGGCAGCGGCGCCAATGTTGGCAAATACGCTATGAGCGAATGCTAGCATAGTGAGAAAAAAACCAACAACTCTATGTCAGCCAAGGACGAATCTTAACCGGTAGGGGCATGGAAACAAGGAGATGGGTGGCAATCACCTACTTGACCTTCTAAGACAATCTCTACTCAAGGAAACCAAATTTAGACGTTCTATGCACTTGTGAATACAACTCAACCTACAATGCTCATGCTATCCGAAACTAAACCAAATGCATTTGAAAGGTCACAAAATTGATAGAAAACACTCTCCTCATCAAGAGATCATTACCCTATGGACTCTGACTTGATATCCTACGTGCGACAATAACGTATACAGATAGGTAGCAAAATGCAGGTCACCACTTTTCAATTTGTGTGATCCTAATCTGTAGCTCTACTCGCCGTGAATCCACAGGTATAAAGAAATCACCAAACGGACACATGGTTTGCATGAAAACTCACCCGGAAGCTTGTAGGAGCTCGCTTTGTGACGACACCGGAATCGTGCAAGCTTGGTGTTGGATTGAAGCCCTACCCGTTTGCAAAGAATTGATGGTGTCGCTTTCGCAATGGAGGTTCCGTAGAGCGCATATGGAAGAGAAGAAATCTCTCTCTCTCTCTCTCTCTCTCTCTCTCTCTCTCTCTCTCTCTCTCTCTCTCTCTCTCTCTCTCTCTCTCTCAGACACAATGCATAGTAAACGTAAGATTAGATTAATTCAAAATTTGGCTTAGGGTTACAAAAATTGGCTTATATACAATTCCGTCTTAGAGGCTCATTCCCACAAAGAATATTGGCCGCTTAAACCATTATAGAATGTCATTCCATTTCAAAAAATAGTGATACAAAGAGTTGGAAAAAGCTTCTTCTATGTTTGGTCGTCGAGAGAGAGAGAGAGAGAGAGAGAGAGAGAGAGAGAGAGAGAGAGAGAGAGAGAGAGAGAGAGAGATTTGAAGGATGAGAGGGAGAATGAAAAGAGAATAATGCATGACATTCTGAAGAAAAAAAATGGTGTGTCTAAAGTGGAGGTGTGGGAGGGCTGAAGGGGTTGGTGCATGCTGCAGTAAGGTGGTTGAAGGATGGTTGGCCATTGCATCATGGGTTGGTGGATTTGTGGCCGCTCAAAATGGTGGGTTGGTGCCGCTTGTTCTTCCAATTTGCATGCACTCATGGGTAGTGCATGCCATGTGGTGGTTGGTGCCCATTGCATGCCAAGGAAAAGCGACTAGGGAAAGTAGTTCCAAAAATGAAGGGGGAGTTGGGAGGTATTAGAGGCCTACGGGAGTGCAGTGACAGTTGCTCTCTATCGTGATGTGCACATGTGCTATTGCTATCATATCTGCGGCTCAACGGTGAAGACAAGGGTAAGGCTACAATTGGTGGCCGTCAACTAGCTCCATTGATGGGGATGGTTACCATGAGTTGACGGGTGGATGGGTGTTATAGCACTCTGCCTAGTGCTACGACAATTGTTGTTTCTTTGCCAATTGATCGCCCACTCCCCATTACCTGAAGCTAGCACTCTGCCTAGTACTACGACGCCTGTCCTTTCTTTGCCAATTGGTGGCCCTCTCCCTATTACCTAAATCTACATAGGTGCTTATCTTGCTTTCCTTGCCCTATCTCCTTATTGCATGTTGTTGTTGGTTGGATGACGATGGGGATTGTAAGTACCCAACATTTTTCAATAAAAACTATTTCATTTATTTTGGAAAAATATTTAAGGTTCGCATTTTACTGAGTTGTAGAGCATTTCAACGGAACGATCGGATTGAAAATCGAACTCTCAAACTATTAAGTATTGCTTTTATTTACTTGGAAACAATAGGTTGATGGGGGAACTTAAGCCTCAAGACTATATCTAAAGATAAGAGTTGACTTTCAAGAAAGAAGGAGTAATTTCAGGAAAGAAAGAGTATTTTTAGGAAAGGAGTAGAAATAGTATTTTTAGAAGAGAAGGAGTAGAAAGAGTATTTTTAGAAGAGAAGGAGTAGGAGGAGTACTTTTAGGAAAGAAAAGTATTTTTAGAGAAGAAAGAGAAGTGAGAGCTTCTTTTCTTGGAAGTTAAGCTTCTCCTAAAATTAGAGACTCAAAATCGTGCATCAGAATGCATGCCCGCAATATATATATATATATATATATATATATATATATACTTATTTATTTATTTTATTTTTAACAACCGCAAATACACGCGAACTTATCTCTATGCTTTTTGCTATTCTTAACTTGTGCTTTTGGTTCTTGAGAGCTTATATAAAGGTCCCTCTTCCCTCACTTTCAAGACACACACACACACAAAGAAGTTCTCAGAAGCAGAAGTTCTCTTGCCATAATGCCAAAGCTACCTTCTCTCCCTAAACCTCTCACCCTCAACCTATCTCCATATCCATATCTACCACCATCGTGTTGTCCCTTGGATTGTTGAGTTCTCTCTCTCTCTCTCTCTCTCTCTCTCTCTCTCTCTCTCTCTCTCTCTCTCGCCATCTTCTCGACAAGCAAAGAAGCCATAACTTTGCTTTTCATGGCGAAGCTTTCCTTTTCTCTATCACGATATGATGGCCTCGAAGCGAGTGACACGAAGCTCTTCTCGGGGTTGGGGACCTCACATGGATAATGTGGGGTGGTCATCTCCTCCGCTCAATTGGTTTGTGGGTAGGTGCTTGGTACTTCAATCTTTAGAAGCCCTTCATACTACTTCAAGTATTCAACAATTTTGTTGAAAATTCGCATGCTGAGGGCAATCTTCTGGATCATCCATAACAAAAAGCACGCCCCACAAAGATCTCGAGATTGGTTCCCTTGATGAAAAACTCATCAGATGGATCTTGAATCTATGTTTGATGAGATTCAAAACCCCAATTTCTTCTTCTGTTTCTTTTTCGTGGGGTTAAATTTTCACTATTCTTCTTATGATTCTCTATAAGTACTAGTCATGTGGCATCAAGTACCTATCTTGTCAACTCCTTATATCTACTCTCTTACTGATATACTGCTTTTCTATATCAAACTCTCCCTATGACAATTACTAGGATGATTAGTCATGTGTTAAATACTATCGTAAGTATAATATGATGCTCATTAATATATTTGTTATAGCAGATGGTTAGCCTTTGCACCATCATGGTTAGTTAATATCTTTGCTATGTTATCACACAACTATACCCAACTTTGAATTAATCAAGCATAAAGATTTTGCATCCCAAGTGAAAATATGGAATCAAAAAATAGAAATAAGTAAATAAATTATCAACCTCATGCTTACAACACTTAGCTGTGCGCGTATGTCGCACATGTCAATGCAAGGAGCTTGCCGATACACTGTGTGCGAGCCACAAATGGCTCCAAGCACACAACAAGCCTAAACTAGTAAGCTCAAAGATGGAGATGGTGTGTCACTCACCGCTCTACGCTTGCTGTCGTGGAGGATTCCTCGCCGCGAAGAAGAGGGAGACGTCGCTACGCCGCACTCAACCGCTTCGCCGCCGTCGTGCCTTCGTAATGCTCTATCGCACACACACTCCCTCTCTCTCCCTCTCTCACTCTCTCACACATACACACACACACACACACAAGGAGATGAAGAAGAAGAAGATGGAGATGGAGCAAGAGCACTCTTCAATTGCACAAATGAGAGAATGAGTGAATTTTAGGTTTAGTTGATTTTTATATGAGCTCGCCTCATTCACACTTGGACGCCCATGCTTAGCCAACTAATCCCTTGAATGTTCCAGTTAGAGTGCGCCTCTCATCGGCGATCACTCTTACCCTTTTCCTATTGGACCGACAAGCCCGATACCTGACTCTACCAAATAAATAATACAATGTCCATCATAGGTGATAGGAATGTGCGTGAGGGTTAACATGCCCCCCTTCCTGATGTAGATTCCATCCTCAGAAGCTATTGAGTTGAAGCTCGTTCGTCGAGGTGGAAGGGCCTCTAAGATGAAGGTCCTTAGCCTCCTTCAGTCACACTGCAAAATCAAACAACATTGGCACAGTAATTGCATTCTCATAAGGAATTAAAAAGCATATGCAGTTGTAGGCAGACAATTTGATTGGTAACAGAATTTTAAACCTTTTGTCAGCAATAAACATTAAATTGCAATATAATCAAACGCATAAACAGTTGTAAAGATAAAAAATTAAACAAGTCCGGGGTCGTTAATTTAACGATCGAAAGGCACTAAAGATCGACTATTAATACCATGGGTAAGCTTAATTTTCTTTGGTCAATTAAGTTGTTTAATCGCGAGAGCCAAGTATTTCATGTTCGAGGGTTGACTAGAGGCTATACCTAGAAGACCTTGTAGTTAAGCTACGATAAAAGGAATTTCTCATGAAATCATCGCCTAACTGATTATCTTTTCTTTGACCCCCCAAAGTCTTTTCACAGTGATTCAATTTTGATGTGTGTGCTTATTTTGTATGCCTTGGGTTTTTTGCTTTTCAAGGGAAAGCGCCCACACTAGGAACCTCTAGGGCTCTAGTACCATAGGCGATACATGTGAGTGAAGTACCAAATCAAGCTAAGATTTCTCTTCCAGCTTAAGATTTTACATTGTGGCGCTTTGATTTTTTGTTTGTTTGTTTTTAGCATTTTAATTTTGTAGCTTTGGGGGGTCATATAACATTGTTACCCTCCCCAGGCTCATCACACTAGTAAACTCCCTTTATAATACTTAAGCTAAAGGTCAATAGAGACTAAGCCCACTAGAAAGCCCTAGTACATTTCACACAATGCTGTCTAAATCTGATTAAGAACCTAAGTAACCAATGGTTATTAGGAAGGCATTCCCCATGGTATTAAGAGAAGATCTCTAACACCTAGCTTGGTCAAACTAGCTTAGTCGGACTGCTTGATTTTTAAACCTAGACAAGTGATTATGACAAAAAATTACATTGAATTTAATGTTTGATAAATGTACCGAAGATCATGCTACCAATCACAATTAAAGCAGACAAACATGGATGCAAAAAGATAAGGGGCAATGTTAATGGACAAGAAACACCTGTTTATGTTGATGGTTGCGCTTGATTTGAAGTGTGAACGAGAGAAAGATTCCATTAATGTCCAAATCCTAACAACAACAACACGTTCCTATACACACAAGGAAACACAAAGAATACCTCTAGGAGGCACATCAGTGGGAAAAAGGAACTTTGCTAATCACTCAACTCTAAAACAGAAACACTCCTATCATACTAATTCTACCTACCCTCCATCACTCGAGTGATGAGGATCAAAGGTGTTTTATGGAATAGGTTTCTGTTTCAGTGTAGCGGATGCGAATGTGTAGGTTTGAGTTAATGTTTTGACTTTTATTGTGCATACTTGTTTGCTAATTGCTCTTGCTCTTTATTTTTTTGTTTTTTGTGAGTATAAGGATTTATATGTACATTCCCTAAGATTGGGAGATTGAGAGGTCAGGGAGGAAGGTTGAGAGGGGAGTGAGTGAATGATGACTGTCAGCAAACACTCCCCCCTTCCTTGGGTAGATCATATTGTTTGAAATGTGCTCGTCACCCTTTGAAACCGATTGTTCCAGTTAGTAATGGGTGAGGATTTTTTCCATTAGTTTTCTATTACCTTAGGTGCCTCATCGAGTTGCAAGGGTGGTAAGGTACTCTCCCAGGATCGAACTTGAAGTAGTGCATCTGGTAATAATTGAATATTGGGAGGTGTGGATTCCTTTGTAGATTTATGGAGGTCCACTATTGTAGATGGAGGATGTGGAGAAGCTTTTACCTCTATGGATGCATTACATGAGGAGCTAGAAGCTTCATGGGACTCCCCCCTTCCTGAGCTAGGTGGAACAAATCGTTCTTTCTTCGGTACCCAAACTAGCTCTGGAGCGGGTGTGTAGCATTCTGTGACTTTTTTCTTTCCGTGATCGTTGATTCATTTTGGAGCTACGGGATTGGGCACACATGGGTCAGGTGACAAGTAAGAACACAATCTATGTTTTGGCACCCAGATTTGATCATTTCCTTGTAAGTAGCCTTGGGCTTCCAATAGTCGTTTAGGAATCCACCGCCAAGTTTCCTTACATTTCTTGGAGCGTGAGACATTTCTTACAAGGCTTCTGTTTTTTAGCACTAGCTATGGTCGCTAAAGAAGCTTTAGGGACCCACTGTTATGTTTTCTTCTTTATATTAGGATGAGTCTTGTCAAAAGCTACATGCATTGCTTCTAGCATATTTAACGGTATGAGTGGTGGCATTTCATCCCCCTCAGGTGTTACCCAGGTCGTCCCCCTGTTTCCCCAAGTGTCTATGGTTGCTGCTAGGTGGACCCAATCCGCATTGTCCGACTCAGTCATCCCAGGTAGTACGTCCATATAAGGAGAATCTTCCTCAACATCAGTGTCCACTTTACACGTGTAACAATACTACAATGGGACCGAGTAAACTGTTGTGTCAGATCTATGATCAATTATAAACCTAGTTCTTAGAGGATGTGCTCGACCAGTTACAAGATCCACTCGAATGACAAAATCTTGGAACTGCAAGTAGACATGGTTTTTAGACCAGTCATGCACCGTTTTTGCTTCCCGCATGAAAGGACGTCCTAAAATCATCTTCGATGCCATAGTGTGTTTGGAGAAATCCATAACAATGAAGTAATCCTCATTTTATGTCCAAAGACCTTGATCTTGAGATCTTCTAGCATCCCAATAGGTTTAACAATAGACCCATTGGCCATCTTCACTACAATGGTTGTGGTCGCAAGGTGAGGTCTTCCCATAGTTTCCCATCAATTTTTAGTCACAATGCTAACCCCAGCGCCACCATCAAGGATTCCCTTCACAGTTAATCCCTTAGTAGTGATTGGTATGGTCGCATTGGATTCATCACCCTCAAAGTATTGTCCCAACTTGTTAACATGTATTTCTATAACAAGGTTCTCATCTAGGTTGGGTCGTGGATCTAAGTGTTCCTCCTCTATTGGCATCTCCCCAGCTCCATCCATCTGTGAAAATTGTGGTAGCCCAAACTTTAGTTCTCCATTGAGGAAGGCTCGAAGAGCTGAGATTAGCTCAGGGTCTTTATATAGTTTGGACATAATGGTGGTTCTAACTTCTGAAGACATGAAATCCATCAATTTGGCAATGTTTAACGACACCTTTTGGACCTCAGTCCCTTGACGTGGGGAATATGGGATCTCCATTTCTTCTAGGATCAGGTAGTCCCTCTGTAAACATTCTTTCCATCAAGAAGTGAGTATGCCCACTTTCCCATGACCTTAAGTCACTTTCTTCTTGGATGACACTAGGTATGGCTAAGGGTCTATGGACTTGGTGAGGTTGTTGTTGCGTAGGGAACACTGTGTCTGTAATCTGGATCTGCCTAGGTGCTGGTTCTAGATCCCTTTGGGTATCTTCTACCAAACTCCTTAATTGCTTGACTCACTCAATCTCCTCTGTAGGGTTTGGATAAGTTCCTATCTTCTTCTTGGATCTTGGCCATTGTGGCTCATGAAGATCTTCCTTGTTGGTTTCTATCTTAGTTTTCGTTTTGGTCTCCATGGTTTCACCTGAATCAGAATCCTCTTCAACGTCGTTCATATATAAGGGGTCGTCACCAGTCCCTATGTTGGTCATTGAACTGGGGTTTGACTTCGCTGCTTTTTACGGTCTCTTCCTTCGTGTTTTCTTCTTTTTATGAGATTGGGCAATTGATGCCGTGTCTCTTTCCTCAAGAATATAATTTTGTTTTGGAGGATCGATCGTGTGAGTACGTATACTGGTACCACAACTGTACTTTGTGATGGCTCCTCGGTAACTTCAATCAAGTTTAATGGCATGATCTTCGGTGCATTTGGATTATTTGGACATTGGGCAATCAAATGATATATGCCACATCGATTACACATGAGTATCGGCATTGTAGACGTGCTCGCTTGATTGGTTTGCATTAGTGTGGCATTCTTTTGTAGCCTAATAGGACACTCGGCTACACGATGTGGACCTCCACACTCATAGCATTGAAGAGGTGGTCTCTTAGCAGTGTAATTTATATTTTGGTCTCTTGCAGCACGAGTAGCTACTTGATAGACAGGTTTGACTTGTCCCCAATAGTCCTCCATGTAGTATTTTGGACTTTCTTCAAGCATATCTAGGCCATAGGCAATATTAGGATCTATAACTTCTCACAACCTTCCAAACAAGCAATAGATGACTCATAACCCACTTGATTCACAGAAGTGATTCTCGGATATGGTGGTTGCGGTCCTAGCACTGGAGGTGGTAAAGGTGTTGTTTGAACAACATTTTGGGCCCTAGGAACCATGTGTTGTGTTGTTTGTTCAAGAGGTGGGGCCGGCATTAACGCAGGCAGGCACTCGAGGTGTGTCTATCCATGCTAAGGTTGGTCTATTGGCCATCGCGTGCTTAAATACTATGCAATCCTTAGCTTGATGAACATACCTCCCACAGGCATTGTAGTTCCCATTGAATTTTACTCTAAACATAGGGCATTCACTGGTACTATGCGGTCCATAGAATACTGAGCACCATTGTTGCTCCCTTCTTGGATACATATGATTGTTTTGCGGAGCATGATTGTCTGTAAGACTCTCTTGAATAGCCTTGGTGAGATCTGCTAAAGTCATCTCAGATATCTTTGGCTCCTTAGAAATAGGCTTTAAGGTAATTGGCTGATGCCCTGATGCTTGCGAGCTAATAGATTTAGGCTCAACAGACACTCTTTCTCCTTGAATTATTAAATTATCCTCCAATTGGATCGCATTGGTGGTGACTGCTTCCCAAGTGGTGATACCTCTAATGACTAGGGCAGTGTAGATATCCTCATGTCAATTGGTTATTGTTGAAGCGCTCATTTGGATTACAACGAGAATTCAAATGCTTCAAGCGACTAATAAAGTCTCTCACCGACTCTCCTTCCTCTCGTTGGGCTTTCTGGAGCTGAGAGGCTACACCCCAAAGTACTCCCTCTCGTATGTACTCTTTCAAGAAAAGTCTCCTAAGAATAGGGTAAATCGTTTTTTCTTCCACCCTTAGGGTTCTATACCAATCCCCAGCCTTTCCAGTTAAGGTTAGGCTTAAAGCATTACTCTTATGCAGGTCATTGTGTTCTCCTAGAGAATCACATATTTGTTCAAACACTTCGATATGCTTTCTCACATCCCCGTCTCCACTAAATTTTTGTGTGAGCTTGGCTATTGTACTGCCTTACTTCTAGGCTCTCTATCAGGCGCTTTACGCATATTCTCAGCAATAGATCGACCAATAGCTTGAGCAAATGTTGCCAAGTCACCTAAGTGAGCAGGCACCGTGGGTGAAGGTGCTCTAGACTTCATGTGCAGTAGGTATTGGCATTGGGCTTGGTGCATAGGAAGCCCTTGGGTTCCACGTTGGGTACGATGTTGTGCCATGTGGTGGCCCAAAGTTCATGTGTGTGGCCCTAGGCATAGCAGACGTCGGATGTGACATGTTAATGCTAGCCGGTATAGTCCCATGGAAATAAGAACTTGGGTATTGTGGTTGTGGAGCATAGGTTGTTGAAACAATGGGAGGGGTAGGGACTACATGAGTGTGATGACCCATAGGTGCATACGATTGGTACACACTTGTAGGTACTGTTGCAGGCATTGAGCTACCATGTAGTGGTGCTTTACTAACAAATGAGGTCCATGGCGTGTTTCTTGGCATGCCCATCATTGGGGTAGGTATGGTAGCCGTGGTGTCATCAAGGGAAAGATGAGCTAGACTTGGAAAGGTAAAGCTATCACTTGTGGGCTCAAATTGCACCGAGACCCCTGGAGAAACAACATATGGAGGATCCATTGGACTTACCGAGGGAGTCTCCATTTGCGATAAGGTCGGTTGTTTAGCCTTTCCTGTATTTAAGAATCTCATTAGACCCGTTGATGGCATGTTGATCCCCTTGTTCCGTCTCTCTAACTCAATGACCCTATGGATGACCTCACAAACTCTTTGTTGTCGATCCTCTACACTAGTAGCACCCATTGTGGATTGTAGGACATCTAACCAACCCACGTGATAGGTGTGACGTGTATATAGGTCGGTCAAAGTTTCCGTTTGTAGTTCGTACTCCCAGTTCTCATTTAAGAACGCTCCCTCTAGGATTGAGGTGCTAGGGGTGTCCTTTGAGCTAGATGCAATGTTTCTTTCTAGGGGTTGGTGGCCCTTAGCGGTCAGGAGCACTCGATTGCTCTCCTAGCAAAGATATTGACCTAGGAGCTTTTGATTTTAACTCTCTTCGTTGCTCCGCCTTGCGTAAGCTCTCGACTTCCTTTTCCCTCGCTGCAAGGATATATCGCTCAACCTCTTGCACTTCGGCAAGGCTTCTACCATCGGGTAATATGACCTCGGAGGGAAATAACTCTGAAAAGTCAGGAGGTGCAGTGAATGAAGTATTCACGTGCACATTTTCTAAGGGTATAGGGTCTACGTTGGTCATGAATGGAGAATTTACTTCCCCACCCCCCTCATTTACATCATTAACTCCATGTTCGGAGCGAGTGGCTCTACTAAAGGTTTCCTTCAAGCGGCTAAGCACGCTCGGCCCGGACCGTGGGCCCATGGCATGCATGTCTTGGCTTGAGCTATCGGGATTAGGCATTGGAAAATCCTCCATGACGTCGTAGTCAGAGGAAGAGTCACTAGCCGCTATGTTCGGGTCTTGGTTTGTACTACCTTCGGTCCCCGCCGAGAGCCCGAAACCTAAGGTAGGTGGATATTGAGAACTCGCGTAAGTCGAAATTCTCTCTAGTTGCTCCGTCTCTAGCACACGACCAGAGCGCAGATGCATGTGCCTTTGACAACCTACAAGCGGCGAACAACCTCGAAGGTTAACTGCTTACTTTTTTAGGCGTCCGCTCTCACTCGTTTTTTTTTAATGTTTTTTAATGATTGGTTTTTTTGATTAAAGTGTGTGATAGCTCAAAACAAGCGTATCACTCAGAGGGTCACGGTGTGCTTTACAACACAACGTTCGGTCACCCGAAGCTTCGTTGGTCCTCAAGAAATCGATTTTTTAGCTACGTGTGAAACTAAAATTCGTAATTTTAAAAGGCGATAGATGCCTAAGCCTGAGCGTGAGCTTGGGCTTGGGTCTCGAGATATTCCCGATCCCGGTCCTACCTTTAAAATTTTTAAAAAAATTAAAAAAAAAGGTCACCGCGGCCTGCGCGAGAGCACACACACACACTCTACCTACCTACTTCCAACTAATACACCTACTGTTACACACTAACACACTCTATTAGCTCTCACAAATCTACTTCCTACTTACTGTACATTACATTACACAGAACTAACAACCTTATACTAACACCTTACAAAGAGAAAAAACACAGTTCCTTTGAAAACTCCATTAACAAAAAAAATAAAGAGTAGTAACACAAAATCCTTCTTCTCAACACACACACCCTCCTTCCTTACCTTTCCTACAATTGAAATTGCACTACAAAAGAAGCACAGAGTGCCATTCAAGCTTAGTGTATGGCATTCCCCGACAGCGGCACCAAAAATGTGCGCGTATGTCGCACGTGTCAATGCAAGGAACTTGCCAATACACTGTGTGCGAGCCATAAATGGCTCCAAGCACACAACAAGCTTAAACTAGTAAGCTCAAAGATGGCGATGGTGTGTCACTCACCGCTCTACGCTTGCTGTCGTGGAGATTCCTCGTCGCAAAGAAGAGGGAGACACCGCTACAACGCGCTCAACCGCTTCGCCGCCGTCGTGTCTTCATAATGCTCGATCGCACACACTCCCTCTCTCACTCTCTCTCTCTCTCACACACACACACACACACAAGGAGATGATGAAGAAGAAGATGGAGATGGAGCAAGAGTACTCTTCAATTGCACAAATAAGAGAATGAGTGAATTTTAGGTTTAGTTGACTTTTATATGAGCTCGTCCCATTCACACTTGGGTGCTCATGCTTAGCCAACTAATTCCTTGAATGTTCCAGTTAGAGTGCGTCTCTCATCGGCGATCACTCTTACCCTTTTTCTATTGGACCGACAAGCCCGGTACCTGACTCTACCAAATAAATAATACAATGTCCGTCATAAGTGATAGGAATGTGCGCGAGGGTTAACATTAGCTATGGTAGATCACTTGTTAAGCTCTTGCTTCATAAATTACCAATCATCAAGATAAAAGCACTTAGCTTTGATACCACTGCTCCAGATGGGAGCATAGAGGGCCCATAAAAACACAAAACAAAATGCTACAAATGATCAAACCAACCAGATTGCATACCTGAAAGATCATAGCACACATTATCCAAAGCGGAATTTATTTTGAGAGGAATAGAGAGCGAGAGATAAGCAAAAGAGCTTTGTGCATATGTACCTCCCATAGTGGAGTGCTACACTTGCATAGAGATGGAAGAGATGAGGAAGGGGAGTAGGAGAAGAGAGACACATGCATATTGGGTACAATCTCCCTGTTTGCAAGAGTGAACATTTTCCTCTTGCACATACATTAATTTATAGATTTCTTCAATGCTCAAAATAATTAAAATGTATGTCCGAACATAAAAATGACCATTGCTCATAAAGAGCTCTTCATTAATAAAATATCCATAAACTCTCTATCCTTTGCATAATCCATAGACCAATTATGCTTTGCCACCTTCCATCTGCAATAGATAATTGTTAATCAAATCCCATCACATGGACAAGCTCAATGAAGATATTCACTTGGAAGGTGTTGTGGGGGGTTATCCCAATTGGAAACAATATTCTTGCTAGAGGACTTTTGGCCGAGACACTTCCTTTTGATGCAAAGTAGCTTCAGAGGATCCTTTGCATCAGTTTAAAGAATGCCCTTCCTCGCAAGGTCTTGCTATCAAAAATTGTAGATGAGTGCAGAAGAATTGGAAGGTGCTCTTCTTTAGAAATGACTTGGCCATCGGAGGGAGAAGGTTTCACAGTGTAACAATTTCAGTATGCACACAAATTAACATGTATAGTTACCTGAAAAAATTTGGAAAGTGAGGAACACTCGGGTCTTTGGCAGAAACTTTGTAGTATTCCAATTCAAGGATATCGTGCATGAAAGCACAAAGCTTATATTTATAATAGGGTAAACAATAAGATCTAATGCGCAAGCCGAACAATGGAAACATGCACTAAGTTGTATCATTGACTCATACTGATGAATTGTACACGCCCTTTCGTGGAAATGTTGTCCCATCAAGGCACATGTAGTGCTTGAGGTTCACTGTACATTCTTTACTAAATTCATATATAATCTCCACTCACAATTGTGAGTATGGCCAAAAAATAAAACGAAAAGATCAAAGGAAAAAAATTAAGTATTTGTTGATGGTACTCTAATGTCTATTTATTGTGTGGTCAACACATTGAAAGCAACTTCTATAGTCTCTTAAGATCTAATGGTTGATGCCAAATGCACACAATCAAGGCTCCGTTATTTCTACATATCCACCATAGAATACATATTATTTGTGTATCAAAAATTTTCTCCTATGGTTTGTGGTTATTGTTGTACTTCAGGAGTTTTTTCACTACGAGTTCCAGGTTGTCTTGTGATGCATACGGGATTTGTAATTTGCTATGTAAATACAAAAGGGTCTGAGCCCTCCTTTGAAAGGGTGCGCACATGATAGTTTGCTAGCGAGGACTTTTGTGCAACCCAAAATTAAGGACGCTATCGCCAAGCCCTCTTCGCACACACGATCTATGTCATCTCCATCGAGCTCGCTCTCTCTCACTTTGCTTCTTAGCTAGATTGATGGGCTACAACAGCAAACCACATTCAAAGCCCTACTTTGATGGGTTTGTTGCAGTGGGGTAGGAATTCCTGCAACATTATATTGTCTTGCCGCTCGTTGCAACGAGCGTTCAACTGCATGTGTGCGCTCTTTTTCAGAGAGAGAGAGAGAGAGAGAGAGAGAGAGAGAGAGAGAGAGAGAGAGAGAGAGAGAGAGAGAGAGACCGGGGGGGGGGGGGGGGATGTCAAGGGGGTAGGGGATACAAGCTGGAGGAAATTCAAGAAATCGCTTATTAAGAGAGTATATTCGCTCTTATGTTTTGGTGGCGGAGAGGGGATTGCTCAAGCAGGAGGCTGCAAGTTGTGCAAACAGGAGGGGGCTGAGGTGTTTTGGTGGAGGTTGGGGGGAGGAGAGGTCTTGCAAGTGGGATGCGACGGAGGGGAGCCGAGAAATATACATTTTTGAAATTTAATGTGCAGTCTTTTTGACAGACAAGAGTTGTTGCGCTAATGGTCTAGAGTGGCTCAAGTAGAGTGGATCTATGTTGCACGCAAGTTCTACTCGGGGAGGATACTTTGCTAAACGACAGGGAGCTCGATTAGAAATGCTCTTGAGGTGATTCCTTGTAATAAATTGAAGGGAAAATTACCAAAATACCCCTCTAATTTTTGGAAATTCCCAAAATACCCCCGATATTTTGTCATAATTTCTCAAAATACCCCTCAAATTTTCCAAAATTCCCAAAATACCCCTGGTTGTGAGATTAAATTTTTCTAAAGATTAAAAAATTTGTACCTTTCATAAGAAGACTGATTGTCTATCAATACAAGATACTAGAACTAGAATTTGACTAGGTTATGTAGGCTTTGGAGATGAATTGCTTCATTATTTTTAGATGTAATTGCCCTTTTTTGCGAGGTAATTTGTGACTAATTACTTGCTAAGCACTCAAAAACGGATCTTGATTGTTAGAAAACAATGAAGGAATGATAAGATTGAATAATTCAACCAAAATAGATACAAGGGTATTTTGGGAATTTTTAAAATTTGAGGGGTATTTTGAGAATTTCCACAAATTACAGGGGTATTTTGGTAATTTTCCCTAAATTGAAAGGGAGCTCTAGGTAATACCAAGGGATTGTAATGGGAGAGAGCGAGCGCTACAATTGGAGAGGTCCAATTGTACCCAATGGGAGAGCTCCAAGCGTAGCTGCGAGTTTTTCGTACATTTGGAGGTTCAAGGACAGCACCGCCTGGAACATTCTGGGTGCCTCCGAGGTTCCTTTCCACTTGCTACTAGAGCAAAGTCCAGCGCGCGCCTCTACTCTGGCCTCCGCTCTCTCTCCAGTCTCCACACCTAAACGACACCGGATATCTATCATGGCGTCTCTGATGCAGCCACTCTCTTCTTCTTCCTCCGGCACGGGTACTTTCCACTGTCATCGCAGCAGCGCGCTACAATCCCTTAAGCTCAGGTGTTCTGTGAGAGCGTCGTCCCGAAGCTGCAAGCCCCGCAAATGGAAGCTTATCTCGCAGGTTCGCTTTCCCTTTTCAGCTACTGTTTGGCAATGCAGCAATCGCACCGGATATTACTGTCTTGCACGATTGCATGCAAATGAGAAGTATTGCACGCAATCCAGAAGATTTTTTCGACCTGGTCTTGTATCATACACCGCAGGCCCCTCGATTTCTTTCTTGGAGTTCAAGCTACAATGTTGTCAGCAAATATTTTTTATCTAACCACAACGTTTTTCAATAACCAGCTTGATTTTGTCCTGGGCCGACCGCAATCATGTTTAAGTGGATTTTGCTGTACTTCAATCGAGGTTGAGCTCCTATGCTACACCACACTGTGGTCTGTGTTAGCCAGTCAAGCCATTTGCTTGACTGCATCAACTAATGCTAGCATTGGGAAACTTTTAGCAATGGGGGCTCTGCAAGTTGCACGGAGAGGCCATTTTAATAACATCTGCGTATGCATCATTTTGTGCATCAATGATCTGGATTGTGCAGGCTAGCTTTAGGGCAACTTATACCAAGACACTTGGTCAAAAGTTATTAACCTTGGCCTTTGGTCTTTGGTCTACTTTCAGGTCTGGGGGGGAAACATTTCTTCATGCTCTGGTCATCATTTATCTGCGAGGAAGAGTTTATCACACAGACTAAGAAGTATTCAGTCAAATGATGAGACTGATGGATCTGCAAAGACCGGCAATGTCTTAGAAGAAGAAAGACCTCAACTGTCCGATGTAGGAAAGGAGAGTGCAGAGGACAAGCCTGATGCTACAAATGGCAGCACTCAACATCCAGAAGTTAATCCCCCTGAGGAAAATGTCAAAGCAGAGTCACATGAGAACAAGCAAGAAGTAGATTGGAAACTAGATAGTGATTTTAAGAAGTTCATGAGCAATCCCTCCATAGAATCTGCACTCAAGTTGGAAAAGAAGCGAGCAGAACAAAGACTTCTGCAGCTAGAGAAGGAAAGAGGTGGAAATTTCTTCCAAAATTTGTTTTCAGGTTTAGTAAAGAATGCTTTGGTGAAGGAGAAGGAAAGATTAGAAAAGGCAGAGGCAACTTTTAAAGCTCTTGATCTGAGCAAGGTGTGTGTTGTGTACTCACAAATTATGCAAAGGGTTCTGAAAAAATTCTAATTTGTCTTCGCATTGGTATTTTATGGGTGGATGGATTGTGTGCAGTTACGAAGCTGTTTTGGTTTTGATACCTTCTTTGCAAACGATGTGCGGAGGTTTGGTGATGGTGGGATTTTTATCGGAAATCTAAGGAGACCTTTGGAGGAAGTAAAGGACAAACTGGAGAAGCGGCTTACTGAAGCTGCAGGGAGGGAGGTTGTGCTTTGGTTCATGGAAGAACAAGTCAATGATTCAACAAAGCAGGTGTGACTGACTTTTGCTTTTTCTGTTCTCTTTGCCTCGTCACTTTCTTCTCCTCTTCAAATTTTGAATTGGCTTCTCGCATTGTATAGGTATGCGTTGTGCAACCAAAGGCAGAGATAGATTTGCAGTTTGAATCAGGTAAACTTAGCACCTTTGGGGGCAACATTACTGCGCTTCTTCTTGGTGTTACAACTCTTGGAACCATTGCTGTGATGAGTGGATTCTTTCTACAACCAAATGCAACATTTGACGACTATGTGTCAAGAGTGCTGCCTCTTGCAGGGGGCTTTGTGACAATCATTGGTGTTTCAGAGGTACGTGAGTTCAGTATCCAAGATTCTATGTTATTACTAGTATCAATCTTTTAATATGATACAAAAGGATTTACCTTGTGCACACAACCATCAAAGTCAAGTTTTTATGCAAATAAAACTACACGTCTAGGGTCATCTGCTCTTTCACGATGAGGGCTTACGTAGTGAATCTCAAGACAAAGTGACTTAGTCAAGACATGATCAAAACTAAGACTTGGTAAGGAACCATTTCATCTCGCTTGGAAGTCTTAGAGTGAAGAAAGGACGGGCAAGTCACTTTTGCAGCCTTTCTTCACTAAATTTCTTTCTTTAAGAGAGTGGAAATAATTACAGAGGGGTGTGCTAAAGCGCTTTGTGATCTCCTAATCTCCTGCATGGGTTCCAGAAACAAAAACACCAGAGGCGAAGGCACTTTGGTGGGCTGACAATGACACTGGAGCAAATGGGATTAGATAGCTCAGTAGTCCTAGCCGCAAACGATGGATATTAATTGCAGCGTTTATCGACCCGCGCAGTGATGCAGCTCATGCGTCAAATATCCCACATGGGAATGAGTACCTTCGCCTACTATCGCGGCTATTTTAGGTCTATACGTGTGCAAGGAGAAGAAAATGCTGAAGGAAAGGTAAAGAGAAAGAAGATACACATGTAAAATGACACACACATTGCATGCAGGCTAGGCCACCTCTTTATATCAACATACAAAGTCTTTTGACTTTAAGCTTTCATGAGGCTTTTCATTTCCTAGACCCGCCCTTCACTTGTGTGCGTTTGAGATATTTTGAAAGGATTTCTATCTTACCAAAACTTTGGAGAACCGATGGTTTTCAAAAAAGTTAACTCAAGACGTACATAGTGCCATGGAACTTGACTGAGAAAAGGAAAGGTAAAGAAAAGAAACATGCTCGCCCAACCTCCTCTTTATATAGAGGATACAAAGTCCTCTGACTTTCCAATTTTCTGACATTTTTCAGTGCCTACACTTTCACCCTTCTCTTTGCAGTCCTCGCCTAAAACCTTCCATTTTTCAAGCTCCCCTTCCTATTCTCAACATTTCATCCTAAATTAATAGAAAAAAAATTCCTTTTTTTGAGATTGTGAATATATAAAATATATTGTTGATGGGTGTGTGTGTGTGTGTTTGAGAGAGAGAGAGAGAGAGAGAGAGAGAGAGAGAGAGAGAGAGAGAGAGAGAGAGAGAGAGTTTGAGAGTTTGAGAGTTTTCTAGGTGGCAACAAGATGGGTGGCATCTTCCTACGGAGTAAAACTGAGCCCATCCTTCCTTATTCCCTCTAATTGGACTGGTTGCCTGGGGGTCGTGAACAATTATGAATCCTTGTTGCCCAACAAGAAAGCTCTCTTTGACATTGCAGCTACTCGTACCACCAGTGCATATGTAACATCTTTTTTGCTGGCGCTAGTAGCATTCTGGCTGGATGGTAGCATCAATGGTGGAGAGAATGCTTTGTAAGTGACAGCTTTTGCGGTTGTATCATAGTGATCAAGTTTTATGTGCATTACTTATGTACATCCATATACGCATGCGCATGTGCGATAATGCTGAGTCTTTCCGGCCATGCATATAGAGCTTGGGAAAATACATAGTGATATGAATGGATAAAGCATAACACTGAAGGATCATATCATCATGCTCTGTTTTGTTGTCTTACACAGATGTTCCAGTTTTCTTTGGATGATGGGTGATTTCATTGCCCTTGTGCAGGTACATTAGGCCACAGTTTTTCTTCAACAATCCGTTGTTGTCATTCATTCAATATGTTACTGGTCCGTACAGTGATGAGCTTGGGAATGTTCTTCCTCAAGCTGTGCCGGGTGTCGGTGTACCTGTGGACCCCCTTGCATTTGCTGGGCTTTTGGGTGGGTAGTTTGTTCTGTGATCATCTGGTGTTTGTTCAAGCACGTGAATTTTTCTTGACTTCGTCGATTGTCGTGCACAAAAGAGTTTCTGATTGCCATGTATGATATGAGCTGGAATTGGGCCTAATGCCAGTGTTCCATGCAGGTATGGTTGTTACCTCACTGAATTTGCTGCCCTGTGGTAAGTTGGAAGGTGGACGTATTGCACAGGCTCTTGTTGGGAGAAAGGTAGCAAACCGGCTTTCAATTTTCACTTCCTTGGGTCTCGGACTAGGGGGGCTGACTGGAAGCATCCTGTGCTTAGTGTGGGGCTTTATTGCAACTTTCTTCCGTGGAGGGGAGGAGCTTCCGGCTCAAGATGAGATTACTCCTCTGGGTCAAGGTCGTTATGTGTGGGGCCTTGTTCTAGCCGCCCTTTGCTTCTTGACGTTGTTCCCGAATAGTGCAGGAACTTTTCCGAGTGCTTTCTACACTCCGCCTTTCTTCAGAGGAGAGTTTTGATGAGGAATGCTCATTTTGGAAGGATCAGTCGTACAAGTATGAAAATTGTGGATACGAAGAAGGGAACAGCCCTGCTGTGTTTGCAGCTCCATTGGTCTTGGTAATGCAAGCAGGGAATGTATCATATGTAACATATGGTGTGTAATACAATGTATCATAAGGTGTACTACAATGTTCTCTGTAGAGGTGAGCTTTGCAATTGACCTATGCCTTACAAGAACATTTTGCTCTCGAAATAAGAGACTAAGGGGTGTTTTTGGTGTCATACAGTGGTCTCATGGAGTCTTGGCTATGTTGACGATGCTTTGGGCAGAAACATAGGGTGAAGAAGGGAAATTCATGTAGCAGATACTTTGTGATGTTCTTGACCCTTTGAGCTTTCGCTCTTGGGTGTGTGCTCTCGAGCTTCGAGAGAGCTGTAGAGTGGGCTTTGCTATGAGTGATTTCTTTCTATTTGGTGGCAAGGTTGTGCGATGGAAGAAATCTATGTTTTGTAGCTAACATTGCCTGACAAAATCTTTGCCCATTGAAGTGGTATTCTGTTGGAATGCAGCCTTTAAATTGTTTCAACTGATGAAAAGAAGGCTTAGTACTCTTCTTGCTCGTATGTACACCAACTTGTAAATTTTTTGCCGGTTTTCTCCAAGGCAAGTTTGAAATCTAGCGGTGGATTTTGGAATCTAGCATTGAAAGATTAATCCAGGACGTCGCCTTCACCAAATTCACTTTTGACTTTAACCCGTAGTTGAGCGAAATGTGGACGGATTACTACAATATGGTCTCTTTGGGATAGATTCATGCTATCGTAGAAAAGGAATTGATCCACGCTAACCAGTAGAAATGGTAGTCTTGTGCATTATCGTTTTTTTTTGTTCACTGAAGCAAAATTTGCCATTGTTTTTTTTAATTTTTTGGCCCAACTTACATTATGTGAGTGAGAATATTGTAGAGTGCACATGAATAGCTCCAACTAGGCCTACCTTTCGATAGCAAGGCAGCCGCTTATATTGATTATCATGAAGGTATAGCGGACTAGATTATCTTGGCACCCTCGTTCACACCCAGGCATGCCCGACCACAGCACCCCTCCGCCCTTAGGGAGAAAAAGATGCAAGATTGGATTGAGAAGGCACTAGACATGACTGAATGGATTGCATCAACTCCAACACGTTCATCAAGGGGGAGTGATCATACAACAGTTTAGGGGGCTAGAAACTGAACTTGGGGGCTAGACTCGACATCGTGCCGATCGTCATCAAGGCACGGAACTCGTACATCTTGCTTATGCAAACATTAGGTCGTTATCCCAATGTAATGGACAAGACGAGGAACGACCATTGAGAAACAAAGAGATAAATTTTGGCGACATGCATCCCTCTCCATAAGAGGCTTGGTGAGTGTGAGTTGAGAAGTTATTTAAACAAAGTTTGACACTAAGAACACTAAGAGAACTTGAGGAACACATAAAAGAGAAAAGGATAAGCTGTGGGGTTAAGAGTCTGCATCACCAATATGAAAATGGAAAGACCAGGCACCTCTGCAAGAAAACTGCAACAACTCTTGGATCTTTGAACATAGTGGAAACCTAAATGGCAAAAAACAATCACGAAAAACTATACGCATCAACCAATTGGCCACTCCTTTGCTGGGATTGATTGTCGTTGGCCTGGAAAGAGCTATACTTTCTTGTGTTTTTGAGTAGCTCTCTGTTGACGACCATCCAGGCGCTAAGGAAAATCGAAGAGCAAGAATGATGTGGGTCACAGCTGGGTAGTGGTGGGAGAACAACACACGTTCATGTGTCGTAGATGTCACCTTCAGAGATTTGGCCAGCTTATCAGATTCTGTGTTCATACATATTGATTTGGTCCTTGACAGCTCTACCGCTGCTAATGAATAGGTGACATTCTTGTTGTTGTTGGTGAGTCCGGTACAATGCATGAGCTTGCTAAAGGGTTGCATACCATGGATCGACTCATCATCTTGAGGCAGCTCCAAGATGAGCAAGAAGCTTTGGAGGCACCGCACACGTGTAGCTTGTTTCCAACTGGCCTTGATGAAAGGCCTGAAGAAAATGGGTAGCCCAACTTGTAACAAAAACAGAGCTCTTGCGATCAGGGGCTGAAGGAAATGTGCAACCGTGATGGTGATTAAGACGGACAACAGCAAGAAGATAGCGAGAAAGCAAGAGCTAGCCAACAGGTCATTAAAAGGCATCATCATGTTGAATTGAAAGCCTTGTTAGGCTGGACTTTTTCGAACTATCTGTGGAGGAGAAAACAGCGCAAGCTACTGTGCGTTAGTGCTTATTGAGAGCTGGTAGCAAAAAAGTTGCAGAATAATAGAGTTGCAAGAAGAAAAGATATTGTGTGTAGACTAGCCAGGGTCATGCCAGAAGAACGCCATCATAGTGAATGGCCAAGAACCTATTGGAGCTAGCAAGAAGTGCCCGTCAACTCCACCAATGTAGAGTGCACAGAAATAGCTCCAAGTAGGCCAACCTTTCGATAGCAAGGCAGCCGCTTATATTGATTATCATGAAGGTATAACGGACTACATTATCTTGGCACCCTCGTTCACACCCGGGCATGCCCGACCACACACCACAATATATTAGAAAATGAAATATTTTCAAGAGAAAATTACCAAAATGCCCTTCTAATTTGTGGAAATTTCCAAAATATCCCTCAAATTTTAAAAATTCCCAAAGTACCCCCATAATTTGTCGTAAATTCCCAAAATGCTCTTCAAATTTTCCAAAATTCCCAAAATACCCCTGGTTGTGAGAGTAAATTTCTTGAAAACCAAAGAAACTTGTAGCTTTTCATAAGAAGAGTGATTGTCTACCATACCATACAGGATGTTAAAACTAAATTTTGAGCTGGTTATGTAGGCTTTGGAGATGAATTCTTTCATTATTTCTAGACATAATTGCCTTTTTTTTGGGAGGTAATTTGCAAAAAATTACATGCTAAGCACTCAAAAACCGATCTCAATTGTCAAACAAGAATAAAGATTAGAAAATCTTGAAGATCCAACAAAAATAGATACAAGGGTATTTTGGGAATTTTTGAAATTTGAGGGGTATATTGGGAATTTCCACAAATTAGAGGGGTATTTTGGTAATTTTCCCTATTTACAATCACACTTCCTTGCACAAGCAGCACCAGGAACCACCGCCATAACCATCAAGATTCAGGGTCGTTGGATAGGAGCTCTCTGCTGTTCATCTACTAACCATTATGGATACTAATTTTTGCCAGGCTCGTCAGATGTTTGACCGTCAACACCAGTAATCATTATTGCCAATGATTGTACAACATCACAACTTGCGTAATCTAATTGTATGTGGCCCTATACGCGCGTTGCAGAACTGCACCCTCCCTTCGTCGTCAGAGATGAGTGCTTGGCCCCCCTCCCTTGGACCTTCACCTTGAAGGTTAGGAAAGGTCTTTTACATACCTTTTCCTCCGTAAAAACTGCTCCCGCCATGGCTCCTGGCTCCCCGTCGGTCCCCATGGGGTCTTTTTTTATGGGGAAAAGGACACAAAAAGACCTTTTCCTAGCCCATAAAGTAACGCTCTCAGAATCAACTAAGGCAGTAGTACCATCAGCTAAGAAAGGGTGCCACACTATAACAAAGGATATAGAACACGTAAGTTAGAGAGAAGCTTTTTTTTTGGAAAAATCTTCCATAGAGAGTGACTCTGCCAGCAAAAGGAAATTCCAAATTCTGCCAGATTGTAAAATATGTGTAGTTTTGGACCAAATTAAAGGCAAAGACTCCAAATTCGGGTAGAGATTTGCTTTCTCTACTCGATTTAGCAACCTGTCAATTGTAAATCCCCCTTTATTAGCATGCTAGCATTCATGCTAATTTTTGCAAATACTCAAGCGGAATTGCTTTTATGGATTACAAATCTTTGTGGATAGGAATTTGTGAATTGTATGGGTGCAAGTGGGCCTTGTTTTTTGGTTTTTAAGTATTTACATGTCTTGAGAAGCGATTAAGTCTCCTCAATCATGAAAAAATAAATTTCTTTCAAACCGTATGTGTATAAGTGAAGGGTGAGTTTACCATATGAAAAGACAAATGAAGGTGGAAAGTCAAAAGACCTTTTGTGTTTATAAAAAGAGGTGTTTCTCTTCTTCTCTTTAAAGTGTCATTGCTCTCTCTCTCACTCACACTCACACACACACACACACACAATGTTGTAACTGTCCCTCTTAGCTAATACTGTTCCAAATCTACATGTTTCTTCATTGCCTGTCGCCACGTGTTATAGACTAGCACATCGTTTTTGTTGTTGAGGGAATCTTTGAATGAGGAATACCTTTTAATCCATTAGGAATACCTTTTTTGTCTTTTAGTATTGGTGGTTGACAAGCGATTGTGAGATAATCTAGGTTTATTTATACTATATTATAATCAAAACTACTTGCGCTTGGGTATTTATAACTTCTTATCCTTGGATCAACTGATCATGCAGGAATATCTCGAATTCTTTGAAATCCCCCTTTAGTTTCTAAGAAGATGCAAACTCGAATAGTTTTCTTGTGCTATGCATGCCACCTATTTAAGCTGTGTTGACCGCATTGCTGAGGTTAAGAGGTAGTAGGTGCAATATAACTAACCCACATGTGTTCTTCTATCATGAAATCTACAATTGTGATTCAAAGAAAGGGGCTCGCCTCTTATTGATTCATTTCTCTCACACTCTCTTACTCTCTCTGTGAGTGCCCTCTTGAGTTTCTCCTTCATGGCTCGCCCGCTAAACTTCTTGGTTGGTTGCCTCTGCTCCTTCGAGCGTGGTGTGCTCAACGTATGCACGCGCGCGCACGCACGCACACACACACACACACACACACACACACACACACACACACACACACACACACACACACACGGCAACCTATAAACCTGGCAACATATAAACCCTTTTCCAGAGGTAGGTGCACATGCACCTACTTAGAATCTGGTCATATTTGTTATTTGGTTTTGTCGTCCTTAATTCTCTTATAGGGGGTCTTTGAAAGAGAGTTAGTTTTTTAAAAAGAATCCCCAAAATGCACGCAAAATGTTGGTTAAACCTTTGCTGGTCATTATGGAATCTTTTGTTTCATTGGTAAGAACATTTACCTTGAGGAAAAGCAAACTCCACTAGGGAGGAAAAAGTTTGTATACATTGGCATTGGCAGATAAGATGAAGATCTAGCTCTCTCTTAGTTAAGCTGGTAATTTAAAAAATCACGATGACTCCTATCATGAATACATTAAAAAAGATCTAGCTCTTCGTATTCAAGCTAGTAATTAAAAATTGACTCCTATCATGAATACATAAAGCTAGCCTTAGCTGGTAGATAAGTAGATTGTTACTAGCAGGCACATATTTTACATTGGTGGCTAAGTACAAAGGAAAAATCAGGTTGGTTGTGTTTGTTTAAATGGTTGATTTCGTGTGGACTAAATGTGGTTATGTTTTAATTGCATTGAAAAAGCTATGGAATATACATGCTTTCAAACATAGAAAATAAATTTGTCTACATATATACATATATATATATATATCTATATATATACATACATATATATCTATGATAGATATATATGTATGTATATATATAGATATATATATATATATATATGTATATATATGTACCTAGATATATATATACATACATACATACATACATACATACATACATATATATATATATATATATATATATATATATATATATATATATATATATATATATATATATATATATATATATATATATATATATATCATTTGATAGAGATTCAAAAAGCGTATATACATAGAGGGGTTATCTACTATTTTTGTTAGTGAATCCGTAAACCTCCCACGGAGGGTCTCATATATCTCATATACACATATTTTTAAAATTCATCTAATTGTCGATCTGGAGGAAAAAATTTGTAGACACTACTGTTGGTAGATAAGACAAAGATCTAGCTCTCTCTTATTCAATTTCATGATTAAACGCTAACTCCTATCATGAATACATAAAGCAAGCCTTAACTGGTAAATAATAGTGTTTTGCTTACTGCTACATGTTTCCCCAAGTGACTATGGTTTCTGTTAGGTGGACCCAATCCACATTGTCCGACTTAGTCATCCCAAGTAGTACATCCATGTAAGGAGAATCTTCCCCAATATCAGGTGTCCGCTTTACACGTGTAACAATATTGCAATGGGGCCGAGTGAACTGTGGTGTCAGATCTATGATTAATTATAAACCTATTTCCTAGAGGATGTGCTCTATAAGTTACAAGATCCACTCGAATGACAAAATCTTGGAACTGCAAGTAGACATGGTTTTTAGACCAATCATGCACCATTTTTGCTTCCCTCATGAAAGGAGGTACTAAGATCATCTCAGATGCCATAGTGTGCTTGGAGAAATACATAACAATGAAGGTAATTCATATTTTATATCCAAAGACCTTAATATTGAGATCTTCTAGCATCCCAATAGTTTTAACAATAGACCCATTGGCCATCTTTACTACTATGGTTGTGGTTCCAAGGTGAGGTCTTCCCACAGTTTCCCATCAAGTTTTAGTTACAATGCTAACCTCAATGCCACCATCAAGGATTCCCTTCACAGTTAATCCCTTGGTAGTGATTGGTATGGTTGCATTGGATTCATCACCCTCAAAGTATTGTCCCAACTTGTTGACAAGTATTTCTACAACAAGGTTCTCATCTAGGTTGGGTTGTGGATCTAAGCGTTCCTCCTCTATTGGCATCTCCCTAGCTCCATCCATCTGTGAAAATTGTGGTAGCTCGACCTTCAGTTCTCCATTGAGGAAAGCTCAAAGAGCTAAGAATAGCTCAGGGTCTCCATATAGTTTGGACATGATGGTGGTTCTGACTTCTGAAGCCATGAAATCCATCAATTTGGCAATGTTTAACGGCACCTTTTGGGCTTCAGTCCTTTGACGTGAGGAATATGGGATCTCCATTTTTTCAATAGAGTCAGGTAGTCCCTCTATAAACATTCTTTCCATCAAGAAGTGAGTATGCCCACTTTCCCATGACTTTAAGTCACTTTCTTCTTGGATGACACTAGGTATGGCTAAGGGTCTATGGACTTGGTGAGGTTGTTGTTGTGTAGGGAACATTGTTTTTGTAATATGGATCTACCTAGGCGTTGGCTCTAGCTCCCTTTGGGTATCTTCTACCAAACTACTTAATTGCTTGACTCGCTCGATCTCCTCTGTAGGGTTTGGATAAGTTCCATCTTCTTCTTGGATCCTGGCCATTGTGGCTCATGAGATCTTCCTTGTTGGTTTCTATCTTAGTGGTCATTTTGATCTCCATGGTTTCACCTGAATCAGAATCCTCTTCAACTCGTTCGTATATATAGGGTCGTCACTAGTCCCTACGTTGGTCTTTGAATTGGGGTCTGACTTTGCTGCTTTTTGCGATCTCTTCCTTTGTGTTTTCTTCCTTTTTTGAGATTGGGCAATTGATGCCTTGTCTCTTTCCTCAAGAATATAATTTTGTTTTGGAGGATCGATCGTGTGAGTACGTATACTGGTACCACAACTGTACTTTGTGATGGCTCCTCGGTAACTTCAATCAAGTTTAATGGCATGACCTTCGGTGCATTTGGATTATTTGGACATTGGGCAATCAAATGATATATGCCACATCGATTACACATGAGTATCGGCATTGTAGACGTGCTCGCTTGATTGGTTTGCATTAGTGTGGCGTTCTTTTGTAGCCTAATAGGACACTCGGCTACACGATGTGGACCTCCACACTCATAGCATTGAAGAGGTGGTCTCTTAGCAGTGTAATTTATATTTTGGTCTCTTGCAGCACGAGTAGCTACTTGATAGACAGGTTTGACTTGTCCCCAATAGTCCTCCATGTAGTATTTTGGACTTTCTTCAAGCATATCCACGCCATAGGCAATATTAGGATCTATATCTTCTCACAGACTTCCAAACAAGCAATAGATGACTCATAACCCACTTGATTCACGGATGTGGTGGTTGCGGTCCTAGCACTGGAGGTGGTAAAGGTGTTGTTTGAGCAACATTTTGGGCCCTAGGGACTATGTGTTGTGTTGTTTGTTCAAGAGATGGGGCCGGCATTAATGCAGGCACTCGAGGTGTGTCTGTCCATGCTAAGGTTGGTCTATTGGCCATCGCGCGCTTAAATACTATGCAATCCTTAGCTTGATGACCATACCTCCCACAGGCATTGTAGTTCCCATTGAATTTTACTCTAAACATAGGGCATTCACTGGTACTATGCGGTCCATAGAATACTGAGCACCATTGTTGCTCCCTTCTTGGATACATATGATTGTTTTGCGGAGCACGATTGTCTGTAAGACTCTCTTGAATAGCCTTGGTGAGATCTGCTAAAGTCATCTCAGATATCTTTGGCTCCTTAGCAATAGGCTTTAAGGTTATTGGTTGATACCCTGATGCTTTCGAGCTAATAGATTTAGGCTCAATAGACACTCTTTCTCCTTGAATCATTAAAATATCCTCCAATTGGATCGCATTGGTGGTGACTGCTTCCCAAGTGGTGATACCTCTAATGACTAGGCCATTGTAGATATCCTCATGTCGTAACCCCCTAATGAATCTATCAAGCAATTGGTTATTGTTGAAGCGCTCATTTGGATTACAACAAGAATTCAAATGCTTCAAGCGACTAATAAACTCTCTCACCGATTCTCCTTCCTCTCATTGGGCTTTCTGGAGTTGAGAGGCTACACCACAAAGCACTCCCTCTCATATGTATTCTTTCAAGAACAATATCCTAAGAGTAGGGTATATCGTTTTTTCTTCGGCCCTTAGGGTTCTATACCAATCCCCTGCCTTCCCACTTAAGGTTAGGCTTAAAGCATTACTCTTATGTAGGTCATTGTGTTCTCCTAGAGAATTGCATATTTGTTCAAACACTTTGATATGCTTTCTCACATCCCCGTCGCCACTAAATTTTTGTGCGAGCTTGGCTATTTGTACTGCCTTACTTCTAGGTTCTCTATCAGGCCTGTTATGCATATTCTCAGCAATAGATCGACTGATATCTTGAGCAAATGGTTGCCAAGTCACCTAAGTGAGTAGGCATCGTGGGTGAAGGCGCTCCAGAGACTACATGTGGAGTAGGTATTGGCATTGGTCTTGGCGCGTAGGAAGCCCTTGGGTTCCATGTTTGGTACTGTGTTTTGTCATGCGACGGCCCAAAGTTCATATGTGTGGCCCTAGGCATAGTAGATGTCGGATGTGACATACTAATGCTAGCCGATATGGTCCCATGGAAATAAGAACTTGGGTGTTGTGGTTGTGGAGCATAGGTTGTTGAAACAATGGGAGGGGTAGGGACTACATGAGTATAAGGACCCATAGTAGGTGTATACGATTGGTACACACTTGTAGGTACTGTTGTAGGCATTGAGCTACCATGTAGTGGTGCTTTACTAACAAATGAGGTCCATGGCATGTTTCTTGGCATGACCATCATTGGGGTAGGCATGGTAGCCGTGGTGTCATCAAGGGAAAGATGAGCTAGACTTGGAAAAGTAAAGCTACACTTGTGGGCTTAGATTGCACTGAGACCCTTGGCGAAACAACATATGGAGGATGCATCGAACTTACCGAGGGAGTCTCCATTTGCGATAATGTTGGTTGTTTAGCCTTCCCTATCCAAGAATCTCATGAGACCCATTGAAGGCATGTGGATCCCCTTGTTCTGTCTCTCTAGCTTAATAACCCTGTGGATGACCTCACAAACTCTTTGTTGTTGATCCTCCACACTAGTAGCACCCGTTGTGGATTGTAGGACATATAACCAACCCACGTGATAGGTGTGACCTGTGTATAGGTCGGTCAGAGTTTCCGTTTGTAGTTCGTACTCCCAGTTCTCATTTAAGAATGTTCCTCTAGGATTGAGGTGCTAGGGATGTCTTTTGAACTAGATGCAATGTGACTCTCTATGGGTTGACCCTTAGTGGTTGCTAATTCAGGAGAACTCGGTTTCTCTCCTAGCAAGGATATTGACATAGGAGATTTCGCTTTTAACTCTCTTTGTTGCTCCACCTTGTGCAAGCTCTCAATTTCCTTTTCCCTAGCCGGGATGATATACCGCTCAACTTCTTGTACTTCGGTAAGGCTTTTACCATCATGTAATATAACCTCGGAGGAGAATAGCTCTGAAGAGTCAAGGGGTGTAGTGAATGGAGTATTCACGTGCATAATCTCTAAGAGCATAGGGTCTACGTTGGTCATGAATGGCAAATTTACTTCCCCACCCCCCTCATTTACATCGTTAGCTCCATGTTCGGAGTGAGTGGCTCTACTAAAGGTTTCCTTTAAGCAGCTAAGCACGCTCGTCCCGGACTGTGGGCCCATGGCATGCATGTCTTGGCTTGAGCTATCAGGATTAGACATTGGGTAACCCTCCATGACGTCATAGTCAGAGGAAGAGTCACTAGACGCTATATGTGGGTCCTGAGTGGTACTACCTTGGGTTCACGCCGAGGGCCCGGAACCTAAAGTAGGTGGGTATTGAGAACTCGCGTAAGTCGAAATGCTCGCTAGTTGCTCGGCCTCTAGCACACGACCAAAGCACAAATTCATGTGCCTTTGGCACCCTACAAGTGTCGACGAATACCCTCAAAGGTTAACCGCCTGATTTTTTGGGCGTTTTGCATCCCGTTTTCACTTGTTTTTGATGCTTTCTAATCTTTTTTAATGATCGATTTTTGGATTAGAGCGTGTGATAGCTTGAAACAAGCCTATACTCAGGGGGTCGTGGTGTGCTTTATAGCACAGTGTTTGGTTACTCGAAGGCGTTGGTCCTCTAAACGGTCAATTTTTATTTACGGGTGAGGCTCAATTAAGTAATTTAAAGGGTGAATGAGGCTTGAGCCTGAGCGTGGGCTTGGGCTTGGGCTTGGGTCACACACCAACACAATACTACAACAACTCATTAGCTAACATATCTACTTACTATACTTTACACGAAACTAACATTATGGATCTACTACCTTAATTCTAACACCTTATCACAAAGAAAACCCACTACCTTTCAACACCTTACTAACAAAACAACACACTGCAGAAAAAGAAACTCCTTCTCAAATCACACACCTTCCTTCTCTACCTTTCCTACATTTCAAAATGCACCACAAAGCAACATAGAGTGCTACTCGAGCTTAATGCAGGGCATTTTCCCGGCAGCAGTGGTGCCAAAAATGTGTGTGTCAGTCGCATGTGTCAATGCAAGGGACTTGCCAATACACTATGTACGAGCCACAAATAGCTGCAAGCACACAACCAGACTAATCTAGCAAGCTCAAGTGAGCAAGGGTGTGTCACTCACCGCCTTACGCTCGCCTTCATGGAGGATTCCTCGCCGCAAAGAAGAAGGAGCTACCGCCGTGCCGCGCTCAACCGCCTCGCCGTCGTCGTGCCGTCGTTGCAATGCTCGATCGCACTCTCTCTCTCTCTCTCTCTCTCACGTATACACACACACACACAAGGGAATGAAGAAGAAGAAGATGGAGATGGAGCAAGAGCACTCTTCAATTGCACAAATGAGAGAATGAGTAATTTTTAGGTTTAGGTGACTTTTATATGAGCTCGCCCCACTTGGGCGCCCATACTTAGCCAACTAACCTTTGAATGTTCCAGTTAGAGTGCGCCTCTCATTGGCGATCACTCTACCCTTTTTCTATTAGATCGACAAGCCCGGTCTCTGACTCCACCAAATAAATAATACGGCGTTTGTTGTAGGTGATAGGGTGTCCGTGAGCCGTGAGGGTTAACAATGGGATGCTGCCCAAGTTTGGTCAAGTTGTTTATATTGATCTTTTACCTCTAAATACATTATATTTAGTAGTTAGCATTACATTTAATGGTAGACACTTGCATCTTTTTTGGGAAAGTCGGTGACTATTGGAATACATATGATTTCAAACATATTTTATCTTACTCAAAGCTCAACTAATTGTCAATCTTAGGATAAGCAACTAATGGTCAATCTCACGATAAGCTATACACTAGGTTTACAACTGTGACATGGATAGCAACTCGGTCCAATGTTAACACTTGAAACATGCATAAACATAGCTAATTCTAATTGAATTTTTTTGTATGGATGCACATAATAGTTGGATCCATAGCCAAGAGCTTGAGCGTAGAAACACACTCTTGAGCTACCATGTGTGTGTGTGTGAGAGAGAGAGAGAGAGAGAGAGAGAGAGAGAGAGAGAGAGAGACCAATCTTCCTATCCTTGAACAACTCACCCCCTCCTCTCTTGACTTGAATTTGGCAAGGGTACACACACACACACACACACACACACACACACACACACACACTTGCCCAACTTCACATAAAGTAAGTGTAAGCTACTTTCGTAAAGAAGAGCTAGAGTCAACTTATCAAATATGGTGGGGCTTATTTAACCTTAGGTTTTAAAATTTCTCCTTGCATTAATTAAAAACCATAGTCTTACTTTTAATTTACCTAGCTCGTGTGCAAGCCCTTTGCATTATCCTTTGGAGGCTTTATGAAGCTGACTTGGGCTAGAGTCTACCTACTAGTGTAGGATCTGTTAAATTAGGATGGACTCTAGTGAAAGCTAAACTCACCCTTGGGATTTAGAGCTTTACCCCATGTGCAAAAACTTAGCACCTTGCTTTGGAGGTACCACAGTGGTCCCAAAACCTGCTTAATTTAGATATTTTAAATTTAGACTATCCCTAGCAAGTTAACTTTTACCATAAGGCTTTTTAGACTTCATACTTTAATTCTAATGAAGTGAATTTAATTACTTCAAATTTACACAGGTAGTTTCTATTTTTAGACTCCTATACTTGCTCTAATTAGTCCCCTTTATCTTCTTCTTTGATCAATACTGAGCAGGATAGACTTATCCTTCTTTGACTTGTACCTTTCACTTGGGATAATTAAATAGAAAGTTTCCTTGCTCTTTTATGGACTTCTTTCCTTTGGTCCCAAGCATTTGACCTAAATAAGTATATAAGCACTTTAATCAATTCCTCTTGTCTCTTTTATTTTTTAAAATGCTAAAGTGGTCAATTTAAGATGGAAAATACTTGTAGGAGGTTAAAAATTAATTTTAATGAAAAAAAAAACGATTCAATAAATTAAGCATCATTTTACTTAGGTTTAACCAACATTTTTCTTGTATTTTGGAGATTTTTTCAAAAAACTATCAAAGTCATCTCTTTCAAAGATCCCCTATAAGAGGTTTAAAGACTTGAATACCAAAAAAAAAGGGAAGGAATCTTGTGTCTTCTAATCAAAGGCAACCAAAATCTTATAAGCATCCTAATGACCCACTACATGTTAAGATCAAATATTAAATTTTTTTATCATGACCAATTCAAAGAGATTATACCCAACTAAACCCCAATTCCATTACAAAACAATTCACCAATTCATGATTAAAAAGAACAACATAATATGACCAAATTCTAAGTGCATGGGGACCTACCTGTGTATGTTGGTAAACCATTAAAGGGTTTATCCTTTCCCAAGTTGAGAACCCCTTTTTGTGCTAGCAAGTGTGGGATGCCTTCTATCCAAGAGAGAAAAGGCCACTTGATGTTGCCAATATTATGATCATACCACAATCTTCCTTGCCTCTACAAGGAAGCCTATATCAATGATGTTATGGCTATAGACAAGGGACACCCATATAGGATTCTTGAGATTTTGTGTATCAAAATGTGTGTGTGTGTGTGTGTGTATTTGAGAAACAATAGAGGAGTACAAAACCCTCTATTCAGAGCAAGCTATTGGGGCATGTACAAGAATTTTGTGGTAGAGAAAAAACTAGAACGGTAGCGCATGTGTTTTGTGGAGTAGAGGGAGAAATGTGTGTTTGATGGAGAATCCATGCAAGCCTCGTAGGGGTGCTTATGTGTGTTCAATGATCGTGCATGCTAGTGTGTGTGTGTGTGTGTGTTCAATGATCGTGCATGCTAGTGTGTGTGTGTGTGTGTGTTTCAATAACAATATAAGATATACACGAAAGAATCCTTGCAGATTACAAAAGGCACTAGAAACTATGTCAATTGAAAGGAGGTATAATTCCCATTCATAGTACAGAATAGTCTTTATACACAAGTGCTAAAATCAAGAGCAAGAAGATATAATAGTGTGCATCTTCAAGCCAAGGAACTTTGAAAAACATAGTTGAGAAGGTAACCCTCACCTGCACCCATGGAAACAACACAACATTTAGTTAGCATTGGTACCGTATGCAGGTGATGCAGGGGTATCCCAAATGTTATAGATGTCACCCAACTAGATTGGTTTCAAAGATAAATAATAAGAAAGGTTAAGCTAATCATATATTTAGAGATGAAATCATTTTCAAGGGGAAAAAAACATATGAAGTCTCTTGTGCTTTACAAGCTCTCATGAGATAAAGTTCAACAGAAGAAGCTATTCAAGTGCCTCTACCGGCATATGCATGAGGAATACTCACAACCATCAAATAGTTTGGATAGCAGTCCATTTCAATGCCAAAAGTCACCAGAGATTGAGTTGGAGCAGTCAACTTCACAAGAGCTTGCTTATCCTTGCCGTTTGCCATAGATCCGACACTTAACACTACCCCTTTGCAGGTAAAGTCCTCACAATCCTAATGTACAAACACTTATCCCAAATATACACACCACCAATGTTAAGTGAGAGTAAAGCTCACCTTTTTATAGGGTTTGGAGCAAGTGGCCACCTTCCTTCTTAGCCGTATGGCAAGCCCGGCTTCAAGAGGGGAATGGTGTAATAGTGCCGCCATGTACAGAGAGGGAAAAATGCGGGGAAGAGAGAGAGAGAGAGAGAGAGAGAGAGAGAGAGAGAGAGAGAGAGAGAGAGAGAGAGAGAGAGCACTTGAGAGTGCAATATTGCAAACCTGTCAGGAGGGAGCCACCTTGCTATTAAGCAAAAGACGACATCATTTACAGAGCGGGGTAACCCACCCATAACCCATTTAGTATCTAAGAGTTAGGTACCATTAAGTTAATACCTTACAAAAATTACGTAGTGAATCTAATTGAGGTTTTCACTAAGGTACCCTAGGCCAATAGTCCCAATAGAAATATACTAGGGAAATAGCAACACACTATAAACAACCATTTGTGTGTGTGTGTGTGTGTGTGTGCGCGCACGCGCGTACCAGTACTAGTACCATTAAGTACCAATACCAGTATATACAGTACCAGTACATCTCTAATATTACCAGTACTAGTATATCAATATAGTAGTATAGCAGTATCAGTACCAGTAGTATATAGTGCCAGTATCAGTACCAGTAAGTCTAAGCTCACCTTTTTATAGGGTTTGGAGCAAGTGGCCACCTTCCTGCTTAGCCGTATGGCGGGCCCAACTTCAAGAAGGGAATGGTGTAACAGCGCTGCCATGTACAAAGAGAGAAAAAAAGGGGGGAAGACAGAGAGAGAGAGAGAGAGAGAGAGAGAGAGAGAGAGAGAGAGAGAGAGAGAGAGAGAGAGAGAGCACTTAAGAGCGCACTATTGTAGACCTGTCAGAGGAGGGAGTCACCTCGCTATTATGGAAAAGACGACATCATTTACAGAGCCGGGTAACCCGCCCATAACCCATTTAGTATCTAAGGGTTAGGTACCATTAAGGTACTACCTTACAAAAATTACGTAGTGAATTTAAGCGAGTTATTCACTAAGGTACCCTAGGCCAACAGTCCCAACAAAAATATACTAAGGACATAACAACACACTATAAACAGCCATGAGAGTGTTTGTGTCAGCCATGAGAGTGTTTGTGTGTGTGTGTGCACGCACGCGTGCATGTACCAATACCAATACCACGAAGTACCAGTATATACAGTACCAAGACATCTCCAGTATTACGAATACTAGTATAGCAGTATAGTAGTATCAGTACCAGTAGTGTATAGTGCCAATATCAGTACCAGTATAGTCTAGTAGTACCAGTAAGTATAGGTACCAATATATACATTACCAGTACAACACTGGTACTACTAGTCTAGTATAGCAGTATAGTAGTATCAATACCAATAGTAGTAGTACCAATACCAGTACTACTTGTACCGGCATCAGTACTCTGTGTGTGTGTGTGGGTGTGTCAGAACCAGTATCAATACCAATACAATACCGGTATCAGTCCCAATATAGTCTAGTAGTACCAGTAAGTACCAGTACCCGTACCATTATATAGAGTACAAGTACAACACTACTACTACCAGTCTAGTATAGCAATATAGCAGTATCAATACCAGTAGTAGTAGTACCAGTACCAGTACTACCATACAAGTACCAGTACCAATACTCTATGTGTGTGTGTGTGTGTTGATATGTGTTTTGAGCAGACCACCCTGTCAGATGCAGCCAACCAAGAATCTTGGCAAGTGATTCAAGAAGGAGAAACCCAAGATGGCGCTCCCTTTCTCTTACAGAGAGAGAAAGAGAGGGTGAGAGAAAGGGATCAATGAGAGAATAGAGAGGAGAACGAACCTATTACCTCTTAACCTCAGCAATGCCGTCAATAAAGCTTGAATAGGTGGCATGAATAGCACAAGAAAACTATTTGAGTCTACACCTTCTTAGAAACACAAGAGAGGGATCTCAAAGAGTCCTGCATGATACATTAATATGAGGATATGTGGAAGATGAGTTACAAATACCCTAGTTACAAATACCTTTGAGATTATATCTTCTTTAGTGTCTGTCGAGGTATTGAATTTGATCAAATTGATTCGAGTTTGAGCTACCATTCTGGCAAGTTTTCTACCATTCGAGTTCTCTAATAAGAATTTTATCTCATCGAAAATAACCTCGTCTAAAAACCAAGATTCTTGGTTGACTATATGGTTAGGAAATAGGTAAGTATTTTTTTCTTGAAGTTTTCATCAAATGAAAAGCTTGATGTTCAGGTATTTCTATAATACCAATAATTTTGCATACCTTTTCCCATGCTAGCTGAAAATTTTTAGCAGTTTTCACCCAATCAAGAGGTACTTGTGGTATATGACTAAGACCTTTTCCAACCAACTCCCAAAGTTTTGGATGATGTGCAATTTTGGGGTCTGTAGTCAATGCGTGACGACCAAATGTTTTAAATTCTGTGCAAAATGATGTGAATCGATTATGAGTAACACAACAACAAATGTCCGATGTATCAAAAGGAATAGCAAACGTGACCAAGGTTTGTACATAATTGCTTGTAAATTCTTTGTAAATTTCCATCCAAATTGAATTTTGAAATATGCCAAAGTTCGAGGAATGGAAAAATGTACTAACATATCTTGAAAGAATTGATGCGGATGAATGAAATCCATAAAGTTACTATGGAATGTTAAGTGAATGTATCTACCATGAGTTTTTTTATTACGAACAAGATGTTTCAACCCATTGACTTTATGTTAAAGAGATCTTTCTTGGTCAATGCTGGAGCTGCATTTTGAGGAATCCACGTCTGTTAAAAGAGATTTGGGCTAGGTTAAAAGAAAAGCCTGATGATAGGAGGGGTTTGGCTTGAAGGGCATTGGCTTTGCATTGCTCAACAACCTCTATAGGGATGGAGCAAAGAAGGTCTAAAGACGAGATAGTGAAAGGAGCATAGTGATTAATAAGTTCAAAGTCTCCTAATTTGTTTTCTAGTCTAATGGCATCTAGCTCAACTTGCCTTGGTGGAAGTAAAGGTAAAACTCCAGCAAAGGCGGGGGATAGAAACTTATCACTTTTGTACTCAGTTGTTGCATTACCAAGGAAAGAGAAGGTTTCTTTCTCTTGAGGATCTAAGAGATCCAAATCGAGCAAGGGGTTGATGATGTTCTGAGTTTGTTTGATTTCTATTGGTAGGGATGGCAAGTATTTAAAGAGATAAAGATTGTTCAATATAGCGGGCAAAGAACTGAAGTAAAACTCTATGTCAGTACTATCTTGTGCATCTATAAAGTAGAGAGAAAGTAATAAGTTATCAAAATCCGGGATAAGATTAGTTGGATCTTTTCTAGACTTTGCAAGTATATCAATCCAGTCATTCAGAGAAGCAATCTTGAGAGCAAACAATGATCTGCTAGTTATAGTCTCTTTTCAAAATCTAAGAAGCGTTTGTGAAGCAAGATTAAACAAATTGAGTTGCGAGAGGTGGCACTGGGTCTCTTTTTCAAGAGAGTACCCAAGTTTTACCAAGGAAGTGATCCCTTCTGCCTGTATCACAAATTTAAATGTTAGGTCTAAAGCAAACCATGTATATAACGAGAATTGGTCAGCTAGTTAAGTTAACTATACAAGACTACCATTCCTCGGGTAGTCGAGGAAACAAATATGTGTGTGTTTATGATTGATTATCCCCATCAATATAATTTTTATAGTTAACATAACTAAACAAGACCTTATCAAAAAATTTTAATATTGACATCATGTATACAAACTTTTGTTTCACAACTTGAGTTGTGAGAGGTGACACTGGGATCTCTTTTTCAAGAGAGTACCCAAGTTTTACCAAGGAAGTGATCCATTCTGCCTGTATCACAAATTTAAACGTTAGGTCTAAAGCAAACCATGTATATAACGAGAATTGGTCAGCTAGTTAAGTTAACTATATAAGACTACCGTTCCACGGGTAGTCGAGGAAACAAATATGTGTGTGTTTATGATTGATTATCCCCATCAGTATAATTTGTATAGTTAACATAACTAAACAAGACCTTATAAAAAACCTTTACTATTGACATCATGTATACAAACTTTTGTTTCACAAAACCAATCCTGCTTTTGTTAATATAAACGAGCGATATTGATACAATGAATGAATGAAGAAGAGGTGCGAATGCCCCCAGATGAAGAAGACTGAGACCTATACCTGCCACCATCCAAAAACAACATCAAGTTAGAACCTATAATGCCCTTAATGGGAAGACAGGTACCAGGCAGCCTCAACCACTTGCTATTGCTATCTCTTACCCAGGATGTTTCACTCACTCACCCACTTCTTCTATTTGTGTATTTAATTCATGGTTTTTAGCCTTCCTAGGCAGAAAGGGTCTATTTCTACATGGGGAGTACTTTGCAATTGACCGGTGAATTGCTAATTTTTGGTTAATAAACTCGTGTTTCTCTGGACAAGTAACCATTGACATCCTAGCAGCTTGCTTGTGTTTGACAATTTTAGGTGTCGAGTCAGCCTGTAAACAAAATCATTCATGCGATACATGTCTATCCATATATTTGCTTATGCTTAAATCCCAACATTTTGATAAAAAATACAGTAAGAAATTATCCTTGACAATGCATCCAACATCCCTATGATAATATGCTCTTTAACAATCATTTTTTCGAGACTTTTTCAATAGAGGTGCCTCAGCCATGATGCCTTTTTTGTGTTTCATTATAAATTAACAGCACTTGCTAGTATCAAGTTTCCCATGCCTAGACTGTGTACCAAGGTTTGTTCAATTTATACAGATATGTGCAGTTTTTTCCAAAAAACCATTGTTTGAAAACATCCAAGTGTTTCTCTTTCGTATTACGTGTATATTATCAAACCAACTTTACTCTGTAACATTGTATGAATGTATCATGTTTGACCAATTAAATCCTTCCATTCTTAATCCCTCATCTAGATATGACTTGTGTCCTGTTCAAACCCAGACACTTACGTTTGTATTATTGTCAATTTCAGTCATTCATGTGTAGTGAAACGAACCCGAGCAAGTGCTAACTATTTTAAGTATCACCAAGTAAAGAAAAACGGCCGTACCAAGTTTCTTATGCCGGGAGAATGTGACATGGTTTGGTCTATTGTTAACCCTCACGCACATTCCTATCACCTACGAGGGACGTCGTATTATTTATTTGGTAGAGTCACGTACCGGGCTTGTCGGTCCAATAGGAAAAGGGTAAGAGTGATTGCTGATCAGAGGCGCATTCTAATTGGAACATTCAAGGGATTAGTTGGGTAAGCATGGGTGCCCAAGTGTGAATGGGGAGATCTCATATAAAAGTCAACTAAACCTAAAATTCACTCTTCTCTCATTTGTGCAATTGAATAGTGCTCTTGCTCCATTTCCATCTTCTTCTTCTTCATCTCCTTGTGTGTGTGTGTGTGTATATGTGTGTGTATGTGTGTGTGTGTGTGTGTGTGTGTGTGTGTGTGTGTGTGTGTGTGTGTGTGTGTGTGTGTGTGAGAGAGAGAGAGAGAGAGAGAGAGAGAGAGAGCGATTGAGCATTGCGATGATGGCACGGCGGCGGTGAAGCGGTTGAATGCGGCGCGGCGGCGGCTCCCTCTTCTTCGCGGCGAGGAATCCTCCACGACAACAAACGTAGAGCGGTGAGTGACACACCATCACCATCTTTGAGCTTATTAGTTTAGGCTAGTTGCGTGCTTGGAGACATTTGTGGCTCGCACACAGTGTATCGGCAAGTTCCTTTGCATTGACACGGGCGATAGACGAGGACATTTTTGGCACCGTTGCTTGCGAATGCCATACATGCTTCTTTGTGGTGCAATTTCAATTGTCGGAAAGGTAGAGAAGGAAGGTGTGTGTGTTCAGAAGAAGAGTTTGTTTTGCGGCTGTGTATTATTTTGTTAATAAGAATTTGAAAGGTACTGTGTTTTTTTGTTAATAAGGTTTTGAAAGGTACTGTGTTTTCTCTATGATAAGGTGTTATTATTAAGGTTGTAGATCCATAATGTTAGTTTTGTGTAAAGTACAGTAAGTTGTTATGTTAGCTAGTGAGTTGTTGTAGTAGTGTGTTAGTGTGTAACAGTAGCTGTATTAGTGGTAAGTAGGTAGGTTAATAGGTGTGTGTGTGCTCGCACGCACATCGCGGCCGCGACGACCTTATCCCAAAAAAATAAAAAAATAATTTTTTTAAAAGGTAGGACCGGGATCGGGAATATCCACCAGACCCAAGTCCAGACCCAATCTCAAGCTCATGCTTAGGCTCAGGCCTCAGTCACCCTTTAAAATTACGTATTTTAGCCTCACACGTAGCTAAAAATCGACCTTTTTAATTTGCATTTTACGCCGTTATGCTGCCAAAATTTAGAATTTTATATTTATATTGTCATTGCTAAGAAGATTTTTGTTGTTTGTGGTTAATAGATTATGGCTCGTACACCATCTAAATGTGGCAGGACAGGTATCTCTCAAAGTAAGTTCAAATACATTAAGCTATTTGTTTTCTTTTCTTTTGTCTCATCATACTCACTAAACTATTTGTGTTCTTATTGTCTTTTGCTTGTAGGAGTAGGATACACATTAAGGTCTGGCACTACAGGGCATAGGGCCAATGCACGATCTTCCATTGCTTCTTCCAATGTCCATCGAAAGGAGGATATTTTGGGTGATGTGCATGAAGAAGAGGATATATTGAGTGATGTGCATGAAGAAGAGGTGTTCATAGATATTCGTGCTACACAAGGTGAATTGGTGGCTCAAAGCGTGTCTGAAGCAACAACAATTGTTGCTAAACCTCCCGATCATCCAACAGTATTCGGAAAGGATGTTCATGGTCGAATATTGGAGGAGATTGTAGAGGGTTTTATTGTAAAGAGAGGTGGGGAACCTCCTCGAATTCCTCTTTGCAGATTGATGGAAAATGAAGCCATTAGAGCGGTGGGTCCAGGCACTGAGGGCTTGGTGAAAAGGTTTGAGATGTCTGGATACAGTGTGCTTGGAGCTCCATTTCTTGTGTCATTTAAGAAGCCAGGCCATGATCAACATTATATTTCCGACTTAGACAAAGATGAATGGGGGCCTATTTGGCGAGAAATAAGCAATGATTTTGATAATTCCCTTCCCCTTGAGTGGGAAAACTTAAGGGGAAAAAAAATTATCGTTTGGGATGGTAATCACCGTTTGAAAACTTGGATGCGTTTAATAAAAACACGTAAGTGATTTCTGTTTTGTTTAATGTAAAGTTGACTTGTATTACTCTATGCTTTCTAATTTTCTTTTTTGTTGTTGTAGAATTTTCAATGATAAAGTGGAGACATTGTTTTGTGAAATGTCAATTTGTCTTTGTTGATAGAAGTGCAGAGGGGGAGCTTATGCTAGCTTTGCGCTCTCAAAATGAATAAGCACATTTGTTGTTTTGAACGTTATTGCTATTACTTTATCAATGTCATTCTACTGCCATTTAATTTAAGATATTGTGGTTTAGGATTGGTAGAACCACCGTGAGCACAAATTTTGGCCAGGAGATCTTCTTGTTCCAAAAACTGGCTGTGGCAAGCAAAGATTCTTTAATGAAAGACTTTCCCCAAGATTGAATTCGATGGATAGAGGTAGAGCTTGCTTGTGAGAAGAAGGCATCTAAAGGGAGTTGGTACAACGCTCCTGCTCTTTTATTAGCAATGCTCATATGGAAGGTATATTTTTTTGCCTTAAAGTACACTTTTTATGTAATTTCTAAAGCTTGACATTATTTTGTAAAATCTTACTTTTTTTTTTTCATTTGCTCTACAAAAGGAAGACTTTGAATTGTCTCTTATCAAAGAGATGCAAGAGATCAATGATCCCTCGATTTCACTGCCAGAAAAGAAAATGGTTGCTTGAGGAAGAGTAGAAAAAATATTCAAAGAAAGAGCTTATAAGGTAAACACTTTCTCTTCTCCCCGTTTATGTTTGAATTTCTACAAAATTGTAAGTTGACATGTCATTTGAATTTGATATATTTGATTGAAAAATTGATTTGATTTGATCTCGTGCTAATGTAACATAGATGTTGGCCATTGCCAACCCCGCCAATGGCCAAGGGTTATTCTCTTTATTATTTAACTTCAATTGGATAAGAGAAAAGGATCAAGTGGGCCTTACAAGAGACAAAGTCTACTCTTTGGCAACTTCTAAAATATCACAAGAGAGGTAATAATTTTTGGATAAAAAATACACATGAAATCATCAAATGAATCAATGCATTTATGGTTTCTTTATTGTTTGCTCTATAGAAAAAAGGAAATATTGCACTCTTTGATGCATTGCTGTGTAGATGATGTTACTTATGAGCGTTATATTAGTGCAATGAAATTTAGAATGTACTTGCGTAAAGAGTGGTATTGGGGAAGTATCTTGAAGCAATGCTTGAGGATCAAAGGGAAAATGATTGAAGAAATGCCGGAGGGCTTTGAAGCATGGTTTCATCACCAATTGAGGGACCACATTGATAAAGCTTTTGTGGAGCTTTGGAGTAAGCTCAACACAAAAGAGTCGGATAAAAAAATTCCAGAGCTTATGGAATTTTCAAGGAGAGTATTATTCAGGTAATACAATTGATATCTTTATGGTTGTTATTCTATTTTTTACTTAGAGTTTGTATAATAAATAAGTCACTTAGGAAAGGAGCTCAAATAAAGTTAACTGCATTTTATGTAGATGGTTAATTCAGCTTTACGATCAAACTTTGTTGGAGAAGTTGCCAATTGTTGTTGAAAGTTGGAGGGACCTCTCTTGTGAGGAGTTTATGTATCCACTATGGATGAGAGATTATGGTTTGATTGCTTGGGAAATTGAGTATTGCCCTTGGTGGCTAGATTACACTCAAGGCACCTACCCACGTGATGAAAGGAACTTATATAAAGGTTATTTTTGGCATTTATAAAAACTACAAAATTGTTAAAGTGCTCATACTATTTAGATTATGTTTGTGAGAAATATATTTTTGTTTGCTTTAGAGCACGTTCTTGAAAGAAATGAAAATGGTATTGAGGAGATTGGCTCAGCTTCCAAGAAAGCCACCTCTTCGAAAAGAGTAAACAATAATACAATCTCCTCTATAAAGAAACGATTGGATTGTTTTAGATCCGAGAAGCCTAAGAAGTCTCCCAAAAAGAACCAAAAAGGTGCTCAAGGCTCCACAGGTAAACTTGCTTGTATAGATATCTAGCTGTCACTTTCTTTCTACTCAACAATTCTTGGTGAAATATTTTATTTTCTGATTATGCAGTGCCTTCCATAGATTGTGATGTGAACGTTATTGGGAACATGCTAGATGTTTACAAAATTTCTCTCGATGATGAGAAATGGTAAACACATGTGAAAAGAAAGACTAACTATGTGTGGCGTGTGTTGTGAATGTTTGAAATACATTTATTTGATCGTATGCAGGATCTTGGATTTTCTTCATTCAGCCCATGTTGATGGGGAAAAGAGCAATGAAGTGGCCTCTCTTTTGTTTGCGGATTTTCCAACAAACTTTAAAGTTGAAAATTTTTCAGAGAACGAGGTATGCATTCTTCAAAACCACAATGGACAGTCTATGATAGTTTTGGAACTTTAATTAAATTAACAATGCGTATTATGAAGGTCCCTCCATGGAATCAATTCTCTCAAAAATTAAGTTAGAAAGTGGCCGTAATAGCTTCAAAGTATGTGGCAGACAATGGGTGGTACATCACCCTAAGCTCCACTGATCACTTTGGCATTGTGTCTAGCCATGCCATCGAGATGGGATTCAAAATGATTCACACCATCCTTATTTTGATCCCCGATGGTTATGTGCGAAAGACCATTGAGATTGAGAAAGTAAGTAAATTTATTTGTTGATTGAAAAGCATGCTTGTAGTTTTCTTCAATTAGATCACATTCTAATTGTAATTTGTAGGTGGAAACACTATTGCTAGGATTGTTTTATCATAAGGGTCAACGTCCTATTTACGATCGACGAGATGGAGAGAGCATGGACAACAACTCTTTCGATACCAAGTCTGGAATACTGGTGGAGTGCGCCAACGGAGAGTACATTGGAGAACACGCTCTTAGAGGTGCCGCCGAGCGTAGCCTTGACTTCTTTCGGTAAGAATATATGCTTCCTACTATGCGTTATTGGACTATGTTACATAAAGTAAAAATACACATATTTTTTGCTTTTTTTAGCTGGCTTGTGCGGACATTTACTGCGGAGCACACCTACATTGTTGATATGTTTTCTGGATGTGGTGGCTTGGGCAATGTTTGCGTTGAGTTGTCTAGACACTGTCTCTGCATAGATAGTGATCCAGAGGTCTTCCATCAACATCTTTCACGCTTCAAGGCTCCATGTGTACGTGCTATTTCAGCAGTTGATGCAGATAGCGATGAGGAGACTGATTGGCAACAATATGAACCCGGATCACATTGCCCTTGATTGACATCAACATTGGTATTATCTATCATTTTTTCTAGTTTGTGATTTTTATGGAACGACGTGTGACCATGGTGTTTGGGTGCCACTTTTTTGGTATTACTGAAGACATGTTGTTGGTGTTGATCGTCCTTATCAATTCAGCCATGATTTCATATTTATTATACTAGATAGAAGTTTGTTGAGAGCTTTGGATTTACCAAAGTAATATACCAACATATGCTTTTTTCCTTATGTAATTTCTTCTTCCCGTGAGCATTCGCTGCTGCACGGAAGCAAGTGTGGAATGGGAATTTTTTTAGTTTGAATTTTCATACCATTATGCTACCGAAATTTTGATTGCTTATCAATATAATCATGCTTTTTGTTCATGTTTGAAAACATAATCATGATTTCACGTATACAGAAAAGTTAGTCAAGCTTCACGGAAGCAAGTATGGAATGGGAAATTTTTTTGTTTGTATTTTCGCGCCGTTATGCTGTCGAAATTTTGATTGCTTATGAATATAATCATGCTTTTTGTTCATGTTTAGAAACATAATCATGGTTTCATGTATACACAAAATTTAGGCAAGCTTCACGGAAGCAAGTATAGAATAGGAAAGCTTAACAAAAGTTAGGCAAGCTTTCACAGAAGCAAGTATGGAATGGTTTTATTTTTATTTTTCACGTTGTTATGCTGTCAAAAGTTCATTTGCTTGTCAGTATTTCTTTACACTGTCGGTCTAAGAATATATATAGTTTTATATATAATATTTATATTATATATATATATATAATATCTTTTTATTTATTTATTTATATGTGTGTGTTTATGTACGTAAGGAGATCTTCAACTCGGTAAAGTGTTTTTAAGTACTTGTTTATACAATATATATAGTTATTTATATGTGTGTGTTTATGTACGTATGCAGTTCTTCAACTCAGTAAAGTGTTCTTAATTACTATTTTATATTCAAGAGTCTATGCGTGTATCATTACTTTGAGGTCTTCGCCCAAACAAGTACAACCATCAATATTTTTTAGATTCCTAGTTTCAAATTGGCTTATTAGGGATTCATCCTTGTTTGCAACAACACCTACATGGACAGGAAAGTATATTCTACTAAAAGTAGGGTAAATATTAAAGACATGCTCATCTTTTTCTTGCATTATATAAAAAACTCACATAGATTTTCTTTACATTTGGCTTTCAAACAGCTTGTAGTTACATTTGACGGTTCAGTTTAGCTACAAGATATCAACAATACCCTAAATTATGACAGATCTTGAAGATGTGTTAGTAGACCAGGCCGATTAAAAGTATCACAGCTACTTCAATAATAATAAGTCAGACAGAGACATATGAATTATTCTCGCCAAGGCATTGAAGAGTGGAACACCATCATATAGTTAAAATAAGCATCATATAATTAAAATAAGTTGTTTACATGATTAGGTAGGGAATCAAACCTGCACACACACAGTACAACTTGCATCACACTAGTACAATTTATCATGTGCTAGTGCATAATTATTTAACTATATTATTTAGTGCATAATTATTTAAATCTTTCCTCAATCTTCAACCACATTAGAGCCAGAGATGTCGACTAGGTTGATTGTGCGTTTGCAGACAAGCAAATGGTCAATCTCCGCCTGTAAAGCGGCCCTTTGAGAGCTATCTATGTACCCCCATGTCTCCCACTTTCCCAGAGCTTCTCGCATTGTCTCAAAGCCATCATTGAGTTCCTGGTCCCCGGTGTTGCGAGCGCGATTAAGGTGGTTGAACATCCGGATCGCCTTGTTTGTGTCACGCTCTCTCTGTGTAAACGTCTTCTTTTCTTCAAGGGGTGTGTTGGGGGGGAGTTTGTGAAGCTCTTCATGGATTTTTGCAACTACCTCATTACCAGTAGTTGCATATCCTACAAGCATTGTATAAGTACAGGGAAAATGAAAAAATCTCTCTTGATTAGCACCTCCGATTCACTTGTGCAGCATATGGTGCTTGCCTTGTAACATTTATATAGGCTAAAGCACCATGCTCTCAAAAAGCATTGATAGTGATGGAAGAGTGGCATGTGTTAGTGACATGAGGGGTCCCACGCAGCATATGCTAACTGCTAAATTGGAGCGTGCAATAATATATGCATGATTTGTCAATATGAATATTATAATCGTCTACTACTCCACCACTAACTTTTAAAGTGGGGTGTGCAATAAAATATGCATGATTTGTCACTACGATTATTATTCCCCTATAAGATTTATAAGCATCTAAAAGTGCAATGAGTAGACAACACTAACTGCCTCTCTAAGGGCTCGGAAAACATTATTTGTGGATCCGGCTTTGGAACCTTTTCACACGCATATGAACAGGCAAACTCTCTCTCTCTCTCTCTCTCTCTCTCTCTCTCACACACACACACACACACACACACACACACACACACACACACACACACACACACACACACACACACACACACACACACACGTGAGTAGAAAACGTGTACACAACCTACTTCTTCACAACAAAAGTCCACTTTCATCTCAATTAAAATGTGGGATATTTATAAAATATATAAATTAAACCAACACATAAACAATTCTATACCAAGATACTAAATGAAATAATTTGAACCGGCTTGAGAACCTTCTTGCCCAAACTTGAGCCAGACGTTTTTCATTTTGAACCTATCTTTCCTCTCTCCCCCTCATCTCCCAGTCTCTCTCTCTCTCTCTCTCTCTCTCTCTCTCTCTCTCACACACACACACACACACACACACACACACACACACACACACACACACACACACACACACACACACACATGTGAGTAGAAAACGTGCACACAACCTCCTTCTTCACAACAAAACTCCACTTTTACTTAACTCCACTTTCATCTCAATTAAAATGTAGGATATTTATAAAATATATACATTAAACCAACACATAAACAATTCTATACCAAGTTACTAAATGAAATAATTTGAACTGGCTTGAGAACCTTCTTGCCCAAACTTTAGCCGGACTTTTTTCATTTTGAACCTACCTTTCCTCTCTCCCCCTCATCTCCCACTCTCAGGCTCTCTCTCTCTCTCTCTCTCTCTCTCTCTCTCTCTCTCTCTCTCTCTCTCTCTCTCTCTCTCTCTCTCTCTCTCGTTGTCGGTACTCTCACACCCTGATCCTATCTCTATTTCACAAGTATGCTTTTCTCTCTCCGTCTAATCCTTCTTCTCTCTCCTTCCCTCGGTACTTATTTAACATACCACAACGCCACCTCAGAGAGCATACATATGAGTGGAATCCATGCTTCTATAAACTCGAAAAAGCATCACCTGTAGCAAAAAAACACGAATTGATTAACTCGCAAATAAAATCAACCCCTCTAGGAGATCCTAGAGAAAGTTAAATGATAAATTCACAAGACGCTCATGTTTTTCCCTAGTTTAGGTGTCAATCCATGGAACGAAGCTGACTCGACTAGTGCATAGAGACTACAAAAGGTTGTCAATATCTCGGAAAACAACAAACAACTCACATCTAACTCAAGCTACACTCAAGTGACTGAAATCACCAAAAGCCAATCGCTCATCGACAAACAAATCACATCCGTTACAGCATCAAATGACATCCAAACGTAATGAAACTTCTAGGACATGTTCATACGACCTAACCACACCTACTTATGGTCTCATATCCCACTTTAGGTCAAGTGCAAAAATCACGATTATTAACAGCAGTGGATTTTTGACCTAATCGTTTTTGACCCAGAATGCATCTAAATGCTTAGCAATGATGCCCCATATACCCCACTTATACTTAGTTTTTGATTTTGAAGTGTAAATTTATATTTATGATGAAATTAGATCGCGGATCGGCGACGTCAAAAGCTACAAAATACTATGAAATGCTTACGTCAATGCGTAGAGCTCTTACGTCTTGCGGTTGAAATGCAACAAAGGCGACTACAATGTGACAACCGGGGAGGGAGTAGGAAGCACGAGAAGGAGAGAAGTGAGCGTCGTTAGCTCACGCTGTGTATTTCATTATCCAAAACTTAAAAATAACTTACAAAAATTGGCTTTTATACCGTAGCGAAGGTTTTTGGTGGTCAAAACTAATAATCTAGAAGCTCTAACTAAAGATCTGGAAGCTTGTAGCCTCGGCTCATCAATTACAAAGATTTATCCTATTTTCGAAAAATAGGAGTTACAATATTCTCGATTTCTCAAAATAATAAGTGTTTTTACAATGAGAGCTCCAAAAAATGGTATCCGAGTTAGCTTGCTGCTAACACTCGCCCATTCACACTTGGGCGCCCATGCTTAGCCAACTAATCTTTGAATGTTCCAGTTAGAGTGCGCCTCTCATTGGCGAACACTCTTACTCTTTTCTTATTGGACCGAAAAATCCGGCCCATGACTACTTATAGAAGTGGACGCCGGTGGTAACATGCCCCCCTTCCTGATGTAGATTCCTTCCTCGGAATATAACAACGTAGCATCTGGATCCACGATAGAAGTTTCTGTAGCAAACAAAAAACAACATTGTGAAAGCTCAAAGGCAGCATGTGCAGGCGTGCAATAAGTGAGATGCATACATGATATTCTAGGAAATACAAAAATAAAAATAAAAAAATCATGAATTGTAACATTGCCAACTAGAACAAGCGTAGTACATGAATGAAATTCAATTGAGTTAAGGTCTATTAGGTTGACTCTAAGAGAAGTACACAAGAGCTAGGGCTAAAGTAAGTACTAAATTGACCAACGTTAATTAAAAAATATCGACTAAAGAGGCTTTGGTACAAGTGTATCCTAGTGAGGGAGGCATGGTGTTCTTTAAGTTTTGTACGAATTTGGTATGGTTTGGTGAGCTTCCTTCCATTTGTGTGTATGTGGGTTGGGTGGTGTAGTTGAAAGCAGTGAGATTCTTGATTGTCGTTTAGCTAGCCTTCTAGAGTGTTGTATGTGTGGGACGGTCTTAGCTTGACAAGATAAAGAGATTGCCTTCGTGTACCTATCTTGTCATCTTTGTCCTTGAATGAAATTATGTTGATCTAGGTAGTGTTGCATTCACTTTATAGGTGGTGTGATTCGCTCCAAGTTTGGTACGGTGTTATGCCATGTGGTGGCCCAAAGTTCATATGTGTGGCCCTAGGCATATCAGACGTCGGATGTCGCATGCTAATGCTAGCCGGTATGGTCCCGTTGAAATAAGAGCTTGGTTGTTGTTGTTGTGGAGCATAGGTTATTGAAACAATGGGAGGGGTAGAGGCTACATGAGTATGAGGATCCATAGGTGTATACGATTGGTGTAGACTTGTAGGTACTATTGCAAGCATTGAGCTACAATGTAGTGGTGCTTTATTAACAAATGAGGTCCATGGCATATTTCTTGGCATGCCCATCATTGGGGTAGGCATGGTAGCCGTGGTGTCATCAAGGGAAAGATGAGCTAGACTTGGAAAGGTAAAGCTATCACTTGTGGGCTCAAATTGCACTGAGACCCCTATCAAACAACATATGGAGGATTCGTTGGACTTACCGAGGGAGTCTCCATTTGCGACAAGGTTGGTTGTTTAGCCTTCCCTGTATCCAAGAATCTCATGAGACCCATTAAAGGCATGTAGACCCCCTTGTTCTGTCTCTCTAGCTCAATAACCTTATGGATGACCTCACAAACTCTTTGTTGTTGATCCTCTATACTAGTAGCACCCGTTGTGGATTGTAGGACATCTAAGAAACCCACGTGATAGGTGTGACCTATGTATAGGTCGGTTAGAGTTTCCGTTTCTAGTTTGTACTCGCAGTTCTCATTTAAGAGCGCTCCATCTAGGATTGAGGTGCTAGGGGTGTCTTTTGAACTAGATGCAATGTGGCCCTCTATGGGTTGACCCTTAGTGGTCGCTAATTCAGGAGCACTCGATTGCTCTCCTAGCAAGGATATTGACATGGGGGCTTTTGCTTTTAACTTTTTTTGTTGCTCCACCTTGCGTAAGCTCTTGATTTCCTTTTTCCTAGCCGCAATGATATATATCTCAACCTCTTGCACTTCGGCAAGGCTTCTACCACTAGGTAATATAACCTCGGAGGGGAATAGCTCTAAAGAGTCAGGGGGTGCAGTGAATGGTCCATTCACGTGCACACTCTCTAAGATCATAGGTTCTATGTTGGTCATGAATGGAAAATTTACTTCCCCACCCCCCTCATTTACATCGTTAGCTCCATGTTCAGAGAGAGTGGCTTTACTAAAGGTTTCTTTCAAGCGGCTAAGCACGCTCAGCCCGCACCGTGGGCCCATGGCATGCATGTCTTGGCTTGAGCTATCAAGATTAGGTATTGGGTAACCCTCCATGATGTTCTAGTCAAAGGAAGAGTCACTAGCGCTATGTTTGGGTCTTGGGTTATACTACCTTGGGTCGCCGTCGAGGGCCCAAAACCTAATGTAGGTGGGTATTGAGAACCCACATAAGTCAAAGTTCTTGCTAGTTGCTCGACCTCTAGCACACGACCAAAGCATAGATGCATGTGCCTTTGGCACCCTACAAGCTTCGGCGAATACCCTCGAAGGTTAACCGCTTAATTTTTTTGGGAATTTTCACCCCGTTTTCACTTATTTTTTGAATTTTTTTAAATGTTTTTTTATGATCAATTTTTGGATTAGAGCGTCTGATAGCTCAAAAGAAGCGTATCACTCAGAGGGTCATGGTGTGCTTCATAGCATAGCGTTCGGTTGCATGAAGCTCCATTGGTCCTCAAAAGGGTCGATTTTTACTTAGGTGTGAGGCTAAAATAAGTAATTCTAAAGGGTGACTGAGGCCTGAGCTTGAGCGTGGGCTTGGGCTTGGGCGTGGGGAATATTCCCAATCTCGGTCCTACCTTTAAAAATTTTAATTTCTTTTATTCTTTAATTTTTTTGGATAAGGTCCCCACGATCGCGCCGCGTGTGTGAGTACACACACACACCTAATCTACCTACTTGCAACTAACCTACCTACTTGTAACTAACAGAGCTACTGTTACATACTAACACACTAATACAACAACTAATTAACTAACAGATCTACTTACTGTACCTTACAGATTTAAAATTATAGATCTATTACCTTATTAACAGAAAATAGTACACTGCAGCAAAAACAAAGGTCACACATCCTTCTCAACAAGCCACACACCTTCTTTCTCTACCTTTCCTACATTTCATAATGCACCACAAAGCATCATAGATTGCTATTTGAGCTTAGTGCAAGGAATTTACCCTGCAACGGCGCCAAAAATGTGTGCATCTGTCGCACGTGTCAAAGCAAGGGACTTGTCGTACATTGTGTGCGAGCCACAAATGGCTGCAAGCACACAACCAAACTAATTTAGCAAGCTCAAGAGAGCAAGGGTGTGTCACTCACCGCCCTATGCTCGCCTTCATGGAGGATTTCTCGCCGCAAAGAAGAGGGAGCTACCGCCGTGCCTTTCTCAACCGCCTCACCGCCACCGTGCCGTCGCAATGCTCGATAACTCTCTCTCTCTCTCTCTCACACACACACACACACACACACACACACACACACACACACACACACACACACACACACACACACACACACACACACACACACACATACACACACAGAAGGAGATGAAGAAGGTGGAGATGGAGCAAGAGCACTCTTCAATTGCACAAATGAGAGAATGAGTGATTTTGAGGTTTAGGTGACTTTTATATGAGCTCGCCCATTCACACTTGGGCACCCATGCTTAGCCAACTAACCCTTGAATGTTCCATTTAGAGTGTACCTCTCATTGGCAATCACTCTTACCCTTTCCTATTGGACCGAAAAAACGCCGGTGGTTAACAAGGTGATACTAGAATAGGTTATACATAACTCTCTCTAGCTTATTCCATGCTATAGTTACACTCTTCCCTCGTATGGTTTGTCCATTTACTCTCAATTTCACACCACTTAGGCTCCCTCGTATCATTCCTTACAAGACTAGTTAACCTCTTGACCATTTCATTGATAAAATTTTCTTGATCAATAGGTGCCATTGATTTGCAATGGACTCAATCATCTGTGAATCACTGTGCTGAGAGGATGTGTCATCCTCTTGACTCTTACAATCTTTTTCTTTATATTCCTCAATATTATCCTCTAGATAAAGAGCTGGTTTGCTCAATTCATTTAGTGTCAATCTCTTTATCATATGCAGATCCTTCTGAAGACCCACATGTCTCATTCCTTGGATAAATATGAGCATCAATAGTGCATGCATAAGAAATTTGGCTCTTGGACATAACTTGATATATCTCTTGAATCATAATGATGCCTTGCGTATTGATTCACTCTCATTTCTGCTTGAATCTTTGAATTTGTGAGACTGTATTGTGAGCTATGCCTTTCTGTGAGAATTCCTCAAACAGATCGTCTAAAGTCTCAAAATCCCATCTTTCCACTGAGTCAAATCATGTAGCCATGTCATCTTCCAGAGTTAGTCCGAATCCCGCAAACTGTGTCACAAAATTCAAAACTTCCTCTGATTTAATTAATCTTTTGAAATCCACTACGTGATCTCTTGTATCTTTATTTCGGAGTATTTTTTGTTTACCCATTTTTGGAACTGGGATGGTCTAACCTATCAATTATCTACAAGTCTATCCATAGACTCTCCCACTCCTTCTCTAGCTTTAGGCCTTCTACTATGCCTAGGTTTTTCTTCAAAGGGATTGGTTGTTCTATTGGAGATTGGTCCATAAGGGAGATTTACTTGAGGAAGCATGTCTGCCATCTCAGTGATCGCTTCATCTCTCGTTATCGCTCTAGGAGGGAATCCATGTGGCTCCCTTTCTAAATTCTCGTAGGAATCCTAGTGGAGGTATCTATGGTCCTTCATTGACCAAAGATCCACCTATTTCTAATGCAATCCGTGGATTTGTTCTTTCTACAGCTCTGTATTCTTGTCCATACTTGTCAACAACTATAGATTTCCATTGACAGTCAACTCTGTATGTATAGACATATAAGAGCTTGTAATCTGTTAGCTCTCCTGAATATGGCTCTAAGCACCTATAAAGGTTCACCTCACTATCGTCAATGTATCTATACAATCCTTCACTCTCATGATCTATCATCCAAACTCTCTCAAAAAAATTGGTCTTTATCAATTGCAAGTTTGGAAGATCCATTATGGGTGATACTCCTCTATCGCTCGCTTGGATCTTGAAGCTTGTATAAGCTGAATTTGAATCTAAAGTAGACATGGTTTTGGGGCTTAGCACCTCTAGCTTGATGCAAGGAGACTTGTTTCAATGTGTTCAAGTTCTTTGGTTGGGGAAAAGTCAAAATTATGTCCGAAATTGTGAGCATTTTCTTACAATTCTCTCATTTTAGACACCCCTAACTTTTGGATGCATTTTGAGGCCTTAAACGACGTTTTTTTGAGCATTGACAAAAAATAGGTGACCCAAAGGATATTTGATTGTTGTTTAGGGGTTTCACTAACTATTGTAGAGCTACTTTGGAGCTTTGTTTTGATAAAAAAAGGTTTCTAAATCCGATATCGGGAGCTCAAGTTATGGCCAAAACAGTCTACATGTGCCTGGAGACTTCATATGCGTATGATGTCTACTGACTCATAATTGCTCCAAACTTTAAATGTGAGACTCTCCTTGATGTACTCTATTCCAAGTATCACTTTGTGATTCTGACACTTTTAGACAGGTCTATCACTCCTTTTTCTGTCTGGTTGCTTGCAACTGCCCTGGGAGGTTAACTAAGCCAAAAGTGATCCAAATTGAATGAAACTTGGTCTCTATGCCTATTTTGTGATGGCAAACACGTATGTAAGCTCAGATGTAACTTTTGACCTCTAATTTGGCACTTGAGACATCATACACGTATGATGTCTTTTGTGGCAAAATGAAGTGACTTATATTCCACAGACTCATTATCACTCAAGCAACTCTCAACAACTTTCAAAATTCAATTCCAACACTTTTTGTGCAAGTTATGGTCAATACAAGCATGAATCTTGCTCAAATTTTGTCTTTTGACACTTTTTAGCTCAAATGTGCTCCAAATGCAATGGAATTTTGGCTAGGGACTTCTTTTATGCTCTAGGACACTATGGTATACTCAATTGTTTAATTTGACATAGATCTGATGGCCTCTAAGACATCATACATGTATGATGTCTTTTGGCTCAAAATTCACTCTGCTTCTCCCCAAGGTGCTCCTTGATGCATACAACAAGAACATGTGCTGACAAAAAAATTGGATGTCAAAATTGCTCAAAATCCCTACTTTTTTACCTTAACCTTCTTGGATCTACAAAAATCTTCTTAAATTCAAAGATATGTGTCCAAATGAGATGAAATTTTGCAAACAGACTTAAATCATCATTTTCAAACCTCCTGTGTGGTCAAAAGTGCAATTGGACTTTCAGATCATAAGGGTGCACTCAAATGTATCTTTTGACCTCAAATTTGGCCTCTAGGACATCATAGGAGTATGATGTCTAGGTGGTCGGAATGAAGTTTTGTTTCTACCCAAGGTGCTTCTTGATGAGTACAACAAGAATATATGCTCACACCAAATTTTGGAAATCAAAATTGCACAAAATCACCACTTTTTGGAAAGGAAATCCCCCGAATGAAATGAAATTTGGTGTATGTGCTCAACACAATATGCAAGATAGGGGTGTAAAGTCAAAAGTTCAATTTGGCTGCCAAAATTACCCTTTAGATATCATACATGTATGATGTCTGTTGATGAAATTTTGGCCAAAATTTAACCACAAGAATCCCTAAATCTCCAGCATTGGTTTTCAAGCACTTTTACCAATTTTCATGCAAAGATATGCTCAGAATCACAAATTTCTCTTTTTTCCGTTTTTGACACTCCGTCTTTTGTTGTACTTCAAGTAAAACACCCCTTCTAAACACCCTGGTGCAAACATCATACGTGTATACCCTCTTATATGCACAACACTACTCAATCATGAAAATAAGTCAACAAAAACCTTTTTATTGCATTTTCATCCTCAAAATCAACTTTTTGTGATTTTAAATGCAAACAATCACTTTAGCAAATAATTGAGTGATGAATAGCTCTAGATCATAATCAACATGTCCTACCTAAAGCTACTCCTACACATCATATGGGTTTTTGCATTTATGAGTGGAAAAACGGTTCACTGTCACACCACATGGACTAACAAACGCTTTTATCGCCTCACAAATCACTCAACCAACAACTACTCTAGTCTACAACCAATACTAGACATCCTAACTAAATCTATCTAGTCGTAGACCCTCAACAAGACACACGCTTTACTGGCTGTCCACTTGATCTTGGTATATCCTCTTCCGGATCTGCTTGAGAAAAATGCTCTCTTTAGTCAAAACTAAAGCAAGCAACCATCCCACAATACCTACTCCACACGTATTCTCTAGAGCACCTTCACCCACGGTGCCTGCTCCCTTAGGTGACTTGGCCACATTTTCTCAAGCTATCGAAAGCATATCAAAGTGTTTGAACAAATATGTGATTCTCTAGGAGAACACAATGATCTGCATAAGAGTAATGCTTTAAGCCTAACCTTAAGTGGGAAGGCTAGGGATTGGTATAGAACCCTAAGGGTGGAAGAAAAAAGGATACTCTTAGGAGACTGTTCTTCAAAGAATAAATACGAGAGGGAGTGCTTTGGGGTGTAGCCTCTCAGCTCCAAAAAGCCCAACAAGAGGAAGGAGATTCGGTGAGAGACTTTATTAGTCGCTGGAAGCATTTGAATTCTCATTGTTATCCGAATGAGCACTTCAGTAATAATCAATTGCTTGATAGATTCATTAGGGGATTACGACATGAGGATATCTACAATGACCTAGTCATTAGAACTTGGGAAGCCATCACCACCAATGCGATCCAGCTGGAGGATAATTTAATGATTCAAGGAGAAAGAGTGTCAGTTGAGTCTAAATCTACTAGCTCGCAAGCATCAGGGCATCAGCCAATGACCCTAAAGCCTATTGCTAAGGAGCCAAAGATATTTGAGATGACTTTAGCATATCTCACCAACGACATTCAAGAGAGTCTTAGAGACAATCGTGCTCCACAAAACAATTATATGTATCTAAGAAGGGAGCAACAATGGTGCTCAGTATACTATGGTCCACATAGTACCAGAGAATTCCATACTTTTAGAGTAAAATTCAATGTGAATTGCACTGCCTGTGGGAGGTATGGTCATCAAGCTAAGGATTGCATAGTTTTTAAGCACACGATGGCCAATAGACCAATGTTAGCATGGACAGACACACCTCGAGTGCCTGCATTGACGTCGGCCCCACCTCTTGAACAAACGTCACAACACATGGTCCCTAGGTGGTAAGGGTGTTGTTCAAACAACACCCTTACCACCTCCAGTGCTAGGACTGCAACCACCACATCTGAGAATCACTTCTTTGAATCAAGTGGGTTGTGAGTCATCTATTACTTGTTTGGAAGGCTGTGAGGAAGATATAGACCCTAATACTGCCTATGGGATTGATGCGCTTGAAGGAAGTCCACAATACTACATGGAGGACTATTGGGAACAAGTCAAACCTGTCTATCAAGTAGGTGCTCTTGCTTCAAGAGGCAAAAATATCAATTACACTGCCAAGAGAACACCTCTTCAATGCTATGAGTGTGGAGGTCCACATCTTGTGGCCGATTGTCCCATTAGGCTACAAAACAATGCCACACTGGTCCGGGCTTCGAGTACTGAGGTTGACTGAAAGAGTCAGCAGCCTGAGTTCTTTGTCCTCCTGTCGTCATTGGGTTTTGCACTCCATTTGTTGGTGCTAGTCTTTGTGAGCTAGAAGTAACATAATACTGATGTAGTGGTCCCCCAAAGTATGTATATCCTTCTAATTCTTTCTTGCCCATTGTTGAGTATTTCCTCCCATACTTGTCGCAAGCGGCAATTTTCACTTCCGATCCCTCTGTGTAGGTAAAGATATAAAGTCTTTTTTTGTCTGTCAACTCTCCGGTGTAGGGTTCTTCACATCTATAATAGAGATCTTGCTCCCCATTATTATATTTGTATAGCCCCACATAGATGTTATCAATTTTGATCCTTGTAGTTTCATTCTCTTTTCTTAACCTCGCATCAGGGAAGTTCATTATTGGTGCTTTCTCCTCGAGTTCTTCATCTACTTTGGCTTTGGTGCCCATCAATCCCCACTTGTCCACAATGTTAGGGTTTAGGACTACCAAGTACATGGTACCCTCGTCATCTAGATATCTATCTCCGCTATAGCTCACAGGCACTAAGTCCTTGAACTCACTAGGTCTATCTTCTATCTTTACACAATAGCGGTCCATTCCATCTTTGTAGATCTTGGCACCTTACTCATTGTCGTATTGATATTTTATGAACAATAGCTTCATTGTGGTGGAAGGGTTTGATGATCCTGCTGCCATATTTTCTCTGTTGTTCAGGTTCAAGTGTTCCAAGTGTTCGGTGAAAATCTCGTAAGATCTCTCCGAAGAAGTATCAGAAACACTTCCTTCAAAGATCGGCTCTAATGGTTGCACCCAACTTTGGTTTACACTTCCCTCGGTTAATATGACACTTTCTTGTTCCCCTTGTTTTGGTTGGTTATTCTGGAGATTCCTGCTCGATCTCAAATTCATCAATTCCCCTAAAGGACTTTAACTTTTCTGTCTCGGCAATTTGTTTTCCCAAGTTTTTGTGGTTAGAATTGATCCAAACTGATTGATACTTGGTCAATTGTTTAATCTTGTCAGTTGGACAACTTCTGTTTCATCAAGTGAGAATTTTGTTGCAGTTATGCTGAAAAAGACATTATACGCGTATGATGTCTTTTTTCACAGATTTGGACTATTTTGGTTATGCTCACTCTCAGTAGCCCCCTTATGCTTTGTCCACTCACAAAATTCAGTTTGAACTCTGTTTGAGAAGGTTATGGCTAATTTAGGCTTTTCTTGGCAATTTTCCGCTTTTGACTTGTTTTGGGTCAATTGTGATCCAAATGGGATGAAACTTGAAACATAACCTCTAGACAGCTATTACAATGGATCTGTGTTGGCAAAGTATCAAAATATGTCCAAAATTAGGTCAAAGACATCATACGCGTATGATGTCTTTTTCATCAATTTGGGTCAAGACTTGATATTTATGCTTTCTACAGTGTTTGTAACAATCTTGTCAGGTCAGATATAAAAAATAAGCAGTGGATGTGCTAAAAGACATTATACGCGTATGATGTCTTTTATCCCAGATTTTGACTATTCTTGGTTTTAAGCCTTCTCCAATGTTTATAATTGAGTTTCAAGTGTTTTTGTCAGGTTTGAATGTAAAAACAAGATCTGAATCCAAAATTTCCTATTCTTTGCGTTTCTTGGACTCCGGCTTGTATTTTTGGGTTTCTTTGAGTGTTGATGCTCTTGTTTTAAGTTGAAATTAGGGTATAACCCCCCTTTTGAACACTCTGGTAAAGTCAAAATTTCTGTTTTGGTCTCTGTTTGGTCATTTAGACATCATACGCGTATGATGTCTAAAGTTGCAGATTTCCAGTTTTTTGGCACACAATCCTTCCTAAAGCTTTCTCAAGTGCTCAGCAGCTCTCAGATACATAGAAAATTTCTTTGACTTTTGTTTATTGCAAGTTTCACTACTAACTCGACGGTTTAGTGATCTATCATCCAATCAACCATATCAAGCAAATACTCCAATGATTACTAGCTCCAGATCAGGATCAAATGAAGTCCTACCTAAGCTATTCCTAATCATAAGATGGGTTTGGTAATTGTGATTTTAAAGAGATCCACTGTCACTCACGGACTAGCAAATTCTTCTTCTATCAACAACTACTCAACACCAACAAAACAACAAACAAATCTAAGCTAAACTAAAAATACTGTCAACACGGAAGACCCAGGAATACCCCACTTCCTAGTATCTCTCGAGATCTTCGGAGTCCACCACTCCTAGATCTTTTCTAACTAAAGTATACAAAGTAGTTTATACGACTCACCTAGTAGGATTAGTCTAAGGTCACCTACTTAGGGCTCTCGTCCCCGGCAGCGGCGCCAAATGTTAAGGCGGTTACGCCGCTAGCGGAAGCTAAATAGCGAGAACTCAACCAACAACAGAATTTGTCAGACGAGGACAGAGCTTGACCCGCAGGCGCATGGAAACAACTAGGTGGGTGTCAAATCACCTACTCGACCTTCTAATGACAATCACTACTAAGGAAATCAAATCTAAGTTCTAAAATACGCAAGTGACTGAAATCCGTACTACGAACGAATGCTATACGAAACAGGATCAAGAATCATTGAATCGATCTCAAACTCAAGGGGAAGTCTATACACTAGGTAAGAACAACACCCTAAAGACTTGAGCTGCAAAATCAACCTATAACCACTCCGTGCGGTAAACGCGTATGAAGACAGGCCGAAATATACAGGTGACCGAAACTTGACCCCGATGGTACTAATGTGTATCTCTACTCGTTGTGGTTCTATAGATATACTGCACGCTCAATTCTGACACACGAGTTGGAAGAAAACTCACACCGAAGCTCGTAGGAACTTACCACACATAGAAGTCGATAGCGCGCACTCTTGGTATCTGTGCGTAGCTCTCGCCGTTGCTAACACAATGGCGGTGTTGCTTCTCCAATGGCGGCTCCGTAGCTCGCATAGCAAGTAGATAAGACTCTCTCTCTCTCTCTCTCAGACACAGTCACGGTGCTCAAAAACTCACTTTGATTAATAATCTGCCTTTTTTTTAGGTTACAAAAACTTTGGCTTATATACCTCAGCCTTGGAGGTGAGAACATCTCTAACTAATTACATCAGCAAGTGAAATTACTTCGGGATTACAAGCTGGAAACTCAATTGAGTCCCGTTACTTAATGAATGGCTCAAATCAAAATTAATGTCGGAAAGAAATTTATTACAATCAATGGTTACAAAATGATGAGTGTGAGCAAAAATGTGGGTGTGATCCTCTGCTGGCTCAACATAGCTCTAGGTTCCATTCCCATGGGTATAATCTTTACAAAGTGAAAGTGGGTTTTACAAATTGCATAACCAAAAATTGGGCCTGGGCCATTTAGATATTACAATGCGGCTTTTATAGGGAATATTATGCTAGAAGGGGTATGTAGCGGCATCTCCAAACAATCACTTATGAAAGCTTAATCAAGGATGTTATTCAAATGGACACAACCAAAGGGATTGAAGTGATTACCCCAAAGAAGAAGAAATCTACAACCAATGATATCGGCAAGATGACACAATCCATAGTGCAGATAGTGGTTGTTGCAAAGGATGTAACAAAGCAAGAAGATAGTCAGTCATATGAACTTATCAAAAATGGAAAAACGGATCTTCATGAAGCTATAAAGAAAGCTCTAAAAATGCAAACTAACAAATTCATATGGGGATGCAAAGTGAAGACAAATCCAAGGAGTCAAAAATAGATCTTGGCGGTATTTATGAGTACAAAAGGCATATATCTTCTACATAACCACCAACAAGGATTACAATTGTGCTAAAATGTACAAATGGAGCTAGCATACAATGTGTAGCTCTACTGAATTGCAAGCAGAATGCAACATGGTTTCACACCAACTTTGGAGTATTCTTGGTAAGACTTTGTGTGCAAAAGGGGCCAACATAATGATGGATATGCTTACCTTTTTGAAGAAATCACACAAGGTGGAATTTAAGTGATGGCTCCAAGGAAAATTTCTAAAGAAGTAGTCCTTTTTCAAAAAATGGATGGTAGAAAGCTAGTGCTACAGAGATTCTACAACACTTTTCTTATCTATGAATATGACATCTTGGGAAGTGTGGTCATGGGTTAGATAAGTCAAGGCTTGGTTTCCTTCCTTCAAATGTAGAGCCTCATGAGCAACCCTCTCTCTTTCTCTCTCATCACTCCTCATCATACCATCTATTCTAGGTAGTGTCCAACGGGATGGGATTCGACCATTGTGTGGTGTGTGAAAAATTGTTGATGGCTGAAATGTGCACGACTAAGAATACTCGTTGGTATAGTGAGGCATCTGGGTCTAGTCTGAATATGCCCCCATAGACCAGGATGCATAGAGAAGTGATAGCTTTTGTGTGAATTGAATGGTAGTGAAGGGTGCATATGTGGATATTGTGAACGTGCAAAAAAATGATAGCGCTAGAAATGTGTAGTTGGATCCAAGAGCCAGTGGTGGGATGGTGAAAGATCTGAGTAGATGGGATGCATTTCTAGGTCCAATGATGTAGTCCATTGTGCTACCCCCACTTGGTAGTGATGCTAGTATACATGTCAATCCTCCAGATGTTGGCCATTGCACCATCTCAGTGTAGATAACCAGACTTTGTTGTGGCCCCAAGCATAGTAGTTGACATCCATAGTGTGTAGGGGTGGCTCACGGGTGGTAATGTCCATTGAAGCCCTCTAAGTTCTTGTATCCTCCATGGTGAAAAGAAAATTTGAGTCATAGAGGTTGTAGATATCATAGATATCACACAATCTACTATGTGTTTTAGTGGTTAAGGCTCCCATAAGGTAGACTTCTCCTAGTCTGAAGTCCCTCTCTAAGGCATGTGTAAGGTGAGAGTGTATATCCCTTCTCCTCCCCCCGATAGCCTTGATCTACTATATCTCCTCCTCCTCTCATAGAAAATATGGTGCAAAATAATGATGTCCATGTAGAGGATGTGATCTTGAGATGGCTTGCTCAACATATCCACGTGAAGTATGCCTCTGGGTCGCATGTCAATAGTTGTATCCGGTTGTCTAGTGAGCGGCGATACAAGACTACCACTTCATTGGAATTCTTCATGCAGGTACACTTCCTATGTAGCAACTCACTTTGGTAATGATGCGTTGAGTTCAACCCCGCTCTAGACTTATGTGAGTAGAATGATGTCGTGGTCATGCATCATGTCATAAAAACTAATATCTAATTCTCCCAAATGATTTTCTCATGTTAAACTTATCATTTAATATGGGGAGGTACCAGGGGAGTAAAAGCTAGAATATTGGTAAGGCTGCCATACCGATCTCACTAGGGATCCAAAGGAGGGAAAATAGGGATCCAAAGGGGGACAGTCTGCAAAAGGTCAATGTGCATCAATGGAGCTTAAAAGACCTAAGGTTTAGATTCATTAAGACTTCCATAGGCTAAGGTTCCAACATTTTAATTAAAAAGTCCAAATAGTCAAAGCTGGGAAAATTGGATGGTGGTGGGAAGACTCAAAAATCTTCCCATTTCCCTATCAAAGAGGGGGCCAGCCCTAAGAGTAGGGGAGGAGAGAGAAACACACACACACACACACACACACACACACACACACACACACACACACACACACACACACACACACACACACACACACACACACACACACACACACACACACACACACACACTCCAAAGCTTCCCCCAAACAGAATACTGGACACATAGCAGACTCCTAGCTCAGTTGCCCCCAATCTTCCCTCAAATCCTATTGGATGGCCATAGAGGTGGACCAATAAGAATTAGGCTAGAGTAAAATTAGTCTAATTAATTTTAAAATGCTTGATACAAGAACCAATAGAAATTAAGCTCCCCAAAAGACTATTGGATAGTCTACCAAGGGGTCCAATGAGCATCAAGCAACCCAATGGCTTGCCTGATTCCTATTGGCCAAAAGACTAAAAGCTCCAATGAGAGTTTAATAAATTATATTAATTACCTAAAGCTCTCACAAAAGGGGAAAGGGGGACACATGTCACAAAGCTATCAATTATGCTTCTAATTTGTGATTGGCTAAGCTTTGCAGGAGCCAATGTGAGGCCAGCTAGAGTAATTAGCAAGAGGGGTCGACCAAGAAGAGCGAGAGGGCTGCATTTTTTAGCAATACATTGCTACACACACACACACACACACACACACACACACACACACACACACACACACACACACACACACACACACACACACACACACACACACACACACACACACAACTCATGTGTGCAAGAAGAAACCCATCTCCTTCTCCAAGCATTAAGAAGTAGAGGCCTACACCAACAACTCTTGGCTATGGAATGCAAATCCAACCAAGAGCCAAGCTTCAATGGCATGCTCATCTCCTCTACCATGCTAAGCTATGCTATTAGAGTGATTATGTGAGGAGAATACTTCTTTCTCGTAAGATACATCTTCTTCCTCTCAATCATCCTCATTCCCAGCTAGCTCTCACCATTTTTGAAGGTGTGTGAAGTCTTGGGACTGAGGCTAGGGACACTAGGTGTGTTTTTCAAGCATAATTGGTGCATGAAGCTTCCATCTTCATTTCACCAATGAGTTTTTTCAAGGAACACACTAATTGTATTGTGCAAAAGTATCCTTTGATGGGAGAAGCTATAATACAAAGCCTTTATGGAGGGGGGACCGGCTCCATGTAAATCCGATCTCAATTGTTGTCAGTTGTTCTATTTCTCTCTCTTTTCAAGTATTGTCTATGCCAAATTAGCTAGGTGTAAATTTCTATGTTACTTTCTCAAATTAAGTACTCTCTTTATGCTCATTAGGAACTTGTCCTTAATGAAATACTCACTATGTTATCAATTTCCGCTACACACAAGTTGTCCCTTGAGACACATTGATGTGTCACTCCATCTATTGGATACCCTTATTGCTGCTATAAGCCATTTTCCATGTGAATGAATCTCTGAATATTGTTCTGGACTATAGGCCGAAGCCTATAATCAAGAACAAATAAAGCTTTCACTATTGTTATGGATTGTAGGATGAAGCCTAGCACTATGTATGATGCAAACATAATGTAGTAGCCATGTAGAAGTTGTGTGATGAAGTGTGACCCATTCAAATATAATTTGGATGACTTTTAGCGATTTTGATGCTTTGAACATCCAAGAGCCTCTTTGCTTGTATCACTTTGCATGTATCACTTTGCTTGTGTAATGAAGCATGACCATTCGAATAAAATTTGGATGAATTTAAGCGATTTTGATGCTTTTGACATCCAAGAGCCTCTTTGCTTGGATCACTTTGCAGGTACAATTTTTGGTGAGACTTTGGTAGCTTTGATGCCCTTAATCTACAAGTCAAGTTTGGTCCTCATTTGGTCGAGTTATGCTCATTTTTTAAACTTCACCAATTGACCTCCAATTGAACTTTTGGAAGTTTTTGTCACTTCATAGACTCTTTTGCTTGTATTTTGATTCTCTTGTAATTTTTCCTTTTTTTTTTTGCTTCTTCCTTTTTAAAATTATAGAAAATATAAAGATGCATAGAAAATTAAAAAACTACAAAAAGAAGTGAAAAGTTTCTAGAGTATGTACACAAGTACTCACACCTAGCGGCTCATATTTGACATTTGTCCCTTACACTTGATATACCTCATCTTCTCAAGGCAGTTAAAAATATATATTAAAAGAGAAATCAAATGCAAATTACAACACAAAAATTGATAAAACAATGCCCTTTTCTGATTTGATCAATAGGTCCGCATTCAAAATCCCTCTCCCCTCCTACTTGGAGTTCTTCTGAATGACAGTGAGCCGTTACGGTTGTGTTGTGCATGAGTGTCAAAGTAGTGCCTTATGCAAGGCCTTGTAATGTGGACCTATGAATGCATACTCATTGAATGCATGGAAAGAGTAATGATGTGAAAGAGGGGGGTCTTAAGCAAAGTACTTAAGGGCGTTCGACAAAATGAGGTGGACATGGTCATGTGTTAATGAGCATGTACCATGTAACAAGCATTGTAATTTTGCAGCGTGCTTTTGAATTGGTGAAGGTTGAAACCGCTTCTTGGCTTGAATTTTTATATAAGGTTTAGGACGCCATACTAGTATCTTGAGTTCTGACTTTGGTAAGTATTGTGGTGTTCTTAAAGCACTTTCATGGATTGTGATCGCCATGGGATGAACTGGGATTTTTTGTTTTGGAATCCACAGTCTGTGTGTCAATTTATGAGAACTAACAAGTTTGTTAGGTACCCATACCTGTTTGTTTTTTATTGCTTGTGTTTCCTTGAACTTTGGAGTATGGTGGTGGATCAAGTGATATTTTCCTAGGGTTGACTTGTGGAGTGATTTTTCAACTTTTGACTTTCCAAGTGTGCTTGAATTGGTCAATGGGATGCTCTATGAAAAATTTTACTGAAAAATTTTCAATTGAATTTGAGGTTAGAAAAAAGCACGATTTTTTCTTGTCAATAGGCAAAATCACAATTTTTTCTAGATTTCACTTTTCCACAGATTGTGGCTATCAATTTAGGTATAATATATCACAAGAAATCAAAATTTCCACAAAAAAAAATCTCCTTGGGTGTATTTTCCTCTTTCCTCAAACTAAGAACTTAGCCTCTCAAGCGGTTTTTTGTTCACTCATGTTTCACATGAAGCACATGCTACCACAAATCTCAGTCAAAATGCGGATAAAACCTCATTGAGAGGTACATCTACTTATCCTACTTCTAAAGAAAAAGAAAACAACTCTCAAAAAACAAAAACTTGCTACAAAATCTGCATTCTCTTGCGTTTTTTTAGCCTAATGCAAACCTCATTTCTATAACAACCACAGAGCTACGTACCAAGCTCTAAACCTATTTTCAACACTTTACTCTTTCTTTTTGACTACTCTTATGGCGAGAAACTCACTACTAAAAACACAAAGACCAAGGATGCCTCAATCTCCAGTTCTATCCTACTCTATCTAACTAGTTTATCTAAGGTAACTGTCATAATAATAGATATCTAATTCTCCTAAATGATTTTCTCATGTTAAACTGATCATTTAATATGGGGAAGTGCCAGGGGAGAAAAAGCTAGAATATTGGTTAAGCTAGCAGACCGGCCACAATAGGGATCCAAAGGAGGGAAAATAGGGATCCAAAGGGGGGGCCATCTGCAAAAGAGCCATGTGAAACAATGGGCTAAAAAGACCCTAAGGTTCAGCCCATTAAGACTTCCAAAATGCTAAGGTTCCAAAATTCAAAGGTTGTGTCCAAAGGTCAACCCTAGGGAAATTGGATGCTTTGTGTGTGACCAAAAAAGTTTCTCGTAAGATACTCCTTCTTCCTCTCAATCTACTCTCATACCCTGCTAGCTCTCACCATCTTCGAAGGTGTGTGAGGTCTTGGGTCTGAGAACAGGGATAATTAAAGTTGTGTTTACTAAGTGTTTTGCTTAGTGCATGAAGCTTTCATCTTCATTGCACTAGCTAGTCTTGAAGGAACACAAAGAATTGTATTGTACAATGTCTCTCTTGATGGGAGAAACCATAATACAAATCCTTTTGGAGGAGGGACCGGCTCCATGCAAATCCGGTCCTCAAATGTTGTCAATAGCTTAATTTCTCTCTCTTTTGAAGTATTGTTGATGCTATCTAACTAGGTGTTATGCTTTTTGTTGCTCTCTCCACCCAAGCACTCTTGTAATTCTCATTAGGAATCTATTCTAATGAAATGCCCACTATGTTCATGCTAATTTCCACTACACACAAGTTATTAGGACATTAAATGTTACATTGGTATCAGAGCACAAGGTTTCTCTTTTCTTGCTCAAGAAGGGAGGTCCTCAAGCTAGCTATAAATGGTTGGTATTATTAATTGCCTGTGAGTAAGTAGAATAGGGAATTTTCAGCCTTGCAATGCATCTGCCTTCGTGCAGTTAACGGGGCATCACCGTCGAGAGCTATTGTCTTAATAGTGGAGTCCTACGGGGCTTGCCTACGGCTTAACCACTATTGAGATATTAGAAGCTTGACACGAGCCGGTGCTATTTTGGTGTAGAAAGACCCTCTCTTCTATTCCTTGCAATTAATGGTATTTGAGCCGCGGGTACAATAGCTTGAGTGCTTTTTCTAAAGGGGTAAAGAGGAGTAGCAACTAGGGCTTGAAGTGCCAAAGTACACCTAAAAGTTGTTAGAATGGTTGACAATAGTAAAGAGAGTGAAATTAATGTTGATAACTTTGATTTTGCTCATGAGCAAGCTACTAATGATGCTTCAATGCTTGTTAACTATCTCGTTTCTAGGCTTCAACAAGGCATGGGCAATCCATCTCTCCAAAGTGAAGTGCAACGGAAGCTCCGTGCTCACCGGATTCTCCAAGCTCATCACCATGACGAGAGAGCACCTAGGAAGCCTCCTTGTGAGACTCCCAAAAGAGGTCTCTCTCCGATTCGGGAAGAAGAAGAGAATCCATACGAAGGGCTCAAGAATTTACTTCTTGATGATGCATCTCTTTCCCAAAGGAGAACTCAAGAGCCTCCACCGAAGGAACGAGAAAGAAGTGAGTCTCCCGCCACCTTGGTGGAGATGGCTCCACGAAGACGGCGGGCTAAACGCTCTCCATCACCACCAAAGCGGAGAAGACCATCAAACTCTTCTCCACGCCATAATTCAAAGAGGGATGATAAAAAGCAAGAGAAGAAAAAGGCGAGAAAGAGGTCACCCTCTTCTCCACCTTATTCAAATTCTTCACCTTCTGAAGAAAGTGATGGTGCAACCTTTGAACCATCAAAAAGAAGAGGGCATAGGAAATCCTATGCCGCATGGAGGAGGTCATCCAAGCTGAAGAAGTTCAAAGAGGGAGGGAAGAGAATCTCTTTCCTTACCTATGATGGCACCTTTGGTGCTACGGACAAAGTCTTGGCCTTTATCCAGCAATTTGATGCGGCGTTTGGAGATGAGGGCTTCACGGAGTCCTCTAAGATACGCCATGTAGCTATGCACTTTCAGAATTCCGCCAGGCAATGGTGGTCTAGCCTACGAGCCAACGGTGAAGCTCCACAAACATGGAAAGCTTTAAGAGCTTCCATTATGAAGCAGTTTTTGGCCACCGATGCCAAAGACAAAGTACTCACTGAATGGCAAAGCTTAAAGCTCTCTCCCAATGAATCCATCCACAAATATGTAGACAAGTTTTGGGACCTACAACTCAAAGACACTGTCTTCAAAAAGTTGGATTTTGGAGAGCAAAAGCAACAATTTTGTGCGGGCTTAACCGAAGAAATGGCGGAGTATGTCAACTCCCAAAGGCCACGTACCATATCGGCGGTAATACACCATACTATGGTGGCCTCTCGATTCAATTTCCAAATGGGGGCTAAAAGAAATAATAAGCCCCCGGAAAACAAGGGTTCCAACGAGCCTAAGGAGAACGACAATGTCGAAAAGTCTCCTAAGGGCAACTCCAACAAAGCTAAAGAGAAGGGAGTTTACAAAGGTAAAAACAAACTCTCTCCTGAAGAGCTTGAGCATTATCGCAAGGATAACCGGTGTTTCAAGTGCGGAGAACAAGGGCATGCGTACCGCGCTTGTCCCCAAAAGAACAACCGCCAAGATCCTCCTAGAGCTTCCTTGGCTGAAATCCAAGAGGAGGAGACTCACCAAACTCATCACAAAGGATCTCCTCTATGCCATTCTTGGGGAAAGGTAAGAGAACATGATGCTTTTATTCTCTTTGACCCTGGTTCTACTCACAATTTTATATCTATAGAGTTGGCCACCAAGCTAGGCATACAATCCTACGAGATGGGAGATGTCCTACCCACAGACAGTGCCTTCAAGGGGCAAGAAGCTTCAGTCACTCCCTTAATCGGGAAATTGAGGCTTCATGTCCAAGGCTATGTGGACAAAGAGGACTTCTTTATCTCTCCTCTCAAGCATGAGGATGTAATCCTAGGGGCACCATGGTTTGACCGCTTGGCTACCAATATTAAATTTCCTGAAAGGAGAATCTCCTTTAAGTTCAAGGAAAAAGACATGTATATAGATGCTAAGGAAATGGGTAACACTATCCCCATTGTACATACACCAGCTTTCAACAAGTCAATAAAGAGCTCTATTTCTGTGTACATGATTTTTGTTAAAGATTCTCAAAATGAACCTAATGCTTTAACAAAAGAAAATACAAGCAACCAAAAGGAATTAGAGTTATCCAATTTTCTCAAGGGGTTTCAAGATGTTTTTATTGACGACATCCCTTGTGAGCTACCTCCTAAACGAAGTAATGATGACCATGCAATTGAACTTCTTCCAGAAAGTTCACCGCCTAACAAACCTCCTTATAGTGTGTCTCAAGCTCAACAAGAGGAGATTATGCGGCAAGTGCATGAGTTAGTTGAGAAGGGCATGGTTAGGCCTAGCTCATCTCCATTTTTCTCACTTGTGCTATTAGTGCAAAAGAAAGACGGCACATATCGTATGTGTGTCGACTATAGAGCACTAAATAGGATCACTATCAAGAATAGGTTTCCCGTTCCACGGGTAGAAGACCTATTTGATAAGCTACAAGGATCGACCTACTTCAGTAGGATTGACCTAAAAAGTGGCTATCATCAAATAAGGATAGTTGATCAAGACATTGTAAAGACCTCATTTCGTACCACATTTGGTATTTACGAATACATTGTCATGCCTTTTGGGTTGACCAATGCACCAACCACATTCAACCGCTTGATGGAGAAGCCGTTCAGGCCTCATCAAACCTTCACTAGAGTGTTCTTTGATGATATTATCATCTACTCTAATTCATTAGACGAACACAAGCAACATCTCCAGGTAATATTTCAAGTTTTAAGAGAGAATAAAATTTATGTTAATCGAAAGAAAAGTGAATTTTTCTTGCAAGAGATTCAGTATTTAGGTCACATTATCTCTCAAGATGGCATCCAAATGGATCCATCAAAGTTAGAGGTAATAAAAGGATGGCCTAAACCAAGGAATCTTCATGAACTAAGAAGCTTTATAGGTATGTGTGCATACTATAGACGCTTCATAGAAAAGTTCTCACAAATAGCGGGACCATTACATGACCTAACGAACAAAAGCGTTAGGTATACATGGTCTGCTAAGGAGAACAATGCTTTCAAAAATCTTAAAGAAAAGCTTATCTCTCAACCTGTGCTTACACTACCGGATCTCTCAAAACCATTTGAGGTCCAATGTGATGCTTGTGGTGATTGCCTTGGAGCTGGGGCACGCCATAGGCTATGAGAGTCAAAGGCTCGACTCTGTTGAGCAAGCTCTAGGCATATACGAAAAGGAACTCCTTGCAGTTCTACATGCCTTAGACTCATGGAAGCACTATTTATTGGGGACTCCTTTCATTCTGCGAAAGGATCACGAAAGTCTTAAGTACTTCATGACGCAGACCAAGATCTCCGACAAACAAATGAGGTGGGAAAATTTCCTTTGGCAATTTCATTTTCATATTGCTCACACTGCTGGCAAGCACAATCAAGTAGCTGATGCACTCTCAAGACGGCCGAGAGTGAATGAGGTTTCCATAGCAACTCACAATGATCTATCTTCAATGATAGATGAGTACGCTATTGATCCCGATTTTAGAGATGTGATTTCAGCCCTTGCATTAGGGAAGAAAGAAGAACCATTTACTTTACAAGATGGTTATCTTCTCTATGGCAATAGACTATGCGTTACTAACTCCCTACGTGAGAAAGTAATGTATGAATCTCATGCTCCACCTTATGCGGGGCATAGAGGGATTCAGTCTACCTTAAAGGGAATTGAAACATATTTCTATTGGCCTACCATGAAAGTGAACATACAATAGTATGTTTCTAAATGTGTGGTATGCCAAAAGAAAAAATTTGATAGAGGGAAGCAACTTGGATTGCTTCAACCCTTGCCAATCCCTAATTCACCATGGGAGAGCATATCCATGGATTTTATCTTTGGATTGCCTAAGTCTATCCATGGGTATACGGGAATATGGACGATAGTAGACAGGTTCAGTAAACAAGCTCATTTTATACCTGTCAAAAAGACTATCAAAGCCCATCAAATGGCAATCCTCTTCATTTCACAAATTTTCAAGTACCATGGCTTGCCAATGTCCATAGTGTCGGATAGAGATCCTAGAATGACCAGTAATTTCTAGAAGGGTCTCTTTGAGAATTTAGGGACAAGGCTAAACTTCTCTTCGGCCTATCATCCACAAACGGATGGCCAAAGTGAAATAGCTAACCTAACAATTCTCGATATACTAAAAGCCTATGTAACGGAAGTAGATCAAAGATCCCAATGGGAGAAGTACTTACCCTTAGTGGAGTATGCTTACAATAACACTGTACATACTTCCACAGGAAAAGCACCTTTCGAGGTAATTGAGGGAAGATCAAAAAGTCCCTTGCTACTTAAAGTACATGGGAAGATCTTCGCTGCAGATGAGTATAGCCGAGACTACAAGAATCTTTTCAAAAGATTAAGGATGCTATCTCTATCTCACAGCAAAGGCAAAGGGCTATTGCTGACAAGCACAGAAGAGCCCAAGCCTTTAAAGAAAACGATTGGGTCTTGTTAAAGTTTCCCAAGGATCGATTAAGGCACACAACGGGCAAGAATCCTACGGGCCACCAAAAGTACTATGCTAAACTAGCAAAAAGGTACTATGGTCCCTTCCAGATTCTTAGGCCAATCAATGAGATGGCCTATCAACTCAAGTTGCCCAATCATTGGCTCATACACAATGCTTTCCATGTGAGCCTATTAAAGCCTTACAAAGGAGAGCCACCTCAAGAACCAACTATTGAAGACCCACCGGAGATCGAGGACCAAGAGGAGGTGCTGCAGCCCGAGTCCATTCTCCGACATGAAGACAAGGTGCTAAGAGGCGGTAAGACTATCCGACGATATCTTATTAAGTTTAAGAATTATCCTTTTGAAGATGCTAGATAGATGCAAGGCATAAACGATAACCTAAACCTTGTCAATGCTTACAATGCTTCCCAAGAGTAAGAAAATGTACAAAATGTTAAAAATGAACAAAGTTTTTTGTCTTATAAGACTCTCTTTTTCTTTATTGTGCACAAAAATGAAGTAGTATGCATGCTTAGATCAAGTTTGCGGAGACGACGTCTCTCAAACACCAAGTAGAGCTTGTCACTCTACTATGGAAGACTGATAGGACTAATGTGCAGACATCCTTGCGGCAGCCTCAGGCTTTCAAGCGCCAAATGGACTAGTCATCCATTGTGGAATGATGTCGTAGGGTAACATAGGGATCCTCTACCCGCTAAGAAAAGGACTCATGAATATGCTTTATCTTCTCTACACCATAGTCGAGGACGACTATGATTTCAAGAGAGAGGTAATGTCGTAATAATCAATATCTAATTCTCCTAAATTATTTTCTCATGTTAAACTGATCATTTAATATGGGGAAGTGCCAGGGGAGAAAAAGCTAGAATATTGGTTAAGCTAGCAGACCGGCCACATTAGGGATCCAAAGGAGGGAAAATAGGGATCCAAAGGGGGGGCCATCTGCAAAAGAGCCATGTGAAACAATGGGCTAAAAAGACCCTAAGGTTCAGCCCATTAAGACTTCCAAAATGCTAAGGTTCCAAAATTCAAAGGTTGTGTCCAAAGGTCAACCCTAGGGAAATTGGATGCTTTGTGTGTGACCAAAAAAGTCTTTGAATATCCCTACATAGGAGGGGGCGAGCCTAGAAAGTAGGGGATGAGAGAGAAGGCCACACACACACACACACACACACACACACAAGCTCCCTTTACACAAAGGGAATGAGGGACACATGTCAGCACCCTAGGCGAGATGCCCACAAGGTGTACCCAATTCCTATTGAATGACCCTTGAAGTGGACCAAGGAGAATTAGGCTAGAGTAAATTTAGCCTAATTAATTTTAAAACACTTAATAAAAAGAACCAATGAAAATTAAGTCTCCTGGATGATTATTGGACAGCCTGTGAAGGGGTCCAATAGGAATTGAGCAGCCCAATTGGCTACTTAATTCCTATTGGTCGAAATGGGGAAAGGTCCAATGGGGATTTAATTCATTTAAATCAATTAAGTTTAATTGATTAAGCTCTCACAAAAGGGGAAAGGGGGACACATGTCAGAAGGCTATCACTTATGCTGCTTAATAGCCATTGGCTTGACTTGGGGAGGTCCAATGGGGAGCCTACAAGAGCAAATAGCAAGAGGGCTTGCCCAAGAGAGAGAGGGGGATGATTTTTGCAAGGCATTATCACACACACACACTCTCACATAGTCTATGTGAGAAGTAAGAGAAGACTATCTCTTCCCAAGCTTTAATGGAGAGCTCATCACCTACTCCAAGCTTGTGAGATAGAAGCCTACATCGACACACTCTTGGCTTGTGGATGTAAATCCAACCAAGATCCAAGCTTCAATGCATGCTCATCTCCTCTACCAAGCTAATTACTAAGCTAAATCTATGCTAATATGAGTGATTATGTGAGGAGATGTACATCTTTCTCGTAAGATACTGCTTCTTCCTCTCAATCTACTCTCATACCCTGCTAGCTCTCACCATCTTCGAAGGTGTGTGAGGTCTTGGGTCTGAGAACGGGGATAATTAAAGTTGTGTTTAAGAAGTTTTTTTCTTAGTGCATGAAGCTTTCATCTTCATTGCACTAGCTAGTCTTGAAGGAACACAAAGAATTGTATTGTACAATGTCTCTCTTGATGGGAGAAACCATAATACAAAGCCTTTTGGAGGGGGGACCGGCTCCATGCAAATCCAGTCCTCAACTGTTGTCAATAGCTTAATTTCTCTCTCTTTTGAAGTATTGTTGATGCTATCTAACTAGGTGTTATGCTTTTTGTTGCTCTCTCCACCCAAGCACTCTTGTAATTCTCATTAGGAATCTATTCTAATGAAATTCCCACTATGTTCATGCCAATTTCCGCTACACACAAGTTATTAGGCCATTAAATGTTACATTGGTATCAGAGCACAAGGTTTCTCTTTTCTTGCTCAAGAAGGGAGGTCCTCAAGCTAGCTATAAATGGTTGGTATTATTAATTGCCTGTGAGTAAGCAGAATAGGGATTTTTCAGCCTTGCAGTGCGCCTGCCTTCGTGCAGTTAACGGGGCATCACCGTCGAGAGCTATTGTCTTAATAGTGGAGTCCTACGGGGCTTGCCTACGGCTTAACCACCATTGAGCTATTAGAAGCTTGACAAGAGCTGGTGCTGTTTTGGTGTCGAAAGAGCCTCTCTTCTATTCCTTGCAATTAATGGTATTCGAGCCATGGGTACAATAGCTTGAGTGCTTTTTCTAAAGGGGTAAAGAGGAGTAGCTGACAATACTAAAGAGAGTGAAATTAATGTTGATAACTTTGATTTTGCTCATGAGCAAGCTACCAATGATTCTTCAATGCTTGTTAACTATCTTGTTTCTAGGCTTCAACAAGCCATGGGCAATCCATCGCTCCAAAGTGAAGTGCAACGGCAGCTCCGTGCTCACTGGATTCTCCAAGCTCATCACCATGACGAGAGAACACCTAGGAAGCCTCCTTGTGAGACTCCCAAAAGAGGTCTCTCTCCGATTCGGGAAGAAGAAGAGAATCCATATGAAGGGCTCAAGAATTTACTTCTTGATGATGCATCTCCTTCCCAAAGGAGAACTCAAGAGCCTCTACCGAAGGAACGAGAAAGAAGTGAGTCTCCCGCCACCTCGGCGGAGATGGCTCCACGAAGACGGCGGGCTAAACGCTCTCCATCACCACCAAAGCGGAGAAGACCATCACACTCTTCTCCACGCCATAATTCAAAGAGGGATGATAAAAAGCATGAGAAGAAAAAGGCGAGAAAGAGGACACCCTCTTCTCCATCTTCTTCATCCTCTTCCTCTTATGAAAGTGATGGTAAAGATAACGAAGATCAAGACAAGAAAAAGGCTGCATATATTTTATAAAACTCAATGTACCATTCTTCTTCGGAACCGAAAACCACTTGTTAGAGTAAGGAGTAAAAGAGGGCTCCAAAATCCCCATCTTAATCTTCTCATTTAACAGATCAAGCAACTTAGGAAGATGAGCCTTTGGAACAACAATAAGCCGTAGATTCCAAGGCAAGTGTGGAACGGGGTGAAATGGTGACAATGTGCAACAACGTCAACCAAATGAGGAGCCTTAACCTATTCACCAAAGATCTACAAGAGAAAGTAGACCTCCAGAAAGGTTCATTCCTTCCTTCAACCATCTCTTGGTCTCAAATTCTGGAGAGCCTAAATCATACGATGAAGCTATGCAACACGAATCCAAAGAAGAATGGGTCAAAAGCATGCAAGTGGAGATGGACTCATTACATTGCAACCAAACATGGGAGTTGGTTGAGTTGCTTTAAGGTAAGCGAGCACTTCAAAACAAATGGGTGTACAAGCTGAAGAAGAAGGTACAAGTCTAGGCTTGTGGTAAAAGGGTTTTCTCAAAAGAAAGGTATTGACTTCAATGAAATATTTTCTCTTGTTGTAGAAATGAACTCAATTAGGCTTGTCTTAAGCCTTGTGGCTGCTCATGATTTAAATCTTACACAAATGGATGTAAATATGACATTCTGTCATGGTGACTTTAAAAAGGAAATTTACATGCTTCAACCAAAGGGATATGAAGTAAAAGGTAAGGAGAAAATGGTTTGCGGATTAAAGAAGAGCTTGTACGGTTTCAAGAAAGCATCAAGAAAGTGGTACTTGAAGTTCAATGGATGGATGTTGGATCATGGATTCACAAGATGAAACTCAGATCATTGCATCTACACAAAGAACTTGGGAGATGGGAAGTTCATCATCCTTATGTTGTATGTTGATGACATGCTGATTGCAAGTGCTAACATGCAAGACATCAAAGACCTAAAAGAGGAGCTGTCTAAATATTTTTCAATGAAATATTTAGGTTTTGCAAAGAGGATACTTGGTATGAAGATATCAAGGGATACGATGAAGAAGACATTAAAGCTATCTCAGGAGGATTACATCAAGAAGGTACTAGAAAGGTTTGCAGTGCAAAATGCAAAAGCGGTTTCTATACCTTTGACTGGTCACTTTAAACTAACCAAGGATATGTGTCCAAAGACATAAGAGGAGATAGCCTAAATGTCTAAAGTTCCATATGCTATAGTGATAGGTTCTCTTCTGTATACAATGGTGTGGACAAGGCCAGACATTGCACATGCAGTGGGAGTTGTAAGTAGGTTCATGGACAACCTAGGTAAAGAGCACTGGCAAGCTATGAAGTGGATACTTAGGTATTTGAAAGGGACAACAAAAAATGATTTGTATTTTGGAGGAGCTGATATTTTTTTGGAAGGGTATGATGATGCAGATATGGTAGTGACAAAGATACTCAAAGGAGCACTACTGGATATGTCTTCACGGTTGGAGGCACAACAGTAAGCTGGGATTCAAAGCTGAAAACAGTGGTTTCACTTTCTACCATGGAAGCAGAGTATGTAGCAATGACAGAGGCAAGCAAAGAAATTTTGTGGCTTCATAGATTCTTAGAAGAGCTTGGATTCCACCAAGACAATTGTGTCTTGTACAGGATAGCCAAAGCGCTATCCATCTTGCAAAAGACTCAACATTTCATTCAAGGACAAAGCACATTGAGGTGACATATCACTTCAAATGCACTCTTTTGGAAGAGGGACAACTAAAGCTAGGAAAGGTGCATACAAGTGAAAATCCTGCAGATATGCTTACAAAGGTAGTCAACAAGGAGAAGTCGAGCTTTTTCTTATCTTCAATCGGCATTCAAGGATAAGAATCCAGGATGGAAAGCAGTCACAGGTTTGGTGTGGAGATTAGTCTCCGAGTGGGAGATTGCTAAGTATGGAGCCTGATTTACCCCTTGTAATTTTCTATGTTAAGAATGCACATTTTTAAGGCCCCCAGTATGAGGAGAAGCCATCGTGTGTGAAGAAAAATCACTCATCAGAAGCCAAAATTTTCATGGTCATCATGGAATATTCATTTTTGGAGGAATATTATGGTCGGACGGCAGCCGAAAAGTGGTCAAAAAATGGCCAATCGGTTGGCAGGTGGCCGATTTCAAATTGGGCTTGTCTTCTCAAGGGCGGCCACACATGGACGCATGGGAGAATTCAACTTGGACTTATCTACACAAAGGCGGCTACACACGACTGCCTCTCATGAGAGTAGCCCTTTTGGCCTATAAAAGGAGGCCTTTTCTACACACAAAAACAAATTGTGAAGCAGTGTGGTGCATTGTGAAGTTTATGTGTGGTGGTGAGAGTGAAGCAAGGTGGGAGCTCCAAAAGGGTATAATCCCTTTGTAATCAACGTGAGAACACTTAGGTCTATCGGGGCATTTTTCCCCTCATTAAGAGGTTTTCCCCCCCGTCCATTGTATATACACCCATCATTCTAGGGCTAACTTATCTTTTGCACAAAGCAATACTACTCTCTATTGTGTGCCTTGAGCTTCTTCATCTTCACAAAGGTGTGTGTGTTTCCCTGCAACCCTATTTCCAACAATTCATATCAAAGCAGGTTGCATCGTCTCGGGCATAGTCACCAGCATTGCCAAGACACGCCTGCTCACCTTCTCAAATTTTGTAGTGGTATTGCTGTGTGTCAAACAAGCTACATAGAATCATTACAATGTAATTTTGGACAAGGACTACAAACATATTGCTACTCCCATGGAAATAGGCTTGATATTGAGTTTTCATGATGTTAAGAATCCTGCTGATGTCACTCTTTACCAAATTGTTGTTGGATGCCTTACTTATGTATGAAATATGAGTCCACATATTCAATTTTGTAGTCTCACAGGTCAACAGAGTTATGCATAGCCCTAAGTCTAATCATTGGTAGGCTGTCAAAATCGGATCTTTTGCTACTTGAGAGGCACTTTACATCTTGGGTTGTTTTATCCTAAGAGGGATCATTGCCACCAGATTTACATGCTTTTTGAGACTCAAATTGGGCAGATTGTTATAATATGCAAGTGTCCACGAGTGGTTTTGTTTCATGTTGCTCATGGATATCATGGTTGAGTAAGAAGCAACCTACTATGGCCACTTCTAGTTGTGAGGCTGAGTACAGGGCAGTCTTCACATCTATGGTTGAGTGTGTATGGCTTATATGACTTATGGATGATTTGAATGTTGGACAGGACATTGCCAATATCATCCACACTGACAGTCAGAAGGCATTGGTAGTTGCAAGGAATCCAATTTTCCATGCTTGTACAAAGCACATTGTGGTGCATTACCATTATGTCAGAGAGAGACTCTCATTAGGAGAGATCAACTTGGCTTATGTTCCAACACAAGACAACCTTGCATATCTTTTCACAAAGGCATTTTCTCATGATAAGTTCAAAGCATTCTGCAAAGATTTGGCCCTACTCCCCTTTGTGGACTGATCATGTCCTCGGGGCATGGAACTTCCCTATACTCTATGTGCTAATTGTCATTCATTGCATCACTCTTTAGGGGGATTTGTTACCATACATATATGGTAGTGATGTGTGTGAACACACTTATGACCATCGAGGCATCTTTTCCCTTACTAGGAGGTTTTTTCCCTCATGCATTCTATCATTACACCCATCATTCTAGGTCTTACTTATCTTTCCATTGTGCACTAAGAAATACTACTCTCTGCTGTGTACCTTGAGCTTCTTTGTCTTCACCAAGCTGTGTGTATTTCCCTACAACCCAATTTCCAACTCTGACCCATTATACTTCTTGGAAACACACTTTGCTACTTGAGATGGTCACATTTGGTGTGTTTCAAAAACCATTCTCACAACTCTAGGTTCTCTTACAAGGACATCTCTAGCCTTGTAACCCCCACTAAGAACTCTAGTTGGAGCTCTATCAGTGACTCTTTTATCTGGTTGCACATCTCTCGCTTTATTCCAGGCCTCCAAAACTCTTGTTGTATAAGGTGTGCTTAGAGCTTCACTACCCCTAGATGTGGTCATTGGAACCCTTGATCCCAAGGATCCTATCAGTCTTGGCACTAAAAACTATGGTTGGTTGAATGAGTATTCAACTCTCGTTTTATCAGAACTCACTCTCTCCGTTTTTGGTACATGCTTGGTGTGAAATAATACTAATGGAGTGGGCCTCCAAAGTATGCTTATCCCTCTAGCTCCTTACAATCTACTACGGAGTATCTTTGCCCACATTTACCAAGCCTGATTACATAGTGTCTCTACCTTCTATGTATGTAAAAGCCTACAAATTTTCTTGCTCCACCAACTCTCTAGTGTAGGGGCTGCTGCACTTATAGTAGAGCATATGTTCTCTATTGTCCTACTTGTACAACCCCACACGAGTTTTATCCATGTTGACTCAAGTTGTGACTCGAGTAGTCTCATTCACTTGCCTTAGTTTCACATTTGGAATGTCCAACTTGGATGTCTTATCCTCAAGATCAATGTACACCTTGTTTTTTGTGTGCTTGCCATCCCCCATTTGTCCACAATATAGGGGTTTTTCACAACTAGATACATTATACCCTCATCATCCAAGTATCGATCATCACTATAGTCCATAAGCACTAAGGTCTTGAACTCGCTCAATCTCTCTTTAGGTGCAATTGTTTCATGGTTGGTGTAGGCTAGGATGGTCCCACTCCCATTTTTGTTCCCTCTTTAAAACTTACACTTTTTAATCCCTTAGCCATGTAGGTACAAGATCTCTCTAAAGAAGTATAAGACATCCTTTCCTCTAGGATCGGCTCTAAGGTAGGCAATGGTCCCTAATTCACACTCTCTTCTATGAAAATATGGCTAACCTGGTGTCTTACAATAGGGTTTCTACTTTGGTATAGACTACCTGATCTCAAATACATCAAGAAGCACTATAGCAAAACCTTGACCTGTTACCACTTTGGTTTCTTGAAAATCTTTCAATCGGAATCACATCAAGCCGCTATGCCCGAGCCCTTGTATCATGTAAAAAAACACTTGGTGGCAATGAGTTTACAACTGCTCTGTTTATCAAAATTTTGAATCAACCAAAATTTATCGTACTTTTGACACAACATCTAATTTATCTTGTATTATCCTCAAATGAAGTCCAAATTCAATTTTGAAAGACCACTAGGCTCCTTGTAACTAGTTTTAGCTATGGTACAAGTCTCATATCAAATTGTGACAGAGGAACATGGATTGGGTCTATGTACTTCAGTGGCAGAATGTGATGAAACTTGACACACAACTTGCCCTTGGTACCCTGATCCTAGCTATATGATTATTGTGTGGTTTGGACTTAAATAGGCCTACAAAAATTCAAATGCTAGGTCTGTCTTAGCGCTTTTTTACTTGGAAGTGTTTTGAGCCCTTTTGACTCACTTTTGGAACTCTTTTGGCTCCCTTGCTTTGGGAAGTATTGCTCACAATGGTCTCTACTGTAGGCTGGTATAGTCTTTCCCAAAATCTTAGAAGAGGTACATGGATCGTGATCCATGTTCCACCACTTCGAGACCTGAAATTTGGCCTAATGATTACTTATGATGTTTATAGCCTACTCCCAAATCTTTTTGGATTAGGATCACTTTTGTCCAACCAAAGGTGAATTTTTGGGTCTACTTTTCATTTTACGACTAGTTTCTGATTTTGGCTCTTGTGACCAACTTTTTTAAGTTTTTCGCCAATGTGACTTTTGGGAAAAGTGTTTCAGATAGGCTAAGCGACCTGTTGCTCAAATCTCAGCCAAACATCATGATAAGGTACGTGGATCACGATCCATGTTTGACCTCATTTTGATAGGAAACTTGGTTAGTTGGTTGTTAGTGTTATGTTAAAGCTAGTCCCAAACCTTTTTGAGTTTGGATCACTAAAAGTTGGAAAACCTGACTAGATTTTAAAGTTTTTTTAATCAATTTATTTGATTTGAGTGTGTTTTTTGTTTCAAATTGACGCCAAATTCTGGTTTTAGCTGCCTAGAAGTGATATGTATCTAGTGGTCCTGCTCAAACTGTCTCTGGGGTACATGGATCGCAATCCATAATCCACCACAAAACTGGATGAAACTTGCCAGATTTCTTCCTGTGAGTTTAATACCCTTGGTAACCAAGTTTTTGAGTTTTGATTAGCTTTTAGGCTCTTAACATCAATTTTTTTAAAATTTCATGGTTATGGTCTTTCTGCCCAAATATGGTTTTCAACAATTTTTACCCTCATCGTTTAGCCCAAGTTGATGGTTTTGGTTTCTTCTTACCGTACTCCTAAGTGTTGAAAAGAAACTGGGAACAAAAATGAACAAAATAGTACAAATTGAAAGGGAAGGGATTATGGAATAGTACTTTCAAAGCATCGAGAATTTTGAAGAATGAAATGCCTTTTGTATCTCACTCATAACACTCTCAAGGGTAGATCTAGCCGGTCCCTTAACTCTAGGCTCTATCAAGCACTAAACCTCGCGTCTAGCTACTACTTATACTTAGTTGAAAGAGAAAGAGACAAGGAACACAATGCAACTTTTGGAATCGAATTTGGATTACCAGATCATGAGAAAATTTGGTTACAAGTTGTAGGAGAGAAGCCGCTCACAATCATACGTAGAAAAGCTCTTCACCACTTCAAGATAATGTTACAATATCGTCCTTAAAATAAAGTTTTTTTGGGCTTTATACCTAGGGATTTTCACATGGCCAATGGCTGACTCACATAGCTTCGGGCTCATGACAAAAGAATACAACTCAGAGTGTACAACATTTGGCTCAAAATTATATAGGCTCTTTTACAAGGCTTTTTTTTTTTTTTTGGGGATAAATCACATCAAAACTTTGGGGCTCGGATAAGGTGTGGTCGGCTAGGAGGGTACGCATCAGCTGCATTGACCAAACATCTACCATAGTGCCATTACGAGTTTCCACAACTTCATTTGTTGTGGTGTGTGAGTAGTGGTGAGCCGACACTAATGATGCCATGATCATTGCAGTATTGCTTGCTTAATTTGAAAAAGTTCTCCTTGATTTGTGTGAAGCTCTTTAACCTTCTTACTTATTTTTGTTTCTTAGAGAATTTGAAATTACTAGAAACCTCACTTCTCACAAATAAAACATACTGACATTTTCTCAATGAAATTGTCAACTAGCATTAAAAAAAAGAAACATCCACCCAAAGCAAAAGTAGTTTTTTTTTGCAAAATTCAAAATGGTAAGTTAATTATAGTAACATGACCAAAAAATACCAATAATAGTCATGCTTGTACTGATCCATGGCGTCTTTCAACACCATAGCTACATTTAACTGACAGGGGAGCCACCCCGATACATTGGAAAGGACCCCAAAGAGAAACTTGACTAGATTTTAACATAGAGGTTATCATGAACCAATTGTACAGGAGATTGTGCTCTATTGTTATTATCTTGTGGAAAAACATTTCCTTGTTGCTTTCCAATCATTCAAGACTGACATACTTCATGCATATATGAACTTGTAGGTATATGTAGAACCATCCTAGATTTTTGCATCTCCTATAACACTGTAATACTAGGGTGACACAATCTCTCATGCCAAATTTTATTTGTACCTCTTTCTATGGTGACTATAAGTTTGTTCAACATAAAGATTGTTCCTGTAGCGGGATTTAAGATGTGACCTAATTCTCCTTGGTCCATTCAAGCCAAATTTTTAATCATTGCAAAATCAATTGCTCATCTTTGATAGCTCAAATCATCCAAACACAATTTAATTTGTCATTTTAGGTTTGCATGGCTACACATGAGTGAATTTCGATTACAACTACACACACATTAATGAATATTTCCCATGTTCATCACATTGATCAATCATTAGCATGGTGATCACTAAAAATCTTCACAATTGAGAACCAATTTAATGATTTTTCTCAATATTTAAGCCAATTTGTGATACACACATCAAGTATTTGGCCAATTCATCATCATAATTTGTAAAAAAAAAACAACTTATTCATTCGCACATTGGATTGCTCATGCCATTGATTGGCATAAACAACCAACTTTAGGCCAAAATTATATGAAAAAAAATACATCAATTCCACATTGCAAAGCTCAAATTGCACACTTGATTGAGCATAAAAAAATGCATGCATGCTCAATTTCTCAAAAAGTGATCCTAATTAGACCTAATCAAGCAATGCACACACTCAAAAATTCACAAAAGTTTGATTTGGCTCAAATGGCAATGCAATTAAATTTACACATAATGATTGTACACACTTTTGATGCACATTTCACAATAAAAAAGAATTTGTGCTCCCCAATTGACCATCAATCATTGAATCAAGTGGTCTTCAATTGGGCACATACATTTAAATTTTGCCCAAATTTATTTGGCAATTAGGCATATCCAATGATTGGAATTTCCTAACATTCACATCAATTACATGATTTTACATTCACATATCATCAATTTTTTCAATTTCTATGCAAGAAAACACCTATGATTAGGTGCAGACACTTTTGAATTTTATGGAATTTTTTCCCCTCTTTGGTACATTACACACACAATATGATCTTTATGCACACACATGAATTCTTGAATTAAGCATTATCTTGACACACACAAGGTTCATTAGTCAAATTGAACATGAATTTCATCCCAAGTGAATCAAACTAGGTGCAAAGTGTAGATCAATTGATTTACACACCTAAGTTTAGCAAATGATTAGCACAAAATGAACCACATTAATCAACCAAGAATTGAAATGAAAAAGTGAGTGCACTTACATTGTAAACACACTCCAAGATATTCCTTTGCTCCATGCGAAGATGCATCATTGCATAAATAAGCGTGTACACCACCAAATCGGCTCCAAAATTGACCAATGTAGATAAAAAATCAAGCACTCAAATCATCAAATTAGACATCAATTATCACAAAGAAACTTGATAAAAGTGTTGATTCCACCTCTTATAAGGGGATTGAACATACATTACACATCAATGTTAGCGGTTAGGTTAGTGAAGTTAGTAAAAAATTAGTAAAAATTAGCATGAAATTAGTACAATTAGCATGGAAATGAAGCAAAATTAGCAATGGTTAGTGAGAAATTAGTGAAATTGGGGGTTTGGAGTATTCATAACTCAAAAATTAGCTTCAATTGCTTGCACGCACATCATCAAATCTCACTAATTTGAGTTACACACACTAAAAAACTGATGAAATTAGTAGTGAAAACACTTCATTCTAAACATCCTCTTCTCACTAGCTTAGGATTTTGATCCTCGGCAACGGTGCCAAATGTAGGGCGGCTGTTGCTGGAGCAAATTACACCACCTATAAAGTGCATGCAACACTATTTTAGATCAACATAATGTCAATCGAGGACACAGATAACACGATATGCGAATGAAGACAATATCTTTAGCTTGTCAGAGGCTGAGACCATCCCACACATACAACACTTTGGAAGGCCAACTAAACCACAATCAAGAATCTCATTGCTCTCAGCTACACCACCTAACTACATACACACAAATGGAAGGAAACTCACCAAACCATACCAGAATCATACGGAACTTAAGGAACACCATCCCCTCACCTTGGGGATCATCTAATAATTATGTGACTATCACCTGAGTGCAGCAGAAGAATGTTACTATAACCATGTGGTAGTGATGTGTGTGAACACACTAGGACCGCCGGGCATTTTTTCCCTCTTTAGGAGGTTTTTTCTTCCGTGCATTGTATATACGCCCATCACTCTAGGGCTATCTATCTTTCCATTGCACACTAAGTAACACACTATCTATCGTGTGCCTTGAGCTTCCTTTGTCTTCTCCAAGCTGTGTGTGTTTCTCTGCGACCCTAATTCCAACAATTGGTATCAGAGCAAGTTGCGTCCTCTCGGGCTTAGTCGCCAACTGCTCCAGCACACGTCTGCTCACTTTCTCCGATTATAGTGAGGTTTGGCGAGCGTTTGCAAGTCGACTTTGACTCGCACAGATTTTTGATTCGGGCTCATTTTGGCCTCCGTTTCCACTACAGGCAGTACTGCACGGGCTATTTTGTCATTTTGTGCAGATTTTTGTCAGTGTTGTTTTCTGCATAAGAGGTGCCTTACAGTCTTCTATGGTTTGTTCTATATAGAACGTGTTGTTCCCGCTCCATTTCTCCTATTTTCGGGCAGTTTTCACATCAGGTGCAGTATTTACCATGGCTGACAACAACACAGATGTCTTCAAGATGTTTGCTGCTGAGGACAGGTTGGACGGGGACAATTACCCTATGTGGGCTTATATGATGCAACACGTTCTTGTGTCAAAGGGCGTTTGGAATATTGTGTAGGGCATTGATGTATGTCCTGGTTCTGAGGATGTAGGCGATGTTGAGGATTTTGCAGGTCTTGCTACAAGGATTGCTGCTATTAGAGTTGTTTTGCCTATGGCAGAACAAGCTCATTTGGGATGTAAAGGATGCGTAGGCTCATGCATTGATTGCATTGTCTGTGAAGCGCACCATTGTTCCTCACATCCGTTCAGCAAAATTTGCAAAACAGGCTTGGGATATTCTAGCAGGTCTTTATGCAAGCCGCAATGACGCTAAAATTGCTTTGCTGCGTAAAGAGATGGAGTCGAAGATTAGGCATGAGGAAGATAATATGGACACTTTTCTTTCTGGTGTCATGGATATCAATGAGCAACTTATTTCTACAGGTGAAGTCATTTCAGACAGTTCCCTTGTGCAGACTGTTCTTGATGCCTTACCAGATTCTTACCAAACTTTTGCTAGTTCTTGGAGACTTATAACCCAAGGAAATCCAGAGGTTGTCAAGTTTGATGCATTATGCACATTGCTGTTGCAAGAGTCACTTTCCAGAAAAAACAATACTAGATAGCGTGCAGTTGAATAGGCTTTTCTTGCTTCTCAAAGAAAGGGTGGTAAAAACAATGCAACCACTTCTTATGGTTCTGCTGCAAGCGGAAAAACTTCTGTTCCTAATGCTTCCGCTTCCAGCAGTTTGTCTGGAAATTCTGGTGATAAGGGCAAAAAGAAGATGTGTTGCCATTATTGTAAAGCTAGTGATCACTTGATCAAGTAGTTTCCTAAGTTGAAGGCAAAAGAGGCTAAGAAGAAAGATGGTGGTTCCACTGCAAATGCTGGTTCCACTACAAATGTAGCCATTGTTGAGTCTTCTGTAAAAGGAGACTATAATGCTGATGTTGATGTAGAATGGGCTTTTAGTGCAGAGTGTACTTACAATCCTGCTGTCCATGATGCATGCATGTCAGTTGCTGCAAATTCACATGTGTGGTATTTCGACAGTGGTGCTACAAAGCACATTACCTCACATCATGAATTGTTCACCTCTCTTGAGTCTGTCCCTCATGGGAATTCAGCCACTTGTGCCAACAATGCCTCTTATCCGGTTCAGGGAGTTGGAAAGATTTTGCTTACTGCTGCTAATGGCAGTTCTTTCACACTTGTTGATGCACTTTATGTACCTAGGATCAAGAAGAATCTATTTTTGTATCCGCACTTGCTAGACTTGGACTTGTATTCAAATTTGTGGATGACAGATGTACAGTTCATGATCTCAGTTTTGGTGATGAAATTGTTGCATCTAGCCTTTTGTGTCGTGGGCTGTATAAGCTCACTTTGTATGACAAGTGTGGACAAAATTTTGCAAATGTTGTTGCAGATTCAAGGGCTATTTCAGATGCAAAACTTTGGCATGCACGTTTTGGTCATCTGAATTTTGCCAGTTTGATGTGTTTGCATAAATTTGATATGGTTGCTTCTTTTCCGCCTCTTGAAGCACCTGTCAAACATGTTTGTGAAGGCTGTATTTTGGGTAAGATGCAACATTCTAAGTTTCCAAAGGATGGTTCAGGCCGGGCCACATGCAAGTTCCAGCTTGTGCATAGTGATGTTTGTGGGCCCATGCAAACTCCGTCCTTGGGCAATTACCTTTACTTCGTGACTTTCATTGATGATTACTCCAGGCATGCATGGGTATTTCTGCTTAAAGCGAAGTCTGAAGTTTTGACGTGCTTCAAACAATTTCTGGCTATGGCTAAAAATGTATCGAAATGTACTATGGGCACCCTCCGTTCCGATCGAGGGGGGAAGTATATGTCTCATGAATTTAATGCATTTCAGGCTGTGGGATAAAACACCAAGGTATAGTGCCTTATACACCTCAGCAAAATGGTGTTGCTGAGAGGAAAAACAGGTTACTTACGAAAATGGCATGATGTATGGTAAAAAGTCAAGCTTTTTCGCATTCTTTTTGGCTTGAGGCCATCATGTGTTCCACTTATGTACTAAATAGGTGTCCTACGAAAGCTTTGCAGTCTATTACTCCATATGAGGCATGGCATGATAGAAAGCCTTCTATTGAGCACACGCGTGTTTTTGGCTGTTTGGCATATGCTTTGGTGCCACAAACACAACGCAGAAAATTGGATGATAAGGCTGTCAAATGTATTTTTGTTGGTTATAGCTCTGAAAGAAAAGGTTACAGGTTGTATCATCCGCAAAAAAAATGTATTCTGGTTTCACGAGATGTAGTGTTTGTGGAAGATTCTATTCAGCCCTTACTGTCATGTACTAGAGACAGTAATATAAGCTCACATGACATTTATGACAATTTGTTGCCTCTTTTTAGTGGTGAAAATATGAATGTGAGTTCCAATGAGGCAAATGTACAGCCTATGGGGGTTTCTAAAAATGTTACAGATTAGCCTATTACTGATGCAAATGTACTTGATGAGGAAAGGGTTGAAAATGAGCAGGCTAGAGGTATGCCAAAATGGCTGGTGCACACTTTGTGTGACAATAAATTGGATGCACCTTTGTCTAGTTGTACTCATTCAGGCTCTCGCCATGCATCTTATGCATCAGATTGTTATGTTTTGGCTGTATCTAGCTTACATGATGTTGAGGAGCCTCTGTCTTTTGATGAAGCACAAAATTCAAAAAATTGGATGGCTGCCATGCAATCAGAATATGATGCACTTATAGAAAATGACACATGGACTTTATGTGATTTACCTCCTAGCAAAAAGGCCATTGGTACGAAAAGGATTTACAAGTTGAAACGTAAGCCGGATGGTGAGATCAATTGCCATAAGGCTCGACTTGTTGCAAAGGGTTATGCACAACAAAAAGGCATAGATTATGAAGAGACTTTTACTCCCACTTGTCGTATGACTACTGTGCATTTTCTATGTGCATTGGCAGCTCATTTTGGTTGGGATGTACATCAATCAGACATTGTTACTTCTTTCTTGAATGGTGGCATATTTGAGGAAGTTTATGTAACGCAGCCTCGCGGCTTTATCAAGAAAGGACAAGAGGACAAAGTGTGAAAATGTAACAAGGCTTTGTATGGATTGAAGCAATCTCCTCGTGCTTGGTATGAGAAAGCTGACACTCATTTGGTCAAACAAGGCTTTTGTAATAGTCCAACAAAAAGCACATTGTATGTAAAGCGTGAGGGTGCTGTACTTCTCATTGTGGTTCTTTATGTAGATGATTTGCTGATCACGAGACCAAATGAGAGACATATTGCTGAATTTAAGGCCGATTTGAATGCTACTTTCAAGATGAAAGATTTGGTTTTGTTGCATCATTACTTGGGAATACAGTTTAATCAGTGTGATGGTGGTATTGCCTTGTGTCAAAAAAGTTACATAGAGACATTGCTATGGAAGTTTGGACTTGAGGATTGCAAACCTATTGCCACTCCCATGGAAACAGGTTTGAAGTTGAGTCTACATGATGCTGGCAATCCTGTTGATGTCACTCTTTACCAAACTGTTGTTGGATGCCTCATTTATGTATGCGACACGAGGCCAGATATTCAGTTTGCAATCTCACAGGTCAACAAATTTATGCATAGCCCAAGGTCTAAGCATTGGCAGGATGTCAAGAGGATTTTTTGCTACCTTAGTGGCACTTTACATCTTGGCTTGTTTTATCCCAAAGGGGGATCATTGCCGCCAGATTTACATGCTTTTTCAGACTCAGATTGGGTTGGTTGTTTTGACACGCGAGTGTCCACAAGTGGTTTTTGTTTCATGCTTGGTAGTTCATGTATATCATGGTTGAGCAAGAAGAAACCTATTGTGGCCACTTTGAGTTGTGAGGCTAAGTACAGGGCAGTCTTCACAGCTATTGTTGAGTGTGTATGGCTGATTTGGGTGTTGGACAGGACACTACCAACACTATCTACACTGACAGTCAGAGCGCATTGGCAGTTGTGAGGAACCCAGTTTTTCATGCTCGCACCAAGCACATTGAGGTGCATTACCACTATGTTAGGGAGAGGCTTTCAGCAGGAGAGACCAGCTTGGATTATGTGCCAACACAGGACAAACTTGTAGATCTTTTCACAAAGGCATTGTCTCGTGAGAAGCTCGAATCTCTCCGCAAAGCTTTAGGCTTACTCCCTTTTGTGGATTGATCATGTCCTTAGGGCATGGAACTTCCCTTTACTCATGTGCCAGCTCTCATTCACCGCATCACTCCAAGGGGGATTTGTTACCATATACATGTGGTAGTGATGTGTGTGAACACACTAGGACCGCCGGGGCATTTTTCCCCTCTTTAGGAGGTTTTTTACCCCGTGCATTGTATATACGCCCATCACTCTAGGGCTATCTATCTTTCCATTTCACACTAAGTAAAACACTATCTATTGTGTGCCTTGAGCTTCCTTCATCTTCTCCAAGCTGTGTGTGTTTCTCTGCAACCCTCATTCCAACAAAGAAGGCATCGCCCACCTGGCCGGACACGTAGCCAGACACCACATTTGTAATCTTATTATTTTGCCGAGCTAGTGTAGTGATACTTTGTGTAAATCATGATTCCTGAGTAGCAAGTCAATTTCTTGAGTTGTAATTCTATCATGACAATTGTAGAAGTCTATGTGAGACAACCATTGGCCATTGAGAAAGCCCTAGGTATAAAGGTCAATAACTTTAATATAAAAGAAGGCTTATCTTTTAAAAGAAGAAGGAGCTCTAAAAAGGTACGATCAAGCTACAAAGCTGCTCCATCTTGTAATCAAATTTTCTAACAATTGGGTAATACGTTTTCAATTTTAAAATTAGCATTGTGATCCTCTCTCTTTGCTCTTTCATTTAAGTGTAAGCATTGTCAGTTTTGTTGTGGTTTGAGACTACACGTTTGTGAGCCTTAATTGAAAATTTGAATGATTGATTTTAGTCGTTTTGACCATAGGAGAGTGTTCTTAGACCATAGGGCAACCTTTTTGGAATGATCTGCTGCAGTTTTCAAGACCTTTTTCATGATGGATCATGATTTTGGTACCTTGTTGGATTGTGACCAGACTTGGTAGGATGATGCCCCTAGGTGTCCTAGAACTCCTCCTCAAGTTTCATTGCATTTTGAGTCCCCATTCAAGTGTCGAAATGGTGTGACGACCTAGAGCGGTGAGAAAGGACATATGCAAATTTCCCTAATCATTGAGTGATTGGTTTTCTTGTTGAGCTATTGCGTTAACTTGGTAGGTTCACTTCTTGAGATTGACAACCTCAAAGAGTCTCCGTGCCCCATCCAAGTCGCTTCCTTGAGTATTGACATTATGCTTGTATCTTGGCCTCTCAAAGGTATTTTTACCTCAAGAATGAGATTTGGGATGTTCTCAAGTATGTCTACAAGATCATCAAGTCAAATACTCACACTATGCTGAGGTGCATGGATCGTGATCCATGTTCCTCTGTCAAATTTTTTTTTCCAAATTTTGAAAGTGTGTAGAAAAGGTCATATGCAGTCTTTGTACCAATTTTCATCAAATTCTGATGTTGAGGTACATGGATTGCGATCCATGTTCAACCACATCTCGACTTGATCTCTTAGGTGTTTATTCTTGACTATGTACACAAGCTAGATTTCAAACCTTTTTGGATTTGGACTTGGTTTGATAGGTCAAATAGCCAACACTAGGTCTGCACAACGGTTTTCTGTGTCACCTGTTTTGCTCCCTTTTGACCCAAATTTGTTGATTTTTTAGCGAATGGGGTTGAATGGGATCATTACATTCCAAAGAGTCAATGGATACGAATCGAGGTAGTGCAGTTCCAATCCCCACGTATACCACTCCAGGTCCAAGGTTCGAAGCGGAACCATCACATTTACCTCCTAGTAGTAGACTCAGGGCAGGGGAACCGACAAGGGTAACCCATGAAGTCCATGATGCTAGAGAAAGCTTTAGCCGGGACACAGGAGCAATGAGATTGGTAGCAGACCATAGACGTATGAGACCATCTCAAGTAGCCAAGTGTATGCCAAAGAAGTATGGTGGTTCAGGAGATCCGTATGCACATGTGTCACTCTTTAAGCAAGTCTTAAGAGCTGAGCAGATAACAGATTTCCATACACAATACAAGGGATTTGGTCTTACTCTAGAAGGTACGGCATTGACATGGTTTCAACAGCTGAACAGAGGGGGATTCCATGACATTGACCATTTGCTAAGAGAGTTTGCTGAGGAATTCTCAAAACGAGGGATGCTTCAAACAATACATTAAGAGATGTCCAGTACATGAACGACCACAAGATGACAGACTATCTGTTCTCTTTATTGAAGGATTGAGAAACAACACTCTCAAGAAGGACTTGCACTTGAAAGCTTGTACAAGTTTCGAGCAAGTAACGAGAGCAGCATTGTACTTAGTGGATAACTGTACGGTTTATGGAGAGGTGTCAGCGGATACAGATTTTGCATTCAGTAGCTCTTCCTCCATAGCGAGCGAGACTACCACTAAAAAGAATGTTCAAAAAACAACCATGCCAAATGTAGAGCAAATGATAGAAGATGCTCTAAAAAGGATGGCACCATACCAAAAACCATTGCCAAAACCACTGAAATGGTGTGCTATTGAACAAAAAATGGACAAACCATCCAACAGAGGAGTGCTATTACAACAAAGGGTATGTAAGGGAGCGTTAGTATGCACCTCTTGCTCAATTAGCACCACCTCAGGTACATCCAGTACCTCGATACCCAACGGGAAATGTACCAGGACCTATGGGGATAGAAAGACTGCAACCGGTATTGGGACAACAACCACCTTTACCAGGAGCAAGACCAGTGGGCATTAAATATGCACCAACCTTAGAGAATCAGGAAGAACAAGCCTTAGTGCCTGTTCAAGCCTATTATGAAGAATCTGGTGCACACATGTCTCCAACTGTGTATTACCCACGAGAAGAACCCAAACAACCAGAACCATGGGGCATGATTGGGAATGTTGGAATACCAACAGTTACAAGTGCTTCTGATGAAGAGAGATACAATTTGGACGCAAGAACATTGATGTTCATAGCTCATGGAGGGTTAACAGGACAAAGACCATCCTATCCACAAAGGACGAATCAAGTGGGACCAAGACCAGCACTAGGACCCTGTTACAAGTGTGGAGGTGACCATCTGATGAATGTTTGTCCACATACGGAAATCATTAGAATTAACGCTTATTGCACTGAGTGTGGGGTTACTCACTTCATTGAGGATTGTTCAAAGAATCCAAACAAAGTGCAAAAGATGACATTGAATATGCTAGAAACTATTCCTACCAGCAGTGGGTCCGAAAATGAAACTCTGATACCAACGCAAGTTGTTACTAGAGCTCAAGCTAAGAAAACCACTAGAGAACCTAAGAATGGAAACCATTCTCAACTTGCTCATGGCAAGGAAAAATACAAATCCACTTTGACATTTGTATACCTCTTCTCTACAACGACCTGTTCTTACATCATTGTAATTGTTACTGTAAGTGTGTATGCAAGTGTGTTAATGTGTGAATGCAAGTGTTTATATGTGTGTGTGTGTGTGTGTGTGTGTGTGTGGATGTATGCATGATTGTGTGTGTGAATGTAAGTGTAATATGTGTGTCTTTATGCATGATTGTGTGTGTGTTTGTGCTATGTATGCAAGTGTGTTGATGTTGTGAATGCAAGTGTTTATATATGTATATGTGTGTATGTATGCAAGTGTGTTGATGTTGTGAATGCACGTGTTTATATATGTGGGTGTATGTATGTATGTATGTGTGTGTATGCAAGTGGATGTGTGCATGATTATGTGTGTGTGTGAATGTAAGTGTAATATGTGTGTGTATGCAAGTGTGTTGATGTTGTGAATAAAAGTGTTTATATGTGTATGTGTGTATATGCTTGACAATACAAATATAAAATTCTAAATTTTGACAGCATAACGGCGTAAAATGCAAATTAAAAAAAAAAACCATTCTCAACTTGCTCATGGCAAGGAAAAATACAAATCCACTTTGACATTTGTATACCTCTTCTCTACAACGACCTGTTCTTACATCATTGTAATTGTTACTCTAAGTGTGCTTAATATGTGTGTATGCAAGTGTGTTGATGTGTGTGAATGCAAGTGTTTATATGTGTGTGTGTGTGTGTGTGTGTGTGAATGTATGCATGATTGTGTGTGTGTGTGAATATAAGTGTAATATGTGTGTGTCTGTATGCATGATTGTGTGTGTGTTTATGCTATGTATGCAAGTGTGTTGATGTTGTGAATACAAGTGTTTATATGTGTATGTGTGTATGTATGCAAGTGTGTTGATGTTGTGAATGCAAGTGTTTATATATGTGGGTGTATGTATGTATGTATGTGTGTGTATGCAAGTGTAATGTGTGTGCGTATACATGACTGTGTGTGTGTTTGTGCTATGTGTGCAAGTGTTTTGATGTGTGTGTATGCAAGTGTGTATCACTGTGTGTGTGTGAGAGTGTGTGTGTGTGTGTGCTTACCTGCGCACGCTCGCCCGATCCACTGGAGGAGGTCCAATGGAAGCTCCATTGGAGCTCCTCCATTGGAGCTCCTCCATGCCTTGAGAGGCATGGTGAGAAAGCAGCGCGCGCTGCCCTCTCACCATGCATTTCAAGGCATGGGGGAGCTCCAATAGGAGCTCCATTGGACCTCCTCCGGTGGATCGGGCAAGCGTGCACAGGTAAGCACACACACACACACACACACACACACACACACACACACACAGACACGCACGTGAGTAGAAAATCTACACAAACACACACACACACACACACACACACAGTACCTTGTCTTCTCTTACTCCTTCTTCTTCACAGCAAAACTCCTCTTTTCACTCCACTTTCATCTCCTTCTTCACAGAAAAATTTCACTTTCACTTCACTCCACTTCAATCTCAATTAAAACTCCATTTAAACTTCACTCCACTTTCATCTCAACTACTACTTTTTTCACACACACCATATATTACAAAAATGATATTGTGGTATAAACACTCACACACACACATTCATTTATATATATATATGTATATACACACACAAAGATATACACAAAATGGATTCATATATATAGTTTTACTAAAAAAAATACTATGTTTTTTACACACACACACACACACACAACCATATATTTAAAAAAATGATTGTATGTGTTTGTGTGTATAAAAAACGTAGCATTCTTAAAGTTAAGTTATGCACACACACACACACACACACACACACAAAATGGAACAACTATGTGCACAGTTAAATATCTTATGTGCACATACACTCAACTTAAATATCTTAACTTAAAAAAATACACATAAACTCAACTTAAATACACTCAACTTAAAAATATCTTAACTTAAACTATGTGCACATACACTCAACTTAAATATCTTAACTTAAAAAAATGCTACGTTGTTTACACACACCCACAAAATCATTTATACACACGCACAATAATGTATATAACTTAACTAAAATAATTATATATACACACTACCAAAAACACACACACATATATATAAAATGGCAAGATGGAATCATATATATAACTTAACTAAAAAAATTGCTACGTTTTTTATACAAAGTCAGTCATATAGAATGTTATGTTTTTTATACACACACTCACACAATCATATATATATATACACACACACACACACACAAACACACACACACACACACACACACACAAAAGATGGAGACACTATTAGACTGCATTAAATGCAGTCCTTGAACCACCATTTAGAAATTAAATGGCCTCTCAAATTTGATGACATATTCCACTGCACATACATTCACAACCGTCATATATTAAATGCACTTCTTCAATTATGATTTTCATTATTCTTTGAGCCGTCACAAGATCTTATGCAACTGTCTTTTTGTCTATCTACCAATCTTTCACTTTCATTGACCTTCACATCTTTCATTAACTTTCACCAGTTTCATTAACCTTCACTTTATCTTTAACTTTCATTAACCTTCACCACCTTCACTTAATCCACCACAGTTTTCTCGCATCTCCACCCTGTAATCTGTTGCTTGAGAGAATATGTCCAACATGAAAGTAACAATAACTTGGAAGGTTGGTGGTCAGATAGTCAACCACGACATTCAGTTGAAGGGAAACTCATTGTTGCTTAGTGCTTACTATTTGCAGAGTTTACTGCCTCCATCTTGCCATTTTCAGTCACTATCTGCTCTTATTGAAAGTGATTGTGGCCTAACAAAAGTCTTGCTGCAACCACAGTGGGATATAGAAGGTCATCAGCATTTCTTAATAGATGGTTCTTTTTCGAGCTTGTTTGAGATGCTTCATTCAGACACATTTATACAGGTATCTGACAATGAGAAAGGAAATGACAAAGAGATATCTGAAGATGTTTTAAGCATTGTGCATCTTGAAAGTAGTGGTGACGATATATGACAGCTCAAAACTCAGTCAATCGTCATTTGGATTCAACAAAATCCAGGGGCAAAAAAGTTAAATGATCTGTTAACATTATGTGGAGCTCCTTTGCAAGTTGCTGAACTTCCACAACATTATGATGGAAATTTGTGTTTTGAGTTACCTGCGACTCAGGATAAAACAAAACGAATGACAGGGATGGAACAACGCTTTGATGGTCACTTGTGGACTCGCCCATCTGTGACAACCATGGCAATAGCATGCACAATTCGTCTAAGCCACTGTTTGGGATTCATGAAGTGCAATTATTCAACGTGTCCTCATTATATTAAGGAACAAGAATTCAATAGTAGAGATTTTCATGGATATTTGAACAGACAGGTGAAAAAGGACTACCTTGCAATGGAAGAGAATACAACAATAACTTGTCATTATTGTCAGAAGGTTGTTACTTGTGTTGCTGCTTGTCCCTGCAAAATCTATTATGTTTTGCCTAGAGATGGTACAATGTCGCGACTGGCAATACATGTTGGTAAACATTGTCATAATGTTAAGGCAGGAACCTCTAGGGCTGCTATTTCAAGAGTGCGGAAACTGGTAGGTGCAGTACTAAAAATAGAAAAGGGTGGCCCAAGAAAAATTCAAATGTTGGTGGCTCAACAACTTGTTCTTCACTCCTTGATTGGTGAGGAAGCTGAAGCTACATCCGATGTACAATTCAATGATTTTTTGGAAGAAATGATGCCACTGGTTCAAACCAAAGGGTAAGAAAACTCAATTTGGTTCCTTGAATTTGTTAATTTTTTAACTATTATAAATTTAGCCTTCTTGTGATGCATCGTGTAGGTTTTCTTCAATTGTTTCAAAGGAGAGGAAGAGTCAAGGTGCTGTTATTGGGGATGGATATGATAATATTTTATTGCTTCAAAAAAAGTGCATGTTTCCTTTTTTTCATGGGAGTAGATTTCCTGGATAGGGTGAAGAGGATGACAAGTGCTTCCTATTTAAAATGTCCACTAAAGGACCAGGTTCTGGGATTGATCTAGTAAATCGGATGAAAAGAACTAAAATTGGTGATTTGAGAAATGCGTGGGTACATTTTGATTTTACCCATAGAATAGATGGATGGGCAACAATGTCATGCTCAGTTTATGATCCAAGGTAATCTTTAAGTATTTAAATATCTCGTATTTTTTTATCATTAAATAAAAGAAGATGTGTGAAAATGTTTATGTTGAATATCTTGCAGCATACGATCACTACAAATAATTGCTATATGTGAAACTAAAGAGGAGGATGCAAAGAGTCAAGTTATTTTTTGGGAGAGCCTTAATTCAACAATGGAAAAGTACGGACATGGTGCAACTGACTTTGCAGGTTTTATGTCTGATGAAGCTGGTGCAAATTGGAATGCTATTCGAACAGTCTTCAATGGCGGGCCAGATAATATCATGGAGGGACGTGAACGATCATGCCTATTTCATTGGGAGCAGAGTCTCCACAAATATGCTAAAAAGTGGATACCTCAACATCTAACAAATCAACACATTGATATGTGTGAGGAATGGAGAGCTTGTAAGACCATTGTGCTTGCATCTCAAAAGGCACTTTCAATTCAAAAGTGGTGGAGACAACATCTATCTACAGAGAGCATCACAAGAGTGAGCAGATGGTTTAAATGGTGGGAGCAATGAATTTCACACTGGGGAGGAATTGGAACAGATGTAAGTACCTTTATGACAATCTATATTTTTAGAAAAATTTCTTTTCATACATGAAATTTATAAATTTTAATTCATGTTTTTTTGCATTTCATAGGGTGGTCTAAGTTTGTGGGAGCGGGCACAAATTCCCAATGTTAATTTATCAGAAAGTGTACATGCCAGTTGGTTAGCAGGTGAAAGTGGAAAGAGAAAAATATCCTTGTATGATGCATGTGTAACAGATGTTATAAACTCACATATTCAATGTGCAAAGCGTTTGGGATATACTACTGGGCGTTATATAGGAACGGGTCCCACAATGGAGACCTTGCTTTCTCGAGTTGAATCTCAGCAAACTCCAACTCCAACCAACGTGGCCCATCTATTACATGAGGCTGTTGCAGGGACTCCCATGTATGCGCAACCAATTTTGCATGGAGACAAAGAAACAGTACAACGCAAAAAGAGGGGCAGAACAGGAACAAGTAGCTCCCATCGGCCGGAATATGTCATGGAATCTAAGCAACGAAACCATCACGGTCGACCAAAAAAAATCAAATTTGATACCCAAGGACCAGGTATTTCTAACATTCCACTGCAAATTAGTGACAGTGATGATGATATTGGATCTCAAAAAGAAACAACCACACCTTTGTCATCTCAAAGAAACAATGTGTTTGAGAGTGATGTGCCACGCACTCAGTGGGACCTCAGGAGAATGCCCATTCAAAGTCAAAGAAAATGTTTTGGAACAGTAGGGAGAAAAAATTGTGACAATATCTTGCATAGTCGCTCAATTGGTCTTGTTGCTCCATGTATATGGTCCGAAAGAATGTTCAAGGGTAAAACAATCGAGCAATGGTTATGGTTTTGTAATCATGATATTTTGCATACCCAATCAATCAAAAGACAAGTCAAAGATTTACCTCCTGCTCCAAATGTTTGGCCAGTAGCAAGAGGGACAGATATCTCCACACAGGAACTTGCCGCGCTGCATCAGAGTGGATTTCGGACAGAGAATTCAATGGTAAATCCACAACCTCTTGCTGGCGACTGCAAAGAAGGTGGTGGCAGCTCGAGGAAGAAAAAGTGGAGGCATGGAATCTCTAAAGAGGCCATGAAGAAATTGGAAGCATGTAATAGTATGACAATTATATTTTTGGATGAAGTAAAAAGGTCTCAAGAGCATGTAATTTTCCGAGTTCTCACTGAAAATAGTTATGAGATTCATATAAAACAGAGTCCAACATGCACGTGTCCGGATTTTCAGAAGCGAGAGAATACCAACAAATCCTTTTTGGCATGCAAACATATGTACTATGTGTACACAAAAGTGCTCGGACTTGAACCTAAGGAGCACATGATTATTCATCAGCCAACCCTCTCACCAATGGACCTCGCTTTTATTCTTGGACAACCAAGGAGGATTTCTACCTCCATTTAATTACAACTGGTTTGGTATGCTTCTTTCACTCAACTAGAATATTGATCTATGATATGAAAGTGTTTTTCTGTATTTATTTTGGTTTATTATACTTGTGATTATTTATCTTGAAAAAACATTGTTTATGCAGCAAAGGATTTCAAATTTCAAGAAAAAGATATGAAGCATCTTGCAAGCTATTTGGGAGCAAATTACTTGCCTTTTAGAGTGACCATTACATTTATGGCGACTATCCTTTTTTGTACTCTAATTTTGATCTTATTCTGTGGTAGTTTTGCGAATGTACTTACATCCTCAAACTTACGTTGTTTCAAAAAGAAATTGCTTGGGAAAAATAGTATTGTCTCTATCTGGCATTATTTTTGACTTCATCACATTTATATATGCTGTGGATTATATTTAACTCTGAAAGTAGTGTTGTCTCTATTTTGCATGATTTTTTACTTTATCGCATGTTTATATGCTGTGGATTATTTGACTCTGATCACATGCGTTGCGAGCATATTTGACTCTAATGGCATGAGATGTGAAATGGTGATTTTATTTGTTTACATTTTTTTCGTCGTTATGCCCTCTTGGTCTCTCTCTCTCTCTCTCTCTTTCTCTGCGTAGTGATATACAACTCTATGATTTTACTTTCTCTCTCTAGAAGAGAAGTCACTCTCTCTCTCTCTCAAGGATTTATGATCTCTTCTTCCAATGGTAACTCGCATAAATACTATCTCTCTAGAATTTATACTTTCTCTTCCCGTCAACCACACATATATGGAGTCTTATGACGATTGAAAATTACATTAAATAGATACTTTATGCTATGACACATATTTGGTTTAAAAAACTCTAAAGATTTCTAAAATTGTCAAAAAAACTTGAAATGAAAAACTCTCAAATGTTAAATCCCCCTCCTAGAGTAAAAACCTTCTTTTTAGAAATCGCATAGCTTAAGATTGTCGTCTTTTGCTGTGTAGAGGTAGCTTGGAAGTAATTGTACTTTCTGAGTGCCTTTAGGATTGTAGAACTAGATTAGGATTTGGAGAATGATTGATAGACGAGACAAGTCTTAAGATCAATGCTCAAAAAACCATAAAAAATAGAAAAACAAGTGTTTGTGGACACATTCCACAACCCCATTGCATGAGAACCTAGGAGTAGGGTAAGTAGGATCCTAGGTGGATTTCAAAAATTGCTCTCTCCAAAAGAATCATTGTGAGTTGTTATTTAGAGTTGCAAAACTTCAGGTCTACGGCTAAAAATAGCACCAAAAGACTGCAAAACACTCAATCTGACTGGAGAGTATGCTTAAAAGTTGTATGAAACACTTGGTAAGCTCAAGGACACATTGAGTAAAAATTTCAAGAGTTTCCAAAAACTCAGATTATTTACTTTTTCTTGACATTTTAGGCCAAATTAAGTTGTGACTTGATTCATAGGCTTAAAATAGCAAAAAAGTGTTCATTTTGGGCATAAAGTAAATAATCGTGATTATTTACTTTGAGATCAAAACTGACTAAGGTTGATATCAGTGACTCATTGCATGTGTACAAAAAGTTGATTTGGATCACCAAGTTGACCAAAAACTGGGTAAAAACTAAAGTCTATACTGACTGTTGGGAACTTGAGTGTAAATTGAAAAAAAAATTGTCCAAACTCAATGAAATTTGATTCATAGGCTTATATTTATGTGATAGACATGTGTATATGCTCACTTGACCAAAAAGATGCAAAAAGTTGCAAGAAGTAAATAATCACGATTATTTACATCGGCCCCATTTTTCAGCTTTTTTGACTAGGTTTACCATGTTATAATAAGCCCACAAACCAAATTTGGTAAGATTTGGATCATAAAAGTGAGACTGAAGCCAGATTCTTGAAAACCTAGTCTGCGGACATGAAACAGTTGATAAACTTGAATAAATTTTGTCCAAACTTAGTGAAACTTGTCCAGGGACCTTAACAAGTTGTACACTTGGCATCAAGCCAAAAAGTGTAAAAATTTGAAAAAAGTAAATAATCGTGATTATTTACTACTACTACACACAGACGCCAATTTTGACTTTTGAACTTGCCAGTGTTAGACCAACATAATACAAGGCCACCGGAAAAATTTGGGTTCAATCGGATCCAAATTAGTACATGTTCACTCAGTTTTCAGGTTGCAGATTAGTCCTCTGATTTTTTGCCAAAGTCGAATCCGAAATTCTCAACTGCTAACTCAATTAGCTTTATTTGAAGTGATACACATAGAGTAATCACAATAGCTAGCAAAAACTACATAGTCTTTTTGAAAGAATATCTAACTTGATCAAAATTGATACAAGAATCAAGCTGCAGACAAGGAATCGGCATCTTGACAGAAGTTGCAATCAAGTCAAGTGGAAAAAATTGACAACCAGTCAATCCGACGGTAAGTACTCTATCCAGGGCTTCACAAGTCTTTATGAACCTTAGATCTGGTCGTGTACTAGGAAATCAAGGCATACTTGGAGAAACCTCCAGTAGAGTATCCACCAAAGAGAGTGTGAATCAAGGCAATCCCTTGCACACTATTCTTGAAGAAGTCTCAGACACTTTTTCAAATTCAACATCTGAAATGTTGTCCTATTTGACTCACTCAGAAACCGGAACGAGAATGCACTACAAGCATATACTCTCATTTGATAAGACTAATTGCCATCGAGCTCAAGCTTACCTGGATCCTAGCGAAGAGTATGCTATTTACATTGATGACCATGGTATTGAGTTCGAAGAGAAGATCACAGCAAACAAACAAGGAAAAATGTACATGGATAGAGACAGAACTCAGTATTTACAAGTCAAAAACCCTGACGTGATAGACGAATGGGGGCTATAAGTAAACACCATAATTCCAGATATGGGTGCAAAAGAAGGACCACCAACTTTAGAATTCGTGGGATACGATCAAGTTGATTTGAAGCCTTTGAAACGGCTTAGTACAGACAATCTTAGGATCGAAGTCTATTGTTGGGAGGATAGAAACGTCAAAGATCTTTTGTGGACTTTGCATGCCAAATCAAGAAAACTAACTCCCATGAAGATCATCTATATCTTCAAGATCAAAGATAAGGGTTCATCAGATCTACCAACCTACCTGTTTAGGGATTGTTATGACAAAAACTTTGTTATGATGACTCCTGAGGAGGTAGAACAAACCAAATATCAAGGGTATTCCATAAGGGATTGGATATTGGGCCAAAGACCAAAAACTATTCCAAGAGATGAACACCGTGAGAGATCTTCTGAGAGTAATGTTAAGGAAGCTGAAACCACCTCATCACAAAGAAAACCGGGTGACACTAAAGCCAGTCTAGGGCTACATGAGTCACTACTTCCAATAGACTGGTTTGAAGGACTCGGAACAGGACCAATTTCCAGGACGTGTCAAACCAGCTGATTTTAAAAAATGGATCAAAAAATATAGTGGATCAAGGGATCCATACGACCACTTAGCAAGCTTTAAGCAAGTGCTAAGAGCAGAACACATATTCGATTTCCATACTCATGGGGTTTGGAATGACATTAGAAGGAAAAGCATTGACATGGTTTCAAAACATTCCACCAAGGTCAATCATGGACTTGAATACCTTAGCTCAAGGATTTGTAGCTGCTTGTTCCAAAACGGGGATCAAACACAATACGGTAGCTCAAATCTACAGCTAAACAGAAACAAGGTGAGTCTGTTAGGGATTGTGCAACTCGAATGAAATAATACATAGTAAGATGCCCAGAGCTAGAGATACCGACAGAAGAATGACTAGTATCATTGTTTCTAGAGGGACTGCTAAACAAAGAACTTCATGCTATATTGTATAGCAAGAAGAATACAACCCTAGAAGAGTGTGTGTCAAATGTAATTGATTTAGGAGACAATTGTGATATTTTCAATGAAGAAGATATCCCTAAAGATAACCAAAGCGAGAAAACAACATCCACCAAACCAGCTCAAGTGGGAACGACTGTTGTAGCACCACTTTCAGCCATAGAAGGCATGCTCAAAAGGATGAATGATATGATGAATAACATGCAAAAAGCACCTATGAGACGACCACGACAAGGGATACCTCAATAGAGACAACCAATTAGGTCACAAAAATGGTGTGCAATCGAGGATAAATGGACCAACCATGAGACCAATGAGTGCTATTACCAACCAAAGTATGATGGGAATGTTTAGTACGTGCCTATGAGGCCACAAGGACAACCCATGTATCTATATCAACCTAATATGGCCCCAACTCAAAGACCACTGATGGGTATGGAAAGACCTCAACCCGTGTTGGGTCAACAACCTTCATATCTGCGACATAATGTAGTGCCTGTAAAGTACATGCATCCAGAGGGAGTCATAGATGAACAAGCACTAGTGCCTATTACACACTATGTTGAGCCTAGTCCATCTACTACGGTAGAAGGAGATTGGTATAATTCACATCCACCACCAATGGAAGAACCTATGACTTATGCTCCAGTAGAGCTTGCACCAATGTATTATGTAGCTAATCAAGGTGTCAGACCTCCTATGGTAAGACCCATGATTAAGCCAAGAACGAGAAACTATCATAACTGTGGTGCAATGATCATTGGAAAAATGAATGCCCAGAGCTTGACAAAAACCTCAAGCCAGTTGAAGCTTATTGCATACAATGTTGCAAAAAGGGAGGACACTTCACAGAAGATTGTCCTAAAAATCCTTTACAAGGGTAAAATAGTAGTGAACGTAGTCGAAGTGATACCTAGTAGCTCATCTAAGAGTGAACCGATTGTTCCAATGAAGGTAATCACCAGATCCCAGGCTAAGAAAAATAAACATAACTCCTCTGATGATTTAGAAAATACAAAAATTTCCTCTCAAAAGACCAAACGGAGTAGAAACAAAAGGTATGAGATGAGAAAGCAGACATAAAAAGCTAAAATTGAGGAGAAAGCAAAGAAGCTATTCCAGGAAAAGATGAAAGAAATCGGAAGCGAAATCAAGAAAACCACCCTGAAATCTGGAGGATCAATTTTGGTTGATAAAATTTTTGAGCCTATTAATGCAGCCATGGAAGCCTACTAAGCGGGACTTAAAGCAGGACAAAACATGGAAAACAAATGAAAAAACTATCCTTCTCCAGACATGGAAGCAGCTAAGCTTGAGCTTATCAAAATATGGTAAGAATCACGCAAGAGTTGCTGAAAAAACAAAAACCCAAGCCCGAAAGTATGGCAAAACCTGAAGAGATTTTGGTAAGAGACAATAAAGAAAAATCCGAAGTGGTGGTAGAACCCCACCTTGAAACAAAATAGCCAGAACTTATAGTGCCGGACATCAAAGATGCCTTAGACGGAATTCCATTTGTAGAAGAAGACTGTCCAGGACACTTATGAGAAAAAGTTAGAGGGATCAATGATGGGAGCCTAACTCTTAAGTCAACTCTTATAGAGGAAGTTTGGTTAGACAACTTATGTCCTAATATGGACATGGATGTACAATCCTTGTATGGGGATTGCAGATCTGAAGCTTCAGGAATGTCTAAACCATTGACCTTGAAATCATTACCCTCTTACTTGGGAGATAACGAAGATGAATCCATAGTGTGTAAGACCACTCAAGTAAAAAGAACTGAATAGACCCTAGAAGTAGACAACATTCATTCAATCATGTCTACACCCATCCAATGCACTCTTACTTTGGGAGAACTATTGAAAATCGGGCCATACCTATGGAATGATCTATAGAAAATCCTAGAGAAGGTGGGAATAACGGGGCTAATCGCAAACAAAATGGAAAAATTGAAACACGGAATGGACAACAAAGAGATTCGATTTGTTCCAATGAACAAAGTTGGAGAATACTATGAAGGGGAAGAAGGAAACACAACCCCTCCAATGAAATATAATGACATAGAAACCATGGCAATACTGGATAGTGGGGCAGGCATAGCCATAGCCACGAAAGTAGTAGGGGAATCCTGGGGACAACCAGCCATTAGACAAACTCGAATGAAATTGCAATTAGCTGATGGACACATTAAAAGACCATTACGGCTGCTTGAAAAAGTGATAGTTAATTCCTGTGGGATTGAATATCAACACACTTTTTTCATAGTAGACTTTGGGAAGAAACTCAATTACAAAATCATATTGGAAAGACCTTTCATGTGACAAGTACAATTCATCCAAGATTGGAAAAACAATTACCTATACTTGAAGCAAGTGGGATCGATAACAAGGGTTAATCTAAAAGATCACATTTATAGAGATGTCATGAAAATGCCCATACAAGAGTTCAATTCAGTCTCTTCGATTGAAACTAAGCTTCCATCTTGGTTGAACAAAGAAGAATGTATCTTAGAAAGGGATTGCACAGACAAAGCATATGTACTTGAACCCTTTCCAGAGCATCTATTTGAGCTATTTAAATGGACTCAAATTTTAGCAACAATGGATGTATGTGTGAATATGTCTATGCCTACTCAATTTTGCAATGAGGACAGCTATGATATAATTTCCATACAAATGATCTCAACCCTTCACATTGAAGACGAAATTCAAGAATCCAAGGACTTGATGAAAGCTCAACAGGTCTTTTCAGACCTCTACTATGATGCAACAGATAATTTATAAGAATACTCAACTATCTCAAAAGATTCGGGGTCAGAAAAAGAACATGTGATAGCTAAGCTACTAATGAAAGGAGGGTAGAAAAAGTGTTTTAACTTTCTTAACCAGAAACTGAGAAGACAGAAATGGTAGACGAAAAAGAGACACTAGAAATTTGAAAGATAGACCTATGCCATCAGTCTCCAGCAGAACACAGTTCTTGATGCAAATAGATGCACATGATTGTTTCAAGGACAAAATCATTGGTAGATATCCTTTAAACAAAGAACATGAGACGATAAAAATGTCAAAAAAACGAGAAAAGAAACTCAAGTGAAACCTAAAAACTAGGACAAGGGTTCAACCATGACACGAGTTAAGAAGAAAAAGAAGTATCAAGAGTTACAAAAAGCTCTAAAGAAGATATATACAATTGAAATGGAAACCACAGAAGAGGATGGTAAAGATGTAATGAGTGTTACATCCCGTTACAAGAAATATACTCTCCAAGATCAAAGAATCATAGTCGAACAACCTGTTAGAGAACTACGAAAATAGGGCGAGTCCTACGAATGGCCTGAAACCGCAAAAAAGATAGAGTTAGCTGAACCAGGAGAAGAGCCTAGACCAGCCCTACATTGCAAATGACCTTACTGAAGAAGAAGAAGGGCTTTTGTTAAGCTTACTGAAAGAATACCGAGCTATTTTTGCTTGGTCTTATAAGGATCTCAAGGGTGTTGATCCCTAAATCTGTCAACATACCATACCCATGAGAGATGATGCAAAACCAAGTAGACAAAGGCCATACACATATAATGAAACATTTTTCAGGAAGATCAAAAAAGAGATTGAAAAACTAAAGGAAGCCGAATTCTTTTATGGGTGTCTCCAATTGTGGTAGTACCCAAGAAAAGCGGGAAATTACGAGTGTGTGTCAACCTCAAGAAAGTAAATACAGCTACCATTAGAGACAAATTTCCTCTTCCAATCACTGAGCATGTTTTAGAACGACTTGCAGGTAAAGAAGCTTACAGCTTTTTAGATGGCTTTTTGGGATACAATCAACCCAAAAGATCAGCATAAAACCTGCTTTTGCAATAGAATGGGGTATTTTTGGCCATCGGGTTATGCCTTTTGGGTTAACTAATGCTCCTGCCACCTTTCAAAGATTGATGTTAGCGGGTTCGCCGCGACGGCCGATGGAGCACAGCGAGAACACAAACCAACAAACTATCAATCCGAGGACGTAGCTCACCTGACTAGGGCATGGAGGCAATGTCTGGGTTGTCAACCCTGAGCTAGACATGAACAACACTCTATAGTCACTAATCCTACCACAACACTACCATAAAGCAAAGAAACAGACAACGCATCCTACGAAACACTACAAGCTCGAAACAGTCTCAAATCATATCGGAATGACTCGAAATCGGAGGGCAAGACTCACAAGGACATATCCTATATGGCCAAACACCTAAACTCGGAAAACCATAACTGTAAGACCTCTAATCGCTATCGCGATAGACTCAAAACAGTAATTTCCAAAGTGTCCGAAACTGATCTACAAAGACATCAACATGAAGAGCTTCTCGCCCTGATTCTAACGACTACTCAATCATTCAGAACGGATGTCGTTTGAGGTACTTACGACCAAATATAGCTTGTAGTAGGCACGCTTGCGATGTGGTCCTCGGCTTGCATTGCTTGCGTTGACACGGAGAGCTCCTCGATGCTAACACGCTCCTACTCTCATATGTGCAATGTGATTAGTGTGCGCGATGGTGTGTGTGCGTGAAGCTCACTACTGTGTACTGCAGAACCCACGACTGTATATTAATTGAGATAACGTAATGTGTTTTTTTACAAAGCCTTAGGTTTAACCTTATATACCAAGTCTTCAAACCTAATGTTCGGCCAAATGACCTGAATTGTCTCTAGGCTTCTACAAAGCTTAATTACAAGAAACTGAGTTGGCTTTACTCATTATACAAGCATCTGCGGCCAAAATACAAGTGCCGATTTAAAATATGAGGTTCCCTTAAACATTACAAAAGTGGCCGTAATGGCTCAAAATAATAATAACGGGATATTTGATGACGTCCATGAACTCGTATCTTCATGTTGCAGCATTCATCTTCATCTTCATTACTTCATCACCATCTTCATTTGGAATCTTTACAAAATCTTTGAGGAATCTTAATGGAATCTTTGTGGAAACGTTGTTGAAAGAGCGTCCTTTCAACACTCTCCCCCTTCGAATTCTTGTCGTAATAGACAAGACCCTATGCCTTTGCTGGCCTTGACGAGTTCTTGATGTCTTGGTGTTAGTTGAAGTTGTTGTGGCAGCCTCTTCTGCAGTTGGTTTCTTTGTGTGATATTAAAGCTGCCTTGAAGTTGTACCTGTAGTGTATCTAAAGCCTGTAACTCTCCCCCTCCGATTGGTTGTTGTATCTTCAATTGCATGAGGTTGTATCGACTTGTTGGTGCAGCAGGTTGTTGTCATTGTAGCTCTAGTATTTGCTTTTCCTGTGGTTGTTATCTGGCAGTTGTACCTGTAAGTTGACTTGAAGCTTTGTCAAGCTGTTTTTTGGCCTCTTCCTTTTGACTTGTCAGTAGATTTGCAATTAGTAGTGTGGGGATATCGTGGTTCTTCTTGTTTTTGTTGTTATAAAAAATAAAAGAGTAAAAGTAAAATGTAGCGTATATACAAAATGAAGGTCTTAGATACCTGGATAAGACTAAAGAGAAAAACCTAGTGGGAAAAAATGTATTTAGTCATAATTAAATGCGAGGCTATATGTACTTAGGTTCTGATGTTATAGAGTTATGCTGAGTTAAAGTACATATGGCCATATGGCTACTAGTATGGACTTGATATACATGGATAAGTGTTAGTAGCTTGAAGTCAAAGTCATTGTTGTTGAGCAAAGGCTTATAAAACCTGCTTCCGCTTGGTCATCGTCATTTGTTTGTGTAAGTGCATGGCTGGAATAAAAAAGAGGCCTAATGCATATGTCCAATGATGGGACATCTATATGCTTTCACAGAGTTATGCATGTTAAACATGATGCGGTGCGAGAGAAGAGTATTGATGGGTTCTTCATGGAGTTAGTGTAGCAAGAAAAACATATAGCATGAGTGCTTCAAAAGCTTTCACTACTCACAAGAAGGGTTCTTGCTGTTGAGGTTTCTCCACTCTTCCTCACTGTGTCAAGTGCGTGAGTGTTTTTGTTTTGACTACTCCGCCTTCTCCACCTTATATATTATATGGACTTTGACTCTTATGCTCACCTCTTCCAACATGAGCGACATGACTTTATGTATGCTCAACTCTTCAGCTTGAGCTTATACCTATTAGCTAGACTCATAGAGCACAGAAAAATATTAACTTGAAGCTTGGGTCTAACACTTGGCTCATTTAGTGGCTTAGCTGCCCGACTCTAGACTCTAATGCCATGTAAGTTTAATGGCAACTTGGACTTACCTGATCGCGGCCTGAAATCCAATTCCATATTCTTTTGATGTTTAGGCCTTTCTCGTTAGTTTCTATTTGAGATGCCATGTTGTCCAATACATTGGCATATATCTGCTCTTCATTCCTTGATAGCAAATTGTGGTCGCTTGATGAGACAGGTATTGATGTTGAAGCAATGGTTGATGAAGTCTTCTTCTTCTAGATAGTGTTCTTCAAAACTGTGACCTCTGCATTTACTGTTGCTTTCTTTTGGTTGTTAAGAGGCTGTAAAGGAGTTGTGTATCTTTCTTGTTGTTGAGCCTCAATCGTGGATTTTGGAAACCACATTGTTCTTGGGCCTGGTGTGATCTCCTTTGCCACTTGCCTTGTTTCTTCTTTGAATTGATGGTACCTTGTTTTAATTTTCCAAATATGGTTGTTACTTTTGTAAAAGCCTTGCTCTTGTAGTAATTGACGAGGGATCCATCTAGAGGTTGTAGTACTCTTGGGTGTAGCGGGTGGCTGCTCTTGATTTATTGATGTTTCTTGCTTTTCCTGGGTGATTCCTTGATAAGCTACTACCTTAGGTAACCAGATTTGAAAGTTACCCTCATAGAATCCTTGTGCTTTGAGTAACTCGACTGGAATGAATCTTTGGACTTTCTTGGAGGTGATCTTCACTTGACTTTGTTGGGTAGCCTGGTAGAATTTTGATTTCATTACCCAGACTTGTCGTATGGTTTGTCCAGTGGAAGACCTTCTCTTTTGCTTTTTGTACCCGTCCTTTCTCTTGGTTGAGTTATGTGATTGACGTTGACGGCTTTGTTGATTCTTGACTGAGTGGTTGTCATGGGATGGATATCGCCAGGCTGTTATCTTGGGCTTGTTGACCCAAACATCTTAATTTCCTTTCTTGTAGCCTTGTGCAATAATTGACTCGCTTGATGTGATCCAGCATGTTACCTTTGCTTGTTGAGGTTGTTCCTGTGATTGTATCCAAATTGGATCATTAACTTTAATCTGTGCCTTGGATATTAGCACTTGGTTGACCTGTTTTGACTTCCTTTGGAGACTTTCGGGCGATGGAAACTTCGGTTGATAGACTTTTTTCTTGGGTTTCCATTGTTTTGTTGATGGTTTGGCTTTTGATGTAGAGGCTTTGTCTTGAACTTGCATTGGTTGGGCTAGAGACTGTGGGCTTACTTTAGCTTTGCCTTTTTCAATAGCCAAGAATCTTTGAACTGTTGTAGGCTTGACCTCTGTTGCCACTTGATAGCTTGTCGTGATGACCATTGTTGAAGATTCAGGCTCGTCTTCAAAGACTTGTGCCCATGGCTTGGACAAAATCAAGTGTGTTCCCATTTGTCGAGAATCTACCACCAAGAATTTTTCTTTGACATTCTGTGAGTGTAGTTGGAGAGTATCTTCTGCAATCCCCATACTTATAACATCTACTTCAGGTGAGAGATTTACCTTTAATTGAATATCATAAAGCTTTGGCTTACCTAGAAGTAACCACATGCCATATGACATGACATTAGTCGTGGAATTTGTATCAATTTCTGCCATAAAATTCATCTTGACTCCGTCATGTGCACTTAGCAAAAAGTTTATCTTCTTTGGTACTAGATTGCCTGTGGTCTCTTGAGTGCCTTGAGCAATCTTGGCATGGACTCCTTGTCGTCTTCTTCTTCATTGTTCACACTTATGAGTTCATCTATGTGTTCTACCTCCTACTTGACCACCATTTCCTCTGATATGTCTTTTGGAGAGACAAAATCAGCATTTGGTTCTTGTAGAGTCATAGACTCTTCTTCCTCGACTTCAGCTGTTGAAATGTCACCAATAGTGTCTGAACTTCCTGTCACTTACTACACCTCTTCTTTGATTGATTCCAAGTCTTCATATTGTTCGTTTGTAGGCGCTGGACCTGAAGCATCTTCTTTGGATCTTAGCCCCTCTTCCTGCAACTTTGCTTCGTTGACTTGCGGCTCCTCCTTTGTACTATGCATTCGAGTTGGACAGTTTGTAATCAAGTGTGTTATCGCACACTAATCGCAAAGAGCATATGGCAAAGTCAACTATGGCAAAAGTATGCGCATATTCTATACCACAAGAAGACACCACTATCGCTTCTAGCAATCCCATGGGTCTTTCCACATGCCCATCAGCTAACTGTAATTTTATTCTGGTTGTTCTAAAGGCGGGCCTACCCCATTTCTCCCATATTCGTTTTGTTGCTATGGCAATTCCTGCTCAGCTGTCAAGTATAGCTTTCGTTTCAATCCCATTGTACTCGACAGGCAAAGTGGCATTACCATCTTCTCCTTCACAGTACTCTCCTACTTTGTTCAGAGGTACCGGTCTTACATTTGATCTAGGCTTCTCGATCTCATCTAGCTCTTTTTCCAGGAACCTTAACGGGCTTTTGATCCCAATTTTTTCCAAGCATTTTTCTATATCCGTCCACATACTTGGCCTGATTTTCAAAAGTTCTGCCAACGTAATTGTGCGCTTCATTGGCATGGATAGCACGTCAGTCAAAATTTTTGTGTCCAATTCTTTTGTCCCTCCTAGCCTCTGTGATGGAACTCTCACAATCTCAGACTTTGCCTCAAAATCTCCCATGTACTGTGGCAAAGTTCTTAACGATGCAGGTCTACTGTCTTTGGAGGCTATCGATCCTACATCACCATAATATGACCTCGCATCAACACTCATTTGTGGTCTATCTAATGTGATTTCAGGAAATGGTGCTGGTCCAGCATCCTCTTGTCTTTTTTGTGCATCTCGGACAGCCTTCCATAACTCCTCTGGCCACTGCTCCTCAACTATAGGAACATAGGGTGGGAAATCCCTCATTGATTCATCTGTTGTATTTTTGACTACCCTCGAGTCTTGCGATCTTGGTAGTGGTTCTTCCCTATGATCCGCCTCTTCTCTAGGCAATTCGTCTACTTTAATGCTCTCGTCTTTGTGCACTGGGGTGACTATCCTATCCTTCAATTCTGGTGGAGGTGGTTCTAGCAATGCTTGAGCAGTTTCAATGAGCTACTTACACATTTCTAGCCTCTGCTTCTCTAGTTCAGGATAAGGATAAGTCATCCACCTTTGTTCTAAGGTATGTCTATTTGCCAATCTAGCCTCATAAGCTTGTAAAATCGCGTCTAAAGGCTCATTCACTTTTTCCACTAGGACAGATCCTCCTGAACTAGCACTCTTGGGTGCTTCAACTGGTTTAAGGGTTTCAGCTTCCCTTTGTTGTGTTTGTTGTTCTTGAGTTGTTTCCAACTCAGCTGTAACATCCTTTTCTTCTCCTTTCTCCCTTTCTAGTCTCGCTTTCATTCTAGTCCTTCTTGCTCGTCTAGAGTTTCTACGGATTTTGGAACTCTTACTAGTCTCTCCATCTGTAGGCTTCTGCTCTTGCACTTTTGCTTGTGTTCTTGTGACAACGTTTACTGGAGCAACTTGTTTAATTTCATCTTCTTGTTGTTGAAGCACCTATTCTTTTGCAATTGTTTCTTGCTCTATTGTTGTTGTCGTCTCTCCTTTTGTTGCGGCTCGTTCTTTCTCTGATTTGCTTGTAGAAGGAAAGGTAACATGTGGTTGCATTTTACCTTTCTTTCTTGGATTCTTAGGACAATCTAAAATCATATGTGTGATTGCACACTCATTACAATATACATTTATCATGATATCATGGTGTGGACAATCCTTAATCAAGTGATCACTACTACCACATTTGTCACATGGACGTATTGGTTGTTGTGGCAATACTTGATATTGACCTTGAAGTGGCCTCTGATCTACCACATATCTTTCTATTTGAAGCTCATGACTCTCATATGCATTTCTAGCAGCTATGGGTCTTTTACTTAAGAACACTTGTTCCGCTACAGGATGATATCTAGGAGGTTGAGACATAACATGCTCAAACCCTGGTGGAGTCTTAGGTCTATAGTCAGGACAATGTTGCGTCGGATGGTCCCCTCCACATGTCATGCACCTGCGTCGTTGAGGAACTCTATAGGCTAGTACTCTGTCAGAGTGGTTGATGCGTTGCATCACATTCTCTATGATTTGCTCCTCAACATTTACTTTGTTTTGTCCTAGATTCCCTCTTTGACCCTCAAGATCAGCGGTTTTCTTTTTCTCACTTGCATCATTCATCTTCTTCTGACCATCGTCATAGAATTTGCAATTGTCAACTAGGTCAACTGCTGCTTTGGTCACCTCTTCCAAGGTTTGGTATCTTTTCATGTATAGGTCCTTTTGGAGATTCTCATTCCTAAGTCCTTTGATGAAGCATAGGATCTGACGTTTTGGCATGGGTAACTCTTGGGTAGGACATCTAGCAACATATTGCTTGAAACGCAATATTGCATGTCGCAATGTTTCTGTTTAGCCTTGTTTAAATTCCTGAATCTTAGGAAGGGTGTTATGTTTTATGCCCCTCTTGGTGAATTCTTGAACAAATTCATCCAATATTTTCTCAATGGTTGTGATCTCTCTCCGGTTCAATAGTTCAAACCATGCTTGTGCATTGTCCTCCAATGTAAGTCCAAAACCCTCATACTGCGTGTGGAAGTCCTCTACTTGTTCTACTCGTAGGACTTACTTGAAAGCGAAGACATGGGCGTATGGGTCTCCTATGCCATTGTACTTTCTATTTACCCATTTTCTTAGTTGAGATGGTCTTATACTTTGGGGTGCAAAGTATGGAACCATACTCCTCTCTGGTATCGTTTCATCTCTCGTTATCGCTCTAGGGGGAAATCCAGGTGGTGGTCCCCTCTTTGGAATTCTCTTAGAGGTTCCTGTGTTTGGTGGATGTATCTGAGGTCCTTCATTGACCAAATATCTACTCATCTCTAATTTGGTTCGCGGATTTGTGCTTTCTACAGCTCTATATTCTCGTCCATACTTGTCAACAAGTAAAGATGTCCATTGTCGGTCGACCTCGTATGTATAGACATATAAGAGCTTGTATTCCGTCAGCTCATCTGGGTAAGGCTCTAAGCAACTATAAAGGTTGAATTGATTTCCATTAATATACCTATATAGTCCTTCACTTTCATGGTTATACGTCCAAACTCTCTCCACAAAATTGGTCTTTATGTACTGTAGGTTTGGAAGATCTATTCTGGGCCGGTGCTCATCTATCCCTGCAATCCATGTGCTTGTATAAGCTGAGTCTGAGTCTGAGTCTGATGTAGACATGACTTCTAGGCTTAACAGATCTAGCTTGCTATAGTAATACCTCTCTCAGTGTGTTCAAGTGTTTTGGTCAGGGAAAATCCAAAACTATGTCCAAAACCGTGAGTGTTTTCTCACAATTCTCTCAAATTGTCGGTTTTAGACACCCCTGACTTCCGGATGCATTTTGAGGCCTTAAACAATGTTTTTTTCAAAACTGACCAAAATGTATGCCTATGGCAACCATTTTGGTCAATTTACTCCAAGATCTGTAGTGCTTCTCTCAAGCTACGTTGTGATAAAAAAAAGTTTTGGAATCGGAGTCCGTATGTGAAAGTTATGACCAAAACAGTGAGATGTAATTTGGAAAGTTGCTCTATCTGATGTTTTTGCAAGTGGTAAGTTTGAGCCTAAAATTGGTGTGTGCACTCCTTCGGCAATGATAAACCCAGTGGTATACTTGGTTTCAAAAGATTTTCTCAAAATTTTTTCCTGACTTGTCTATCGCGATAGGCTCACCAAGTACCCCTTGCAGATGTCCAAATGCACTCAAAATTTGTGTACAGGGTATAATGGGCCTTCTGAACCCAAATATGAAGTCATATTTGAATTTTGATTTTTCTACAGTGAATTTCTGAGTCTATCGCGATAGACTCACCAGAGTGTTACTGGGATACTGTTTTTTAGCTGTTTTCACAGATTTGAGTTCCCCCTTCTCTTGAGATACTACTCACCAAGTTTCAACCAATTTGGAATACTTTTCCTTTGTAACTTGCATCAAACAACAGTCTCTTTTCTGATCTTATGAAGTAATCCTCTTAGATGCACTTCCAATGCTCCAAATTTACTCAAAATTTAACCATAGGCTCACAACAAAATGTAGAACAAGGCTCCAAGGTCAGTTTTAAAAAATTTCAATTTCTTTGAAAAAGCCACAGTCTATCGCGATAGACTCAACAGATTCTTCAGTTCTGAAAATTTTCCAGATTTCTCTTCACCAATGTGTTCCCTATGCTCTGTACACCTTGCTCACCAATTTCCACTTGTTTTGGACTTTTTCTTAGTTCTCTAACTCCAACTCTAGAATTCTGAGTCTATCTGATCACTAGAAAATAGACTTAGGATGACTTCCCAATGTCCAAAATCCACCAAATTTTGTGTGTAACCTCCTGAGAGGCTAAACAAGCTATGCTCCAGAGGGTTTTGAAAATTTCAATTTCTTTGGCCCTGCTTTGAGTCTATCGCGATAGACTCAACAAGTACCCCTTTTATAGGTCAAACTTGAACTTTGACTATACCATTGTGTTGCAACACCTCTCCTTAGTCCTCCTGCCAATTTTCAAGTGGTTTGGACTTTTACTTTGTCAGTTAGACCAGATTTGGTGTTTTCTACAAGCTGAATTCTCTCAAATGGTCTTAGACCCACTTTCTGATGTCCAAATGACTTCAAAATTTTTATGTGTCCTTGATAGCACCTTTCCAAGCTATGCCACATAGGTTTTTGAAAAATTCAGTTTCTATCACTGGGTTCTTAGTCTATCGCGATAGACTCACCAAGTATGCTAACATGACACTTTTTTCAAATTTTCTCTTCACATATGTGTTCCCTACCCTCTGTAGATCATGTATACCAAGTTTCACAAGGTTTGGAAATTTGGTCAAGTCCCTTTACCCAATTTTTCTCTGAAGTCTGACTCTAAACACCAGACTTGAGGTTTAGTGGTCAAACAGGTGTCCAAGTACACTCAATTTTTGGGAGGAAGAGATTGCAAAAAGTAGCGAAGTCAGACCCCAGTTCAAAGACCAACATAGGGACTGGTGATGATTCCGTATATATGAACAACGCTGAAGAGGATTCTGATTCACGTGAAACCATTGAGACCAAAATGACCACTAAGAAAGAAACCAAGAAGGAAGATTTTCATGAGCCACAATGGCTAGGATCCAAGAAGAAGATAGGAACTTATTCAAACCCTACAGAGGAGATCTAGCGAGTCAAGCAATTAATGAGTTTGGTAGAAGATACCCAAAGGGATCTAGAACCAACACCTAGGTAGATCCAGATTATAGACACATTGTTCCCTATGCAACAACAACCTCACAAAGTCCATAGACCCCTAGCCATACCTAGTGTCATCCAAGAAGAAAGTGACTTAAAGTCATGGGAAAGTGGGCGTACTCACTTCTTGTTGGAAAGAATGTTTACAGAGGGACTACCGGATCCTATCAAAGAAATGGAGATCCCATTTTCCCCACGTCAAGGGACTGAAGCCCAAAAGGTGCCGATAAATATTTCCAAATTGATGGAATTCATGGCTTCAAAAGTTAGAACCACAATCATGTCCAAACTATATGGAGACCCCGAGCTATTCTTAGCTCTTTGAGCTTTCCTCAATGGAGAACTAGCTAGGCTACCACAATTTGCACAGATGGATGGAGCTAGGGAGATGCCAATAGAGGAGGAGCACTCAGATCCACAATCCAACCTAGATGAGAACCTTGTTGTAGAAATACATGTTAACAAGTTGGGACAATACTTTGAGGGTGATGAATCCAATGCAACCATACCAATCACTACCAAGGGATTAACTGTGAAGGGAATCCTTGATGGTGGCACTGGGGTTAGCCGTGTGACTAAAAATTGTTGAAAAACTATGGGAAGACCTCACCTTGGGACCACAACCATAGTAGTAAAGATGGCCAATGGGTCTATTGTTAAACCTATTGGGATGCTAGAAGACCTCAAGATCAAGGTCTTTGGACATAAAATAATAAATACCCTTATTGTTATGGATTTCTCCAAGCACACTATGGCATCTGAGATGATCTTAGGACGTCCTTTCATGAGGGAAGAAAAAATGGTGCATGAATGTTCTAAAAACCATGTCTACTTGCAGTTCCAAGATTTTGTAATTCGAGTGGATCTTGTAACTGGTCGAGAAAATCCCTCTAGGAAACAAGTTTATAATTGATCATAGATCTGACACTACACTTCACTCGGTCCCATTGCAGTATTGTTACACGTGTAAAATGGACATTGATGTTGGGAAAGATTCTCCTTATATTGATTTATTACCTGGGGTGACTAAGTCAGACAATGTGGATTGGGTCCACTTAGCAGCAACATAGACACTTGGGCAAACAAGGGGACAAGACCTGGGTAACACCTGAGAGGGATGAAATGCCACCACTTGTACCCTTAAATATGCTAGAAGCAATGAATATAGCTTTTGATGACCTACAAGATGATGGTTTGACTAGCATTGGAACCACTAGCGTCTCACAAGACTATAGCCCACACGATTTGGGGTCAGAATCATCAATTGAAATCGACTCTAAGGATGAAGAATCTGAGTAAATTCTTAGTGCAAGTATGGAGACAAACCATTCAGGGCCCAGTGATACCCTATATGACAATCTATCCAAGGGGACAGAAGACACAAGTAGCAATTCATCTAGTGACTATTCACTAGATATTGACCGTAATCGAAAATTAGACAAGAAGAGTAAGAGATATAAGAGGTGATGATATCAAGCAAATATGCGTGCTCAAATAAATGAAAAGAAATCTACCGTAGAATGGCTTAATTATATAGGGGCATGTGATGCTCATCGAAAGTTGGTAGATAATTGGGGTGAATACCTTCAAAGCGTTATATGGTGTAGTACACAACCCATTGACATCGCACAACTAGAGGCTACAGAGAAGCCAAAGTTGAGCCGTACCGTAAGGAGACAACAAAGTCAGAGTTAGCTCAACAACAAAAGGAATCGGAAGTGGAATCATAGTCCACGGAACAACATGACCCCACAGACTTACACCTTGCACTTGAACATTTCAAATCCTACACCTCAGAGGAACGTAAGGTTGTGTATACAAAGGCTCAAAGAAAACATATCGATGGAAGCAATGAAGTCTATGATGGTCCAATGATAGTTAAGGAAATAGAGTAGCAGACCCAGGAGAAGAGTCCAAACCTCTTTTCATTGCCCAAGATATGACAGAGAATGAGGAGTGTGTACTTAAAGAACTTCTCAAGGAATTCAGGGGTATATTTTCTTGGACATATCATGATATGAGAGGTGTTCCACCTTCTGTGGTGCAACACACAATCCCCATGAATAACATGGATAAACCAGTTCAGCAACGACTCTACCCAATGAATCCTAAATATGCAAAGATACCTCAAGAAGAGATTGAAAAGCTTGTGAAATGTGAATTCATATACCCTATTGAGCACTTAGAATGGGTGTCTCCAATAGTGATTGTGCCAAAAAATAATGGGAAACTCAGAGTGTGCGTGGATCTCAAGAAGGTCAATGCCGCCACTAGGAAGGACCATTACCCCTTGCCATATTCAGAACATGTGATTGAAAGAGTTGTAGTGAAGGAAGCTTATAGATTTTAGTTGGGCACTATGGCTACAATCAAATCACAATTGCGCTAGCGGACCAAGCTAAAATAGCCTTTATAACCAAATTTGGAGTGTTCGCATTTTATGTTATGGCTTTTGGCTTAACCGATGCCCCTGCTACCTTTAAAAGATTAATAAACACTGCTTTTAGAGAATATTTGAGGGAGTTTTGCGAAGCTTTCTTAGATGACCTTTGTGTTTATTCCTCTTGGAAAGAACATCTATCATGCTTACAAAAAGTGTTTGAGAAGTACAGATTGTATCGCATCTCATTTCAAATGCCAATTTTGGGTTAAACATGGAGTCATTTTAGGGCATATAGTGTCCAAAAATGGGATTTCCACAGATGAGAGAAAAATTAAAGCCATTTCTGAATTTCCACCACCTACAAACTATAAAGGAGTTCAAAGCTTCATGGGCCATGTTGGTTATTATCGATGGTTTATTTTAAACTTTACCGAGATAGCTCGTCCATTGTACAAACTTCTTATTGAGTTTCACTGGACCGCAGAGTGTGACCATGCTTATGAGTCATTGAAAAAGACCTTGACTAGTGCTCCTATTCTATGGGTGCCCAATTGGAATGTAATTTTCTATGTGTACATTGATGCATCGAACTTTGCTATTGGGTGTGTTCTTTCCATGTTCTATCTCAACCAGGAGAACATAAACTGGACTACCCCATTAGCTTTGCAAGTTGTTAATTGAATGATGCCGAAAGAAACTACACCACTACAAAGCCAAAAGGTTTAGCTATGATTTATGCAGTAAAGAAATTCCGCTACTACCTTCTTGCCAACAAGTTTTTTTTCTATGTGGATCATCAAGCCATGTTGTATCTAGTGAATAAACCTTGTTCCACGGGAAGAATTACACAATGGTTGTTAATCTCCTTGAGTTTGATTTTACCATTGTGGTGAGATCTGGTAAAAGACATGTCATGGCGGATCATTTGTCTTGCATACCCAATGGTGAAGCCCCTACTGGAGTTGATGATGAATTACCTAATACTTCTCTATTCCTAGTCAAGACCAAACCTGAATGAAGTGAGAAGATTGTAAACTTTTTAGTTAACGATTTTCCACCCAAAGAGCTTCGCAAGGACATAGGTTGAAACTGTTAAAAGAGTGTGAAACTTATTCTCTCATCACAAGAACTCTCTACAGGCTAGGGAAGGATGATATTCTTAGACGTTGTTCCCGTGAGATTAAGTATTTATACATACTGCAAGAAGCCCACATGGGTATAGCTGGAGGACATTTCTCAGGGGAACTAATAGCTAGAAAGGTGTTTCAACCATCAGGCTTGGTGGCCTACCTTATTCAAGGATGCATCACTTTTTACAAAAGAATGTGATGAATTTCAACGTTATAAGATCACACAACAAAAGGATAAGATGCCCTTACATCCTGTTAAAGTGACTCAACCATTTGAAAAATGGGGTTTGACTTTGTAGGCCCAATTAATCTGGTAGCACGTAGCACTCAATCTTGATATATTATCGTTGCCACTGACTATGTGACAAAGTGGGTGGAGGCCAGGGTGACACGTAAGGCTGATGCAAGGTCAACTGCCAAGTTTCTCTTTGAGAATATTATGACAAGATTTGGTTATCCCTTTGAGATTGTGAGTGACAATGGCACTCATTTTATAAATGGAGTGATAAAGAACTCACTATCAAATTCATGATAGCTCACCATAAGTCCACACCTTATTATTCACAAGAAAATTTCCAAGTTGAAAGTACTAACAACAAGACCTTAATCTCTATCTTGACCAAAATGGTGGAAGCTCATCGCACAGATTGGGATTTGAAGCTGACTTCAACCCTATGGGCTTATCGTACTTCTTACAAAGTGGCTATTAATTGTACACCATTCAAAATGGTATATGGCCTAGAAGTAGTTATGCCATGGGAGTTTGTAATTCCTAGTCTGTGTGTAGCTTCACAAGAAGGTTGGGATGGTAACCCTATAGTTAAGTGCTTATATATCCTTGAGAGGCTAGACAAAGAAAGGCAATTGGTTGCACAAAACGCACTTGTGCAGAAAGATAGGAGGAAGAAATGGTTTGACCGTCATCTAAAGAACAAAGACATCAATGTTGGTGATAAAGTCCTTATGTATGGAGTGCGTAACAAAAATAAAAAGTTGAAATATACAGGAAAAGGACCATATAGAGTATGTGAAATCACCCCACAAGGAACCATTCATGTGGATACTCTTGATGGAGTTGAAACCATCGGATTCCTCAATGGTAGCAAACCTAATAGATATTATGATCCTTTAAGCCAAGAGGAGCTACGTCCCACTCGCCCCAAGAAATGTAAAGAAACGTTGCGTTGGATTCCCAAAAAACTATTGGTAGCCCAAGGTTATTATGAAGGAAATGATCAAATCTGGGTGTCAAAACATAAATTGTACTCTTACTTGTCACCTGACCCAAGTGAGCTCAATCCTGTAGCTCCAAAACAAATTGACGATCGCGGAAAGAAAAAAATCACGGAATGTTACACACCCGCTCTAGAGCTAGTTTGGGTACTGAAGAAGAACAATTTGTTCCATCTAGCTCAAGAACAAGGAAGTAAAATGAAGCTTCTTTCTCTTCATGTAGTTCCTATATGGAATTAAAAACTTCAACACAACCTCCACCTACCATTGTACATATCCATACAAACAAGGGAGAGTTTGCACCTCCTATTGTAAGTTCACCACCTACAACAACGTTGCAAATAAAATTATGGGAGAGTACCTTACCACCCTTGCAACTATATGAAACCCATAGGGTGGTCAAAAACTATTGGTTAAAGACTTCACCCATAACAACTTGGAACAATTGGTTTCAAAACATGATGACATCATTCCAAAAGGTATGATCTACCCAAGGAAGGGGGAGTGTTTGCTGACATCCATCATTCACTTGATTCCCTCTCAACCTTCCTCCCTAACCTCTCAATATCCCAATCTTAGGCAATGTATATATAAAGCCTTATCCTCACAAAAAACAAAAATAAGAAAGTAAAAGAGCAAGAGCCACCAAACAAAAATTGGGAAACCTACGAGTTCTATACATAACACAAAATCATAAAAACACATTATGCACAAGGACACGACCCTTGTAATATTTGCACTCTAACCATTATCTATCTGTGTGTATAGATATGGCTAGTACGCTAGACTCATCCACTCCTGAGAGATACCCTCGTTACTTTTCACAAGTGTGTCACATGGTCTTTCCGGTGCTTGCCTTTGAATGGAATTTGGTAGGTACGCTAGCATGTGAGAGGAATTTTGATGAGTTATAATGGCTGATACGTCTCTTGACCACGACTGATCCATACTTAGGAGAGAGTGTTTCTCCCATTGCACAAGCCTACCCTTTTGACCAAGATGACTATAGACATCTAGTGACCTTTTTAGTGAACATTGGTACCTCTAATGATGAAGAAATTTTACATGATTACATGGATGGCACATATGGTCTCCCGGATGATGACTTTTTTTTCTCGACAATGAGGATAGGGGTTTAGCCTTAGGGTTTCCCCCCAATCTCTACAATATCCCATTCCCTTGACTCTCTAGGGAGAGTGAAAATGATTAGGTTAGGGTTCCTTATGTTGTTTAATTGTGTTCAATAAGATTGGTACCTCTTCCCACTGATATGCCTCTGGAAGGTGGATGTTTGGTGGTGACTATTGTGCAGTTTGTGACTACATAAGGATGTCTTCGAAGGACAACGACAATGGATGTTTACATGTTACAATGGATGTTCTCCATTATATCAGGTGTACTACTTCCTTTTATCTATGCTTTCCACAGTTACACGTTTGCATCTTTTCATTTGAGTTTTTAACAATGCATAAAATTTATGAAGTTGCGACATTGCCAATTTAGATGCTATAATTTTTTCAAACTTCTACTACCTTGTTCTTCTCTTTGAGTTTGTTCTATTAGTTGGCTTTAAGTAGGTATCAGGACCTTAGGCTAAACTAGGCCATTTAATTGTTGACTTTAATTCCTAAATACTCTTAATTATAGTAACTTTAATAATGTTTTAGGCTATGAGGATATAGTTCTCTCTAGCTTATTCCACCTAAGTGTGACTTGTGTTGTGGAAGTCCATGTGTTAAGCTGGTATTTGAGACCTCGAGTCTCCCGGCTAGTTTATGCTCAAGCTGGTATTTGAGACCTCGAGTCCCCCAATTACTTGTAGCAACTATGACGACCAAAAAAAAAAAGAGAAAGGAGAAAGAAAACAGCACAAACTTCCTTGTATTTTATGTTGATCACACTTAAGTGGTATAAGTGACAAGATCACTAGTCTGTAGACCCCGACGAGCATTCCTAGGGTTAACTTCTATACTCAAAATCCTCACTCCAAACCTATCTGCGAAAAACGCATATGAAGACAGAGCAATATTTTGGAAGTGCCCAAAATTGAAATCTATGCATACCTATGTGTATCTTATGTTGCAATGATTCTAATGATTACTTGCACGCAAAAATTAGACATCATTTGATGCACTTACAACCACAAATAACTTGTAGATGTGTTAGCGTGCATGCTCCGTTTTACATGGAATGCTTGGCATTGTTGCGTAGCTCTCTTTGAGCCGATCGCAATGGTGCAGTTAAATCTCCAATGTGATGAGCAATCGGGAAGTAGCGTCAGGATGAAGCTCACACTCTCTCTTTCTCTCTCACACACAGTCGACGTCACCTCAAAACTTTGATTATGATTGAGTTCTCTTTACAAAATGACTTAAGTGCCTTATAAACTAAGGCTACCATACGTCAAACCAAAAATAGAGTTCAAGGGGTTAAATGGATCTGTATTTACAATTTGGAAGTGCCATTGCACCCCGGCTTCTGCAACTAGAGTAACTACTCATTACAAATGATATTTTTAACCACAATCTGCATCATTTCATAACTCTCAAAAAATAAGGCTTTGTTGAGTTATGCCGTATTGTTGACCCATGGGTCAACAATGGTGTTGTAGCAATGGCCTAATCGCAACCCATACAAAATGATTAATCCGTGGTCGGCAACTCGGCTAGCACTTGGAGTCACAAGCATCATAGGATGCATCAAAATAGAGGATTCAAGGGATCCTTCTACCCATCATAGAGAAAAGCCATGGAAGGGGCTTCCTCTAATCAACCACACAATTCTTTTTTCTAATCACTTTGCACACAATCATGTGATTGAAATTAACCTCTCACATCAATCACCCTAATCACAACTCCTAATAACACAACTACACAAGCATGCAATTAACATACCTACTTCCCATTAGTGTGGCCATTCTGGTCCAACCCCTCAATGCTACTACGTATGCACACACACTAATCACACACCTTTTAGAGAGAGAGAGAAAGAGAAGGAAGGTTTAGTCTTCACACAACATGGCAATGGTGTGGATAGAAGAGATTAACTTAAAAAGGGATTAGAGATCTAACGTCACACTAATACAATCTCACTTCACATAATCAAAACAAAGAAGACTAATAAGAAAGAAAGTGCAATTGATTATTAGAAATCAAGAGCTACATGGGCATGGTCACGAGGCTCATGGGCATGGAAAGCCCATGAGCCTTATGACCATCCATTCTACAAAGAAGAGAGCTCACCCAAGAATGATTTCTCATTTAGCATAGGGCTCTTTTACAGTTTTGGGCTTCAAGCCCTTCAACTATGGGATAAAGTTGAGCCCTTTAGCCTAAATCTTATACAATTTGGAACTCCTAAATGAGCCCAAGGCCTTATATAATGAATAGGAAATATTGTGCACATCCATAGCACATCCCTATCTTGGTGCATAATTGGTGTGGTATCTATTAGCCGCTGCTAACAAACTGAGACTAGGAGGGGGGTAAATGTGAGCACATAGCTAACATCGTAAGCCTACATACAACCTTTGATGTAATTTTTCACTATTTTGATCATTATGGACACCTATAGCCCTAAGCCGTTGTAATTATTTTATTTTGTAACTATTATATGATCTTGAGCCAGACTTAGTGGGGCTACGTGCTTCCATATTCTATCAAGCAATCCTAGGCTGTTGAGAGTTGGAACTTTTTGCTCATTTTTTAACCTTGAACCTTTGGATAAGGTATAAAAATCAATTTTGAATAATAAGCGTGAAGAGTGACTTGTAGAGCACTGAGTACTCTCATTCTTCTTCATTAGTAAAATTTTGAACTCATTTTTGGGCCTTTCAAGGGTGCCACAAAATCAAAGCTGCACAAAAGTGAGCAACCCGATAAACCCCTCCAAATATTGCTCAGAACCCCATGATATGACCTATCATCGGAAAGCTCTTTTGAAAACAGAGTAAAGAGCCAAGGTTTGAAAATTTTGGATGAGTTCTATGAAAGTTATGCCATTCTTTTTTAGTCACCCAGTTTTTGTTAGTGTTACGGTAATCTAAAATCACCTCTTGCTCGATCTATACGAAGGCAATGTCCGATACATGCATGCTAATCCAACCTTCAACAAATTTGGATCTTATTTGCAAAAATCTTATTGGTCCCCACTTTTTGAAAGTTGTGCCACATCAGCAATTCTTACAAGGCCCAAAAATGAGCTCAAAATTTCCCTAATGTCTCAAGCTCATATCTCCCTCGTGAAGTGTCCGTTTGAACTGTTGATTGCTTCATTGCGTTCATAGGTAAAAGCTCTTCACAACATTGTGCTTTCCTCACAGTAAAACCCTGTTTTTGTTGTTGCTCACCTATGCCTTTATTTGCTCATAACTCTAGATTTACATAACCAAACTCCATTTCATGCATTGGAGGGGTGTAGTGGCTTCATTGCTAAGCTCTAGATTGTATTCGGGGTCAAAAATGGTTAGTCAAATCTGCCATGTAGATAAAAAGTGTGATTTTTGCAAGTGGGCAAAAGGGGGATTTTGTTAGGAAATAAGACGTAGCTAAATAGATAATTGAGTAGATTACTTAATGGAGAGAGACAGATTTACATACACGAGATTATAGAGTAGAGAGAGAGAGAGAGAGAGAGATACACATGATATACGTGGTTCACCCAATGTGGGCTACGTCCACGGGAAAGCAGCCACTCAATGGCTTTAGTACTTCAAAACAAGAAGTAGTTTACAAAGGGATTATACCCTTAATGAAGCTCCCGCCTTGCTTCACTCTCACCACCTCACACTAACCTTGTTGCATCAACTTCACACTCTAAAATGTGTGTAGAAATGCCCTCCTTTTATAGGCCAAAAGGGCTGCCCTCTCTTATGAGAGGCAGCCATGTGTAGCCGCCCTTGTGCGAATAAGTCCAAATCGGACCCTCCAATCCGCCCATGTGTGGCCGCCCTTGAGAAGACAAGTCCGCTTTTGAATTCGGCCACCGGCCATTGACTTCCGACCACCGGCCACCGGCCAACCGACCAGTTGTTTTCCGACCACTTTCCAGCCGCCGTAATATTTCGGCGAGGGAAAAAAAAGTCTCGGGGGCTTCCGCCCCCGAGGCCCCTAAAGTTGCCCCTGGTTTTTGACTGTGAAAATTTTGGTTTCTGGTGAATGATTTACCTTCACGCACGATGGCTTCTCCTCATAATGGGTGACTTACAAATGTGCACTTTTACCACATAAACTTACAAGGGTAAATCAAGCTCCATACTTAACAGATTTAAGGGTTCAAGCATGTGTATTTAGATGTTGTTAACCCATCCTATAAGTTCCATATAATTTAACATGCCTACAATTCCTCCTTGTCTCAGCTTTGTTCTCTCTCTTTCTATGAACTCATTGTGTGTGTGTGTGTGTGTGGGGGGGGGGGGGGGGGGGGGAGAGAGAGAGAGAGAGAGAGAGAGAGAGAGAGAGAGAGAGAGAGAGAGAGAAGGGAAAGGGCTAGATAGAGGGAGAAGGGAGGGGCGAACGAAGAGAAAGAGGTGGGGGACCAAAGAGAGGAGAGAGAGAGAGAGAGAGAGAGAGAGAGAGAGAGAGAGAGAGAGAAGGGGGGAGGAGAGAAAACAGGTTGGAGGGATCAAGAGAGGGAGAGAGTGGGAGGGGCGAGGGGTTTGATTATTAAAAAACCTCAAGGCACTAGCAAAATCTCCAAGCCTTGGGTTTTTTTTTAGAGAGAGAAAAGAACAAGAGAATTTTAACAATCTAGGAAACTATATCCACACAAAATACACATACACAGATGGGGGGTGGAGAGAGAAAGGGGAGGGGAGGGTTTGGCAGAGAGAGAGAGAGAGAGGACAAGAGAGAAACGGGTTGGAGAGATCATGAGAGGGAAAGAGGGGGAGGGAAAGGGGGTTTGATTATTAAAAAACCCCAAGGCACTAGCAAAATCGCTAATGCCTTGGGTTTTTAGAGAGAGAGAGGAAGAAGAAGAAGAAGAGAATTTTAACGACGAGAAAAGGGAGGGGAGGGTTTGGCAAAGAGAGAGAGAGAGAGAGAGAGAGAGAGAGAGAGAGAGAGAGAGAGAGAGAGAGAGAGAGAGAGATACTTTCTTATATACATACACTAAAATAGCACATGTGACTTCATAAAAAATTCAAGAACCATAGACCACAACATCCATTTCAAGTAGACATATTTGTTTAGTTATTCACACTAAAAGATACACCTGTGTAATGTGTAGGTCAGACCTTAGTTTCTCTGGGGTCCTGGTAGAGAAAAGGGAAAAGTGAGAGAGAGAGAGAGAGAGAGAGAGAGAGAGAGAGAGAGAGAAGTATAGTTGCATCATTGCCAATCGTCCGAATGGTGCACGTGGAAGCCTTAAAGAAGCTAAAAAATATGCCACCGCGCCATACAACCACATTAGTTGTATCATTGCCAATTGTTTGAATGGCACGGGGGGAAGTCTTAAGGAAACTTAGAGAAGCGCCATCGCACCATAAAACCACATCATGAAAGTTACTTATAAAGGAGAGAGTAGTAGCACATGGGACTTCATCAAAAATTCAAGATCCATGCATTTCAAGTAGATATATCAATTTAGTCATTAGCACTAAAAGATACATCTTTCTGATGTGCAAACTCTGGGGTCTTGCTAGAGAAAAGGGAAAAATGACAGCATGTCCTTCCTTTAGCAAAGCCAGAGAGAGAGCACCCTTACCTACATCCACAGTAAGAAAACAATCAATGGATTAATTTTCAAATAACATAACAAGTAACTAGGGTGACTAGTTGTTATCCATGTTACCCTAACTTAAACTAAGAGAGGAAATTTAAAAAAAAAAATTTGATAAAGGATGAGCATATTAGTATTCCTACAAATAGGTTAGTCTCATCAATTTATATCGATCTAGCTAAGCCATGCACTCAACATGGTATCTTTTAACATGTAAAGACCATGTATGTCTATTTAGTAATTACTCCATACATTAGTGAAGAAGTTAAAACTTAATTTGAATGTTATGGTACCTCATATGGTCTAGACATTATGTAAGTTTGGATTCAAGTCATTTAGTGCTGGTAAATCTTATTCACCCTCTAATTAAGAGAAGAAGAAGATGTAGAGCTAATAATTTATCTCCTTAGTAGTGCTCTAGCATAATCAAAAGTATTAGCTATGCCCACATAATAAGCAGTAGATGTTCTAAGAAGGAACCTAAGTGAGCTCAAGGTAAAGGGTTCCCATGTAAATACTATTCCTCTTCATCAAAGGCGTCAGGCTCAAGTCTACACATCAAGCAGTAAAGGTGTACCACCTCATAAAACTCGAGGTGTCTCCCCTTGAGTTCAATTGCAGTAAAGGCATTGTAACTGCACGGTCATGCTCTTCTTTTAACAGCCTAGGTATTTTCCCCTGCACAAGGGGTCCTATCTTTAAAAAGGCCCAAGGGGATTGAACTTACGGCAAAAACTCGCTTGTATTTTCTAAATAAACTTGGCTGGTAGATAATTAATGAAAGTAGGAATTAAGGTTGATAAATGAATGAACTTGGAAATGACCAACTAGGAGTTAAAAAGGAATCTTGAGAGGTGATAGGGATAGCCCATTGCAAAACATAGATTTAATTAGGAGTTTTGAAGATTGTTTGGAAATGACCGGGAACCAAGATGGATCTTCTTGGGGTCAATTTGATTGAAAGGCCGATCCATTGAGAGGATTCTCTTGGGGAACTTGTCGGAGATTGGCCCTTTTTGGCTAGGGTAGTGTAACCAGCAAGTTGTTATACCTAGGTCATTCATGCCCGAGGGATAAGGGAGGAATGGTTTTGTTTTATTTTTGCCCGGCCGGGTGAAGTACCCGCGGTACCTTATTGGAAATCGGCCATAATCCAGGTATAGCTTGATGCCAATAGTTGGATGAGAAGGTTATACTCAGGGAGGATGATGTGAATTTAATTAAGGAAATTTGCTCGACTTGGTTGCTTAAAAAGGAACTGGAAAGGCTAGGAATATAGGGGCTATCATGTGCATCTGTCACTAGATGGTGCTATATCTCTCGAAATAAAATTCTTAGGAAGGAATGATTAAATTACTTGATGAGCCTTTCCCAAACACTTAATTCTGGGAAATATTGTGAAGGTGATGCCATTTTGATGGCTTGTAACCGATTATCTTGGCTTAAATGGGGAGGTAAGATGAATTGGTTGAAACTAAAGGTGTTACATGATTAGTTAGGAAACTAGTTACAAGCTAATTATAGCAGATAAAGGAAAGGAAATGAATTAAAAGTTTCTAGATAAAGATCTGGTGGGAACAACCAGATGAATTTCCTTGAACGAGGGTATGCAATAGATTGCATGCTGCTTGTTGTTTGATGATGTCTGATAGACTACTGTCTTTCTGATTTTGTAGTAGTTAAGTACTACTTCGGGAAGGGATTTTCATGAAATGGTTCGGTGGGTGGGTGGATCCGGAGGGTCAGATGGCCGGATGCTGATTTAAAATTTTTATGTTAAACGTTAGGACTACGTGGGATAAAATTGGGTAATCGGAGACGAGCAACACCAGGTAGGATTGCAAGATCCCTCTTCTTAGGGGAAAGTGATAACTGCCGTGCCTGCTTGGTTGTCAGGAAAAAGGGGTTATCGCCATGAACCAAGGGAGAACAAGAAAGCAAGAGCAGATCCTCAAGTTAAAGATCAAGAGAATCAAGACTAAGGACCACGATTTTGGGTGGGAAAAGCTGTCAAGGACAGATTGATTATGAGAATCGGATAGAATCATTGAATGAAGGGATGTACCCCCCTGGGTTGGCATTCAAGATAGGTCGGAGTCCTGTCAGGGAGGTCGGTCCCAAGTGGGAGGGATACTTGCAGATAGATCTACGTCATTCCCTGGAACGGTCTGGAGGACTGAGGGAGGTGAGTAGGGGCGAGTCTGGGTATGGCCCTCACAAGTGGTATCAGTGCCAGGTTTTGAATCTTGGACCTTGGAATCTAGAATTTTGGATTTAAGATTAATGCATGTGAGAAAAACAACTCAGTCTAGCACCCAAATTTCAATCATATTACAAAATGAAGTCTTGATGTTCCAATAAATTATTCAAAAATTTTCAAGATAGCTTGGGATCTACCAAAAGAAATTCAACGTATTAACTATGAGGGGATGGAAATTGAGATGCTAGAGCGAAGGCTCGCTATGCTGGAACATTTTAGGAAGCTCATAAATGAGAGATTTATGAAGGTTGGAATTTATCAGGATTGGAAGATTACATTGGAATGGCAAGGATGGCATTTTTTCAATACAATGAAAAATTGAGTACTTATCAAACTGAATTGAAGAAGTCTTGTTGAGCGCAACAGTTGCGGATTTTCCAAGTTTTCTATTGTTAGGACTTCATGAGAATTCAAGATTACTGTAAATTGTACCAAGAAAATCTTCAGACATAAGGATTTTTTTGATCAAGTGAAGAATTGGATTGCCAAATTGCAAGTCATAAGAAAGAATCTTAAGAGTGCAAGTGATGACCAAGTGTTTTTTTAAGTCCCACCAAAAGAAATCCCTTAAAGATGGGAAAGTGCAAGAGATAAACTCACAAAATTCTGCGGATCATTTAAAGACTTGAGAAGAAAATAAAGCAAACTTATGAGTTAGCCAAGAACTTTAAAGTGGGAATCTTTACTCAAGACTATTGTAGACGAAAGACCATTTGCAAAAATTAAAAGTACACAGTAAAGAGAAGTCATTAAAAACTCATTGGCAATTGAAGAAGAGAGACTGACATTTGAAGAAAAGGAAATACTGACAATACTCAATTTTTTCAAAAAGGGTTGTTTCTTCAATTAAAGCCAAAAAGGATTACAAGGGAGGCAAGAAGTAATTACAGAGAGGCAAGAAAGTTCACAACTCATGAAGATCCTCTAATATATGGTCACATAACCAAGTATCACAAGCGCCGCACATGTTAGGACGCTCACCCTTTGGAATGGTTCTGCGAGAAACCGCTTGAGCAATTTCTTGGGTATGAGCTGAGAAAAGAAAAGGACCTCTAAGAGGAAGACTCCAAATGGTATCGAGACAAATCTTGGAATGGGGGATGAACTGCACAACCAAGAACAACCTTGCGGAGAACCCAAGATCTTGTGCCCTTTTGACGTAGTAGTATCGAGGGCCAAGTCCCAGAGCCTCTGTAACCATAGCAAGTCGGGTATTGTTTCAGAAATGGTCTCTACCCCAAAGAGTCACTCTTGTGAGATGTTGCCATGTCTTCCATATCGTCTGGCCGACACAAAAATTTGGATGAGGGAAGAGGAGATCTTTGTATCGCTTTAAGAACTATCTTTTAACTGTCTCATCTGCATTCTGCAAGTGAGAGATGCATACAGGAAGAACCAAGCCTTCTTGCCAAAACGCCATCAGCTAAGAAAATGACTAAGTTACAAGAGAGTGAAGATCGAAAAAATAAGAGGATAACAAGTGCTAATAAAGAAGGGATTACCAGTAACTTATAAAGAGGAAGTAGTGTATCAAAGAAGCCACAAACGTGATGACTTATTCAAGAAGATAGCTTATTAAGAAAGATTTCCCATGACTCCAATATTATATTAGCAGATTTTTGGGATGAAGAAGTGTAAGAGAGAAGTCAAGTTGAAAGTGTTAACAAGAAGTTAAGTCGCAAGACGTATCCAAGAAGCTTCATCAATTACTTATTTTATTTGAGTTGAGGACATCTCTTTCTTTTTTGGGGAGAGATGCTACCTTCAATAGACTCAAAGACCTCTTGACCAACAGTCGTGTCCTCACAACCCTGACTAATTCACTCATTAGCTCTTCTTTACCCGAGGAAGTTCAACAAGAAATTCAGGTAGACCCTATTTTAGACCTCTTCTACAAGAGATTCAAGCTCAGAACCCAAGGGAGCACTTAACTGACTATACCTTAGCAGATGGTTTTTTTACTACGTAGAAAGCTTCAGCCCCTAGATATTCCTCAGATGAAGTGGGAATTTCTGAGTATGGACTTTGTCACTGGTCTTCCAAAGACAACTGGAAACTATGATTCTATTTTTGTCGTAGTAGATAAGCTCACTAAGGTGGCTCATCTAATTCCAGTCAAGCAGACAGCCACTGCCATCGACATAGCCCAAGTATTTGTCAAAGAGGTATTAAGATTACATGGAATCCCTGTAAGAATCATCAATGATCGAGATGCCAAATTTACTTCTAAAGTTTTGGCAAGCCATGTTTCAATCTCTAGGTATCCAACTGAATCTTAGCTCAGTATATCATCCAAAGACTGATGGTCAAACTGAGCGAGTGAATCAAGTCATTGAAGATATGCTTCGAGCCATACTGCAACCAATACCCCCAGAAATGGATCAAGTTTCTTCCCCTAGTTGAGTTGCTTATAACTCTTCTCACCATCGCAGCCTCGGAATGCCACCCTTTAAAGCCTTGTATGGTCAGGAATGTTTAGTCCCTCTTCGATTAGCCGGCCCAGCTCTTCATGATCCTGCCGCTAAGTCTATCATGGAAGAGATGGATCATCAACTTCTAGTCATTAGAGACAACCTGAAGAGAGCTAGTGATAGGCAAAAGAGCTACGCTGATCTTCGTCGCTTCGCTAGAAGCTTTAGTAAAGACAAACAAATTTTCCTCAAAGTCAAACCCAAACACAGCTCCTTAAAGCTAGGCTTGCATTTAGATATTGTGGACCTTTTGGAATCAAATCAATATCTCCTTTTTATCCAAATAGGCTTGCTAGGCTCTGGGACTTTTGATGTAATTTTTATGCGAATGTAATCAATCATCATATTTATGGAATTCAAGCATCTCTAGTCAGTCAATTCTTTTGAGATGCAAATCGTCTATGGTGTTTTACAAGTCTAGTTGTCATGATACGTGAAATATCTGATTACCAAGTGAAAGATGAGACAGTAAGCTATAGACAAAAGAGAAATAAGGATGGAGAAAATAAATTGGGTACACAAGGAAGGAAATACTGCAAGATTAATTGAAAGATCAGTATGAAATCCTTTAACTGTCAAGAACATGGTATCAATTGGATGATATTAATAGTGAAATGAGTCAACGCTCAAAACGAAAAAAGTTAAAGTCTCGGTAAGAATGGTAATATTTTTACAAAGCGTATTAAGGCTACATAGAGAGAGAAGTGAAGAAATGTCTTCAGACCTAACAAGAGAAACACAATCCGGTCACACCAAAGGAAAAATACCTTGTTGAGTCAGATCATACTCAGTAATTAAAGTAACCCCGAGTCATTGAGACTTCTTTATGATTAAGACTTTTGAGTCAGCGTTAAAAAAATAATATTTAAAAAAAAATGGAAGAGAAGTGTATTATTCAAGGTCCATACCAACTTCACTGTCCTTTAATCTAAATATCCTAAAGTTACTGACCATCTTCAATCATAACTTGACCAAAGATGGAGTATGTCTACTCTCTAAAGCATGTCCCGAGCTGAGGACAGCTCTTTCTTTTTGTTGGGGAGTTTGTAAGGTCCCTCCCTAAATCCTAGAGCCAATCAGAAAATTTTCGGCCTAGAAAATAATTTAGAAAAAGTAAGACCAACAAAGAAGTTATACGGACAACGGAACTTTACTCCACAATGAAAAGACAAGGATATTTCAGAAAAGAAATTACGTCATCCCTATATTTTTTCTTTAAGATTAAAATTATTTTTATACTTCTTCGTCAAAAGCCGCGTGGGAACTGATCTAGATTAAGAACTAGGAAAAAAAGGGACTAACTTAATTGAAAGATAAAGTTAAGGGATAAGAACTAAGAAGAAAATTGGGGTCCAATAGCATTTGAGAAGAGAAATAAGGTCCAATAGCATGTGAGAAGAGAATTTGGGGTCCAATAGGAATTGAAAAGAGAATTCCACCCACCATTTCCTATATAAACACCCCCTCTCCTTTGTATTTTTACACATATATTGCTAAGCTACTTGCATACTTGCCATGCTCAAGACTATGCTTAAGTAACTCAAGGTTTCCATTAAACCTTGCTCTTGCTCTCTCCCTCTCTTAAGGGCCAAACCCTCAACTCTCTTCCTCCCTTGAAGTCCAAACCCTTGAGGGTTTTGTGAAGAATCTCCTCTCTCCTTCCTCTTCATCCTAAATCCCTTTCCTTCCTCCTTGAGCTTCACATTTGTTCAAGAAGGACTTCAAGCCCACTTCCCTCTTGCTTAGAGGAGGTAATCTTCATTTCTAGTAAGATTATTAATCCATGTGTTTTAATACTAGGAAGGTTTATGTGCATCATTTTAGGTTTAAGCTTTAATGGTAACCTTGGAATTAGGGGTAAGTATTAATAGTAGTTATGCATCACTGAATTACGTTTCAAAGGTAAATTTGCACTCGTAAGCTAAGATTTAATGGTAACTTTGCACTTAGACGTAAGCTTTAGTGATTACCTTGCATTTTTAGGTTTTAAGCTTTAATGGAAACCTTGCAATTAGGGTTAAGTGATAAGAGTATCTACGCATCATAAAGTCAAGCTTCAAGGGTAGATTTGCACTCGTAAGCTAATCTTTAATGGTAACTTTGCACTTAGATGTAAGCTTTAGTGATTACTTTTCATTTTTTGGTTTTAAGCTTTAATGGAAACCTTACAATTAGGGTTAAGTGATAAGAGTATCTATGCATCATAAAGTTAAGCTTCAAAGGTAGATTTGCACTCGTAAGCTAAGCTTTAATGGTAACTTTGCACTTAGATGTAAGCTTTAGTGATTACCTTGCATTTTTTAGGTTTTAAGCTTTAATGGAAACCTTGCAATTAGGGTTAAGTGATAAGAGTATCTACGCATCATAAAGTTAAGATTCAAAGGTAGATTTGCTCTCGTAAGCTAAGCTTTAATGGTAACTTTGCACTTAGATGTAAGCTTTAGTGATTACCTTGCATTTTTTAGGTTTTAAGCTTCTATGGAAACCTTGCAATTAGGGTTAAGTGATAAGAGTATCTACGCATCATAAAGTTAAGCTTCAAAGGTAGATTTGCTCTCGTAAGCTAAGCTTTAATGGTAACTTTGCACTTAGATGTAAGCTTTAGTGATTACCTTGCATGTTTAGGTTTAAGCTTTAATGGAAACCTTGCAATTAGGGTCAAGTGATAAGAGTATCTATGCATTATAAAGTTAAGCTTCAAAGGTAGATTTTCTCTCGTAAGCTAAGCTTTAATTGGTAACTTTGCACTTAGGTGTAAGCTTTAGTGAGACTACCTTGCATTTTTAGATTTAAGCTTTAATAGAAACCTCGCAAATAGGTTAAGTGCTAAGAGTATCTATACATCATTAAGTTAAGTTTCAAAGGTATATTTGTACTCTTAAGCTAAGCATTAATGGTAACTTTGCACTTAGGTGTAAGCTATAGTGACTACCTTGTATTTTAGGTTTAAGCTTTAATGGAAAGCTCAAAAACTCATAAATTATAGGATGACCTTCTAGCTTCTTAAAATGGAAAGCTAGGTACCATAAGAAAAGAGTAGTTGTCTAAGCTCGATAGAAGTAGTTCAATTTTTGGTATTGAAGAGTATTTCTAAAGTTTTCAATTTCAAGTTTGTTTGCAAATACAGAATGGGGGAGATAGGGGATAACTTCGCGGAATTGATCTCCGTGTTGTTTGAACCGAAAACTCTACAAGATTTCATGGAGATGCCCCATGGATGGCAAAGGATTGCAAAAACCTGGGAATCAACAAAACGGGGATTGAACTTAAAAAGAAGTTGGCATTTTCGAAGAGACATTAACCATCAAATGCTTACGGTAAAAACTCGCTTGTATTTTCTAAATAAACTTGGCTGGTAGATAATTAATGAAAGTAGGAATTAAGATTGATAAATGAATGAACCTGGAAATTACCAACTAGGAGTTAAAAAGGAATCTCGAGAGGTGATAGGGATAGCCCATTACAAAACATAGATTTAACTAGGAGTTTTGAAGATTGTCTAGAATTGACCGGGAACCAAGATGGATCTTCTTGGGGTCAATTTGATTGAAAGGCCGGCCCATTGAGAGGATTCTCTTGGATAACTTGTCGGAGATTGGCCCTTTTCGGCTAGGGTAGTGTAACCGGCAAGTTTTTATACCCAGGTCATTCATGCCCGAGGGATAAGGGATGAATGGGTTTGTTTTATTTTTTCTCGGCTGGGTGAAGTACCCGCGCTATCTTATTGGAAATCGGCCATAATCCAGGTATAGCTTGATGCAATAGTTGGATGAGAAGGTTATACTCAGGGAGGATGATGTGAATTAAATTAAGGAAATTTGTTCGACTTGATTGCTTAAAAAGGAATTGGAAAGGCTAGGAATATAGGGGCTATCATGTGCATCTGTCACTAGATGGTGCTATATCTCTCGAAATAAAATTCTTAGGAAGGAATGATTAAATTACTTGATGAGCCTTTCCCAAACACTTAATTCTGGGAAATATTGTGAAGGTGATGCCATTTTGATGGCTTGTAACCGATTATCTTGGCTTAAATGGGGAGGTAAGATGAATTGGTTGAAACTAAAGGTGTTGCATGATTAGTTAGGAAACTAGTTACAAGCTAATTATAGCAGATAAAGGAAAGGAAATGAATTAAAAGTTTCTAGATAAAGATCTGGTGGGAACAACCAGATGAATTTCCTTGAACGAGGGTATGTAATAGATTGCATGCTGCTTGTTGTTTGATGATGTCTGATAGACTACTGTCTTTCTGATTTTGTAGTAGTTAAGTACTACTTCGGGAAGGGATTTTCATGAAATGGTTCGGTGGGTGGGTGGATCCGGAGGGTCAGATGGCCGGATGCTGATTTAAAATTTTTATGTTAAACGTTAGGACTACGTGGGATAAAATTGGGTAATCGGGGACGAGCGAGACCAGGTAGGATTGCAAGATCCCTCTTCTTAGGGGAGAGTGATAACTGTCGTGCTTGCTAGTCAGGAAAAAGGGGTTATCGCCATGAACCAAGGGAGAACAAGAAAGCAAGAGCAGATCCTCAAGTTAAAGATCAAGAGAATCAAGACTAAGGACCACGATTTTGGGTGCGAAAAGCTGTCAAGGACATATTGATTATGAGAATCGGATAGAATCATTGAATGAAGGGATGTACCCCCTTGGGTTGGCATTCGAGATAGGCCGGAGTCCTGTCTGAGTGTCGATCCCAAGTGGGAGGGATACCTGCAGATAGATCTACGTCATTCCCTGGGACGGTCTGGAGGACTCAAGGAGGTGAGTAGGGTCAAGTCTGGGTATGGCCCTCACACAACCACATCCAAAAGTTGAGTAAAAGAAGTGATGAAAGTATTCCTTTGTGGAGGTAGAGAGAGAGAGAGAGAGAGAGAGAGAGAGAGAGAGAGAGAGAGAGAGAGAGGAGACATCCTTGGCTATTTCACTAGAGGGAGAGGCAAAAATGGGCGGTGGTGGTAGGATTAGGGGCGGCACATAGTGGTAGTAATCTAGCACCACTAACCACCAGTGGTGGGCTAGGGTGTGGTGTTGGTGATGGGTGCTAAGGGGCAGCAATGGGAGGTAGTGGTAGTGGGATTTTGGGGGGGGGGGGGGGGAGCCTCGCTCCATAACCATCCCCTCTTAAAGACACTCTTGAGGTGCTTAAAATGGTCTACTCCCTTTGATGAATGCACACACATGTCATCCATAAGAAGTTTCACACGTATTCCTTGAAAGCATGGTTCATCAGCCTTTGGAATGCTGCTAGAGCATTTGTCAGCCCAAAAGGCATGACTCTATATGCAAATATTCCCCATTCGTGGGAAAATCCATTTTGTGTTGGTCTTTGGGATTAATGGCTAGTTAATCATAGCCGGAGAATCCATCCAAGAAGCTATAAGCTTCTTTTCCAATCACTCTCTCTAAAATAGAAAGAGGTTAATTATCTCTTATAGTTGCAACATTCACCATCTTGAGATTCACTCACACTCGCAGTTTACCATTTTTATTTGCTACTACCACAATTGGGGACATCCAGTCAGTGTGCTCAATTTCATAGATGAATTCCACTTCATTGAGTTTTTCAATCTCTTCCTTGAGATTTTTTGCAAAAATCTTATAAGTATAGAGACTTTGTTTGCTTGCCTTGATATCATCTTGCATGTTTATAGTATATCGATAGATATTAAGATTTACTCCTTTGAGATTTGTATACGTCCATGCAAAGACATCCCTATATTCCTTTAAGGTTTTAAATGAGGATTTTATCTTCTTCTTTGGATAGGTCCATCACTATGCAAAAGAGACTCGCCTGCTCTCTTGCTCTCTACCTGGCTGCATGATCAGAGAGACAACATCGTCTCTCCCGTGATCCACATGCAATGGGTAACCTGTACCACTTCTGGCACCTCTCGCAATCACTAGCAAACCCAAATGCATCACAAAATCTCGCTCTCGTAGCAAAATCTGACATCCACAATCTCTAAGTTGACCAATCAAGATCAAACTCACTGTCAAATTTGGTACATAGCACACACGTCGTAACAAGTAAGATGCACCACTCGATAGTGACAGTCTCACATCTCCTGCACCTTCTATCATGCACCGATCCATCGGTCAAACGTACACTGCCAAGCATCCCGCTAGAATAGCTACAAAACCATTCACGATGTGGCGTGACATGAAACATAGCATCTGCGTCTAGCAACCACTGCGAAGGGAGTGCACTATCCACATGTATAGAATCTCGTGCATAGCTCGAGGTAAAAGTGACATCCCCGTCACTAGCATACTCCGACACTACATCTGCCTCAACTATCAAAGCAACTGAGTCCATGGCATCACTACATACATCTCTGAGACTGCCATGTCTCCTACGATGTCGCATACGACAAAAACAGCGCCGTCTAACGTGTCTAGAATGACCACAATACCAACATGTCAACTGTCGGCGTGCTCGTGAATGTACATGTCTCACACGAGTCTGTGATGACTCAGATCTATCATACATATCATGTAATTGTTAAGTATGGAGCCTGATTTACCCTTGTAATTTTCTGTGGTAAAAGCGCACATTTGTAAGGCCCCCATTATGAGGAGAAGCCATCGTGCGTGAAGGAAAATCACTCACCGGAAACCAAAATTTTCACGGACAAGAATCAGGGGCAACTTTAAAGGCCTCGGGGGCGGAGGCCCCCGAGACTATTTTTTCGCCGGAATATTCTTTTTCGGCGGAATATTATGGCTGGCCGGTGGCCGGAAACTGGTCGGAAAACAACCGGTCGATTGGCCGGTGGCCGGTAGTCAATGGCCGGTGGCCGGTGGCCGAATTCAAAAGCGGACTTGTCTTCTCAAGGGCGGCCACACATGGGCGGATTGGAGGGTCCGATTTGGACTTATTCGCACAAGGGCGGCTACACATGGTTGTCTCTCATAAGAGAGGGCACCCCTTTTGGCCTATAAAAGGAGGCCATTTCTACACACATTTCATAGTGTGAAGGTGATGCAACAAGGTGAGTGTGAGGTGGTGAGAGTGAAGCAAGGCGGGAGCTCCATTAAGGGTATAATCCCTTTGTAAACTACTTCTTGTTTTGAAGTACTAAAGCCATTGAGTGGCTGCTTTCCCGTGGACGTAGCCCACATTGGGTGAACCACGTATATCGTGTGTACTCTCTCTCTCTCCTCTACTCTATAATCTCGTGTATATAAATCTGTCTCTCTCCATTAAGTAATCTACTCAATTATCTATTTAGCTACGTCTTATTTCCTAACAGTAATCTGCGCCAAAGTGCTCTCGAAGTAGTCTCATACATAACAAGAGCATATACAGATTCCGCAAGGTGCAAAGAGAGTGTAGATAGTGCCATCTCCTCTAGCTCCTGCCACTGATCGTCAGACATGTTTGAAGGTCTACCTGCATCACCACTCAATGGTCAATGCAACCCTCGCTGTGTCAATGCATCAAGCATACACTCTCTCCATGCTGCAAAGTCTGACCCATCAAACATGCACATTTCGGAGAGATCATAATCTGAGCGATCACCTGTCTCTTCCATGAGCACAATGTAGCAAACTAGAAAGCAAAACCACCTCACCAACAACACCTGGAAACTGTCTACAAATATGGCCAGAAACACAATGTAAAACCTATGAGACACACTCCAAAATAGAGCTCCCGCAATGTCAATACAAGCCTCGCCTACTCTAGTATCACACTGCAATCTGTGAGCTAATCACCAAGCCCACACTGTGCGGTATCGATGCATACACACGCACAAATCTCCCACCTACAGAGAACACCACACGCAAATGCTGAGTGCAACCCGCAATCTCTACCTAGATCGCATAAATGATACGCATAAAACTCCTGGGAAAATTCGCCAGAGTTTCGACGCACAATGGCTATCAACACAAAATAACCATTGTCTTGCAAGCTCAATACAATGAGCAATCAATGCACATCAAACTACACTCAACATACATGCATAAGCTCTGCAAAACTATGGCAAACAATGCTCGAGATCACAAGACTCTCCCACCCGAGAGCAAACCACTGTCTCAAGAAAAGAAAGATATACAAGTCCTCACTCTTGCGAGAGTGGATACAAAAACACAAAACTGTGTCCAAACTAACAAAACCTGTCAAAGTGAGAGTAAACACTCGATCACAAACTATGGCGAGAATCTGCGAAAAATCCGACAGAATTTCCCCTGAAAATTGAGCAAAAAACTCAAGTACAATCTCTACCATAAACCATAACACTACTCAATGCCAATGAGTAGAAATGCCAAAATGGATCCACATTTTCACATACAATGGCAATCCGCACTCAACATACAACAACGGAGTGACCGCGCATAAGCAAGCACCAAAAGATTTGCAATCTGGAAACTTGATCAATGCGAAAACAATGCTCTCAAGAGAGCTCACCGGCACTTGAAAGTGCTCACCAAAATGCATGTATAATGGGCATCAACCATGCGCCATAACCATATGCAAACCATCCGCAAAGACCATGAATCCAAGCACAAAATCACTGCCAAAGTATCCTGTGAAAACCAATGAAAAAAGCTCCACCTGTGTGCTCCAAAAAAACTGCGTCTCTCAAGAGACTCCCTCGGTGGTGTGTAAACGCCTCCGTACTTCGTTGCCCAAGTCTACCCAAAAACCCTCAAACCACAAGCTTAACACAAGCTGCAATTGCATCTTAACACAAGCTGCAATTACATCTTCAGCTCAGAATTTATGCACTCAACTTCAAGCATCTCCCGTGCTTCCAAAAGTGCATCAAACTCGCACACAATGCGACAACAGAAAATCTGGAATTTCTGTATACAGTCAGTCTGAGCTGAATATCAGCAAAACGGTGAGGAATTTGCAAAAAGTTTCTTCAGCAAAGTTGTAGACCACGTCGAAATGGATGGGCATATTGAACAGAATTCTCAGATCTGCATTCTACAAGGAGAAAAATGAATCTGAAAACAGTGCTGCTGCGCACACAGTTTTAGGGCAGCACCTTCACTTACACACAATCTTCCACACTCCTTTCTAAGCTTCCACAAGAGCATACATCACTCTCAACTGAGCTCACAAGCTCCCATTGCATTCTCACAAAGCTTCCAAGCTTTCTTAATCTCTCTGCCGTCGAGAGCGAGCGAGCTATCGCCTCGAAGCTCTCAAAGCCGTTGTGCTCTCCGCGGTCACCATAGCTCTGATACCAATTGAAGGGGATCGGGGAGCACCACAGACGGAGAGTGAGAGAGAGAGAGAGAAGGAGACACACACACGATGTGGGTGGGGAGACTGTGAAGTGGCAGCTCCCCCTATACAATATACTCACTATAAGTATAGGGTAATAGTGGGCGGGCGTCCATGACCTGGGTGACCGATCAAGGCACATAGGCCTTAACCCCAACAATACATAGGAAACTATGTAGAAGGTTTGCAGATGCCAAACATCAACAGTGCTACCCAAAGTGTACCTTCACAGTCCCAAAAGGTGAGACAGAACCAGAGCCAACCAATTTTGAACTCTTACAATGAAGCAGGCTATAGTGATGACCCTAGGAAGGGGGGAGCTGTAAATCCATCAAGTTTAGCTCTAGTACCAGGAACCTCAATGTCAGTTAGAAGCCCTAGAGCCTCTAGTCAACAAACTCCTTCAAAGAAAAAACCATTGAAAGATCATATGGTTGTTGGAAGTTTCCAATTGATCGAGATTCCATCAAAATCTACAGATAAATGCCTCTATGAAGATCATCAAGGACAGAAGTTTCAGTTGATCTCCACAAGTCAAAGCCAAAAGCTGACAAATCCAATAGTGTTCAAACAGTTACATGTGATCAAGCTCACATATGCATATCAAGATGCACATGGTAACGAATATAAGCAAGATCATGACCTTGTACAAACCCCTATGGATGGCCCAACTGAAGTCAAAGACTATATAAAGATGATGCAAAGCCTCAAGCTGCCAGAATAGGCGACAAAAAAGTCAAAGTCAATGAAAGCTAAAGTTCAAAAAGCTACATAAAGGTCACCACCAAAATCTCCTCCAAAAAGACATATTATGCTAGAAAGTACAATGGATCTTCTAAGATCAAAGCATTAGGAAAAAAATAGACTCTCCATGGGCCTTGTAAGAATCCCTAATTTCAAGGAAGCCTGCCAAGATTAAGGGGGACAAAGGCTTTGAATGGGGCTATTTTGGTAGGGTCTCCTCCACCTTTGACCCCTAAAAAGGTAGGGGGAAGGGGGGGGGTAACCATTTAAAAAGTAGGGAAGGGGGGGGTAAACCATTTGAAAAGTAGGGGGGTAGGGGGTCTTCTCTCTCTAGCTTTTTGGCCAACTTGTAAGTGGCCTCTTAACTCTCCCATGCCACCTAAGCAAATCCGTGGGTCAAAGAGGTCAAAAAAATGACTTTTTTCAAAAACTTTCAAAAAAACTCTATTCCCCCCTAAAAAGTACCCCCAACATATATACATATTAAAAAAAATATTTTTAACTTAAATTACTCATAATTCAATATTTTTTTACTCCCTCCAAAACTTTTAGGAAATTCCCCCCAAAATTGAAAACTTTCCCTCCTAATCTAAGCTCCTCTCCTACACCCATCCCCCTTGCACTTGCACCTGCTGCTGCACCTACACACCCATCTCTCCATCCTTCAAGCTCCATCTCTCCATCCTACAATGCCTCTTGATGACGTGACCAATGTCCCAGCAAGCTCTTCACGCGGTAGGTCTCCAGGGATTTTCCTACGCCTACCTCAAGAGTATGTTCCGACAAAGAAAACATGCTTGGGTACATTACCTTCATCCAACGAACGCCGTGCTCAAAGGGAGAAGAATGTGGATCTCTGGACAGACGGATGCTTGTATCCAAAGGATCCTTCTCTCAATGTTCATCCGTCTTTTACAAACATTCCATCACTGTTGCAATACGTTGGAAATGGAGAGCAAGGTTTGTTGGGCTACTGCAAGAGACTCAACAAACACGAGATTGCGCGGTCCGAGATCTACTTGCGACATTGGCAGTTGCTCAATGGGAGTTTCCAAAATCTTCAAGATCAGATGCAAACAGCTACTAGTGCGCTTGAGGAGGCAAAGAGCACCATCACAACCAAGGAAAATGTAATTAAAAAGCTTGAGGATACTCTTTCACACATGAAGAGTACTGCCATGGGAGGTAGGGTGAGGAAACGAGAGTTGTCCGAAATTCAAACTCTTACACCACGTGGAGGTGCAAGAAAACAAAGGGTGACAACTATGAGGTAACATGTTCTGTCCCTCATGTTTTTTAAGTCTAATACCGCTCATCATTGTTGTTTTGGGCATTAGGAACTTCGTCCAAGAAACATGCGGCGGCGAGATTGCGTCAGCTAGGGCTACTTTACTTCGTTCTTGTTTCAACAAAGAGGATTTTATTGGGATGCTTGATGCTCCAGAGGCAAAACACTTGAAAGACGCAATCACTAAGAGAGTTCTTAGTGATTTTTCTAATATTGTCACTGATCTAGATGTTCAGGATATTTGTGATGCTGTTGGAATTAGTATGAAGGGCTATCAAGCAATACATCAAGTGTTAAAAGATGCATTAAGAAGTCGAGGAGTCACGGAAAACCTATTCCCACTTCCTCACAGAGTGGCGATTGCCAAGAAGGTGTCAAATGAAGATGTTGTTCACCGATTAGGGGACTACTTGTATATTGAAGACACGATGCCTCTTCAGCCGCTCCGTAGCAAATCACAAGGAAGGAAGGGCCGCGGGAAGGGAAGCGGTGCTGTTTCTAACAGTGTGTTGCAGACCGAAGGGTTTGTTTACACCAAATTCAACAATATCTTTGTGGACTTGATACGATTGCAATAGTCCATGGTTGTTTTCTACAATTTGAGTGATGCAGGTTAGTTTAGAGTTGCCTACATGCTCTATGATGTGTCATAACATGCATTCTGAGGCTTTATGTTGTTGGCAGTTCTTGAAGGCAAGCTTGTGTTCGTGCTGAAGTTGGATGAGTGTGTAATTGTTAAAAGGAGAAAGTTGGAGAGAATGAGCATCACGCTTATGAATGAAGCCCTAGCTTATGCCAAGCAATCTTGCAGTTCGAGTGAAGCGACAAAGCCCTCTTTTAGTGTGCAATCAGAGAAGGATATATGGTGGCTTGGTGCAATTGAAGTTCCGAAAGAGACACATGAAGTCCTTGCATGGATTTTCAGTAGAATCCCATGGGTCAGAGAGGTCATTAAAGCTCAAATAAACGGTGAGAAGCTCATGGTTCCAGGACGTGGGGAGTTTGATGTTGAATGGCATTTAGGTGGTGATCTAAAGACCATAAAGTGCATGTTTGGATGCAAACAAGGTGAAAATTCTTTACTTCCCTGTCCATTCAGTACGAAAGGGCACAAGAGAAGTCGAGCAACTCAAGTGGAAGGTCAGGACGAAGATAATGATGACCATATAAATAGGGAGTGGCAAACTTCGGTTCTTTCATGTGATATGCTGCAAGTGCCCAATAGGGATAGCAAAGATCCTGGGTGGAACCCCATAATTCCCTTCTCCCTCAACAATGTTCACTTTTGTACATTGCATGCGTTTATGCGAATATTTGATAGGATCCTAAAGCATCACATTGATTAAGCTTTCACAATGAATCACCTTCAACAGTCAAAAGACTCCTTGCAGGGGGTGGAGACGCTCCTTAATGAGATTGGATGTCACCGATCAAGGGTGAACATTGTAGCAGAGACTTGTAGGGAGAAGACATATGAGGTGGCACAGAAGGTTTCCATGAATGGAGCCAAGGCACGTCGATTTTTCAAGAAGATGTCAAAGTCTCCAATGCAGGTATCCAAGGCAAGTGTCGATCTAGCAAGTGAGAAGCGGTGGGGGTTGTGGAAAGATTTGTGTTCATGCACGACGGAAAAATATCCCAATGTGGAGGTTGCTAACCAACGCAAGCTAGTATGGTCATCCTTTCAAAAGGTTGTGCAATTGATGAATCTTTCAAGCACCACCGTTGAGCAGCGAGAGGAGTTCAAGAAGGTGCTTTATGAATTCACAAAGGCCACTAAGGACGGATGGTCTGAAAGCAAGATTACACACTACATGGTTTGTTTTAACGGACTTAATACATATGCAATGTTTGAAAGTGCAACTTTTCTATTGGTTTATCTCCTTTTTGGTTGTTTTAGCACATTCTCTATGCGCATGGTGCATACTTCATGGACCGCTATGATTCGCTTGATATATGGAGTACACAAGGCATGGAGAAGTCTCACTATCGAGCAAAAGGATTCTACTTCAAGAATACTCGGCATGGTGGTGGTAGTTCACACTCCAACTACCTCCAAGAGATGTTTAACTGGTTTTTTAGGCACACCTTTGGGAGAACTCGTACTATTGATAAAGCAAGAGAGTCGATGCTAGCAAAGCAGTTACGCAATGCCTCCCGTACTGCAACATCCGAGAAGTGGAAACGCTCGCGAGCGTCCTTGGGCCATGAAGCTTGGTGTGCAACTATGTATCGAAAAGGCAGCGTTTGGGCGTCGCGTCAACCGTCCGCATGATCCAGGTTTAGTTGTTAAATTCAATTGGTTTATCTGAGTTTCACTCAATTGGCCACATAGTGTGAAAGGGCCCAAATCTCAAAAAAACCTATTTAAAGGTTGAAGGCGCTCATTTTGTCATTTTCCATTCTAGGTGCTATCATGGAAAGAACAAAACAAACGGCTAAGATTTCATATCCAGAGGGTTCGGATGGCCAACGACTCAAAGGTACAGCAACAGAAGCTGGAACTTCACAAGCTCAAGGTGAAGTCCACACAGAAGAAGCTGGAGCTTCAAATCAGCATGGCCAGTCCTCTACATCTACAAAAGAGAGAAGGAAGCATCGCCTTGTTGTCTATTCATCGGACTCCAATGATTCTGATGGCAACAGGGAGGATGCGAGCGACCAAGGAAAAGAAACAAACAGCCAAAAGCAACCGTCAGAAGGCTCCGAAGAGACGCAAACGGATGAAGATGCCCCATGGGTTGGCGTCCAAATACAAACTTATCAGGCTCACATGTCTATTGGGGGTAAGACACTTCCGAAAGGGAGTGGACCTACACCATCACATCTGCTCAATAGTGAAGAGCACGAATCAGATGGAGAGTGGGTGGAACCAGATTATGAGGTGTTGGAAGTGCCTGTGCAGAAAAAAAAAGAAAAAGAGCATTGTCTACAAGAAGAGGAAGCAAGCTGCCCCAACTCGTGCCAAAAATGCACCTCCACGTCGACCTCAGAAGGTACGAAAGAGCAGCCGTGCTTTTGCGGAGATTCGACACTATCAAAAGAGCACCGAGCTCTTGATTCAGAGGGACCCTTTTGCAAGGCTATGTAGGGAGGTTTTGCAATTGTACAACACTCAGTTTCGGATGGGCGTCGTGGCCATAGAGGCAGTCCAAGAGGAAGCATAGCAATATTTAACTAGCATATTCGAGGATTCTAACCTCTGTGCCATCCATGCAAAGCGTGTAACCATTATGCCCAAGGATATGCAGCTTGCTCGCCGTTTGCGCCATGAGGAGTAGCTTGTAATTAGGCATCAAACCTTTTTGTATTTACGGAACTCCAAGATTGGGAAGAATTTGAATACAAGCGTCTTTTGATTGTATACCCCACTCTGTGCATTGTATTGGGAAGAACTTGAATATAAGCGTCTTTTATTGTATACCCCACTGCGCATTGTATTGTTTTAATTTTGTACCATGTGATGTAGCACTGGTCCAAGTTTTGTCTACCTTCTATTGTATGTATGTAGCCATTAGCTTGTTATTGTGAAAAATTGCCTACGTTTAGCACCTTGGCTAAGTGGGGCGTGCACTTCCTAATGTATCCATGCTATGTGACTCACTATTGCATGGCAAAAGCATCTACAAAGTGTTGAAAATGGCTTGGAATGCCCCCAAACTGGCTGCCACACGGGCGCGCATTTGGGGCTTCCAGAGGCCTATGGATGGATACAATGTGCGCCCTTGTGGCAGCCTTTTCTAGTGCTTTGCAAACACTTTTCAGTGGTTTCCAGACAATTTTGACAAGCAATAAGTATGTTTTGTTTGCTTTAATGCTTCAATTAGCATAGATGCTTTTGGCAATCATCCCCCCTTAGTCCATGTCAGTCCTATACTCCAAAATGGGCTAGATATTGCCACATAGTTTACTCTTGTGGTTTGTTAATACAACTTTAGGTATCTGGGGCAAGATGGGCTTAAGGTTACCTGGGTATGCATGTCTTTCTGTTTTGCAATTGGGTATTAATGTCTTGTCACTCTGTTTTGCACCTGGGTATGCTCATAGATGGGTCCAAAATCATCTGCCAAAGGGCGCGCATTTGCACACTTCATCTGCTGATGGAAGGCCCCAATGCGCGCCCTTGTGGCGGCATATTTTAGGGACTTCCAAGCCCTTTACTAGGCACATCCATAACTTTGGAATCCTAGATATAACAAAGTATGCATTTTATTAATTTTAATGCCTGCCAAACCCTTTAGTAGTCATAGCGAAAATTATGGTGCTTCTCATACACAATGGAAGCCCAACATATAAGAAATTCAAAACCTTGCAAGAAAGAGTCATAGACAGCAAAAAGTAGTTTCATTAAAGAAATCAATGCTTTACATGATATCCGGCTTTTGATTTCGGATCTTTCAAATTACAATTTTCTGGCACTTGGCCTTTTGGGGTGGCTCCCTGTTAAGTAAAGTGGTTGTGATTTCAAGGGTGTCATTAACCCCTACAGCTTGGTTCATGCCGACATGGGCAATAAGGCGCCCACGAAAGTTAACACCGAAAGTGGATATTGCAAAATCTTTCTTTACAAGCACTACAAGGTTGGCCATTTGGGCAAGTGTTATTAAACACAACGCCTTGGAGAGTGAACGGAGAGCAAAAATGTTGTAACGACCATTGGGAGAGTAGTTGGCATGGACAAACACCACGACACCAGTGGGAAGTGTGCCGAGGTAGTGAGCAAGTGCCGCTTGAGGTCCGAACGGCGTCCTCCTCCCCCCTGACCGTTGCGCCCAGGCGTCAACCTCCAGAACATCCTACAAAACATAGGTTTTCTGAGATATGGCATAGAATTATGATATAACATTAACAAAATCATTTGTAACAATCAAATGTAAGTGACCATCTATACCTCTTGTCTACGATCCTCCTCATCGGCATCCCGGTGCAAGTAAAGATCCACACTTGACTTCCCCTTTGGATCAAGCAAAACAGGTGTTGCAGCAGGTGGTGGTGAATCCACTCTTGCGCGTTTAGCCAAACACATGGCTTTCACGGCCACAAAATCCTCCTCAGAGACCTTGGCCTGCTCGGCCGCTGCCACCTCGGCTTGTGTGATCGCCACTGTGTCCGCCAAAGTATTCCCCATGGGCAGTAGGAGATCATCGTCATGGGAGGTGGTGGTATCAACCTCAAACTTGCCATGGGCATCGAGGATGGAAAAACACTCATCCATGCGAAGCTCAAAGGATTTCTCCAGATCGTGCATAAACACAAACTCCTCCCCACCCACCACAATGGAGGAGAAGCGGGTAATCTCTACCTCAGGGATGGAATCCCAAGTGGTGGTTCCTTCTGGCGGTCCCGAGGATGAACCAACAAATGGAGAGGCCTCCAAGAGGCCTTGAATCCCTACAGGGTAGGTCAAGGCAAGCGTCCTCTCCTCTGTGGATGAGTCAATGGCCGCGGGCTTGGGGTCCTTCACATCAGCCAGTACCCCGCCGATCTGCAAGTGTGGTAGCACTATGTCAGGGCCTGCTGGGCACTCGTGAAGGAGGAAGATCATTATGGCCTAAACAGAGAAAAAAGTGTTTCCGATCCTTCCCTTACACATTGCTCGCACATCATCAGCTTCAAGCCGCACATATTGTTCGGCGGGTTGTGCTATGGTGGCAAAGTGTGCAAGCCGCTGATGAAATGGCTTGTCCCCTTTGTAGATGTGGTGGAGAAGGCCTTCAGGGACCCATTGCTCTGGCCGGTTTGGTAACTCAACAATGAATCTCCCCATGCACGTGGAAATGTATGAAGTAATGTGCTCAAGAGATTGAGAGTGGAGGGTCAAGGTGGTTTCCAAATCGGGTTGGGTTGTGAAAAATGCTTGAAGCTCAGGGCGATTTGCATGCCCAACCTCAGTAAGGAATGTATCTAAAGCACTAGTAGGAATCTTTACATTCCTCCATCCATTCAAAGTGAGTAATAAGTCCATAATGGGTTTTGCCAATGAAAACATACATGTAGATGAATTTATGGTAGTAGCCGCAATGCTCCATAAATGCATGAACTTCCTTGACACTCGTTGGTCTAGGCATCTCAGCAATTGCTACCACTTTCTCCATGTCATTAACAATGACATTTTTTGATACAATATTTCCAATAATTTTGCCCTCTTTAACCATGAATACACACTTCTCAGGATTTAAGCAAATCCTATGTAGACGGAATTTCGCAAAGACGTATTTGAGGTGCTCAAAACAGTCATTTCTTTTTGCAGAATGCACATAAATCATCCTTATAAACTTCTATGAAATTCCATAGATACTCTTTGAATGCATGTCTCATTAGCCTCTAGAATGTTGTTGGTACATTGGTAAGTCCAAATGGCATGACTCTATATGCAAAAATTTCCCATTCCATGGCAAAAGCAGTTTTATGTTGATCTTTTGGATCTATGGCCAACTGGTTGTATCGAAAAAATCCATCCAAGAAGCTATAAGCTTCCTTTCTAGCTACCCGCTCCAAAACATGATCAATGTTTTGAAGAGGATAGTTATCTTGTATGGTAGCTACATTCACCTTTTTGAGGTTAATACACATTCTAAGTTTTAAATTATTTTTTTGATACTACCACAATTGGCAATACCCAATTATTCTGTTCAATTTCATAGATGAATTCAACTTCCTTGAGTTTCTCTATCTCTCCCTTGATCTTTTTAGCAAATGTCTCATTGTATGTGGAGGGTCTTTGTCTACTCAGTTTGGCATAATCTCTCATAGGGATAGTATACTAACAGATTGTAGGATCTACTCCCTTGAGATCTTTGTAAGACCAAGCAAAGGACATCCATGTACTCCTTCAAAGTTTTAATGAGGATTCCCTTGTCTTTTTGAGACGAATCCGTAGCTACGTACAATGGCTTTGATTCCTTTTTAGGCTTCGCTACGTCAATTAGGATTGCACTTTTAGGTCCCTCATTATATTTTCCAAGTTACCTGGGTTGTCTCATTAGTTGCTCCACTATGATCCGTCAATCTTGCAGAGTATACTTCTTATAATTTGATGGAACACTGATTGCTCTCCTAGTTTATCAATTTCAGATTCTATTTCAGTGGTCTAGACCTCCTTTAAGGTTTGTTTCAATTCCTTGTACTTTACTTTTTGTTCTTTTTTGGTCATTGGAAATTCCTTTTCTTTGGTTTCATTACGTTTGCTTGGTTCTGATTTGGTTTTGTTTTGTCAGTTCGTGCTTTTCCCCTTTCCATAGATAGGATATCTACTTGTTATCTTGTCCTTGATGCAATCTTTTGCATCTACCATCATCCAGAACTGAGTTGTACCCCTTATTTTTTATTCTTGTTGTTTCCTTTTGAGTCTATTTTCTCATTTCCTACAATATCTATGTTGACGTCTTGATGTTGACTCAAAAACTAAAAAAACTTTTCCTCCCCTCCCCTGAGTAACAATTTGGCCCTAACCTATTCCTTTTTGGAGTCATATTCCCTAGTCGTGAGTGTTTCCTCCTCCAATGGTAGTAGTGATCAAAGAAAACCTGTTATTCCTTGATCAGTTCAATGATACCATCTCGACAAGAATTAGGTCGTATCCCTCCTCATCAGAAAATAGTGTGGGGGTAGATATGTTAATGCATACATCCATTGTGGCCAAAATCTGAGTCCACTCAAATGGTTTCAACAAATGTTTTGGAAAGGATTCCTCCATATCCTCAACATCATTTACCTCTCAATCTAAAACGAAATCCTCTCTTGTTATACTACCACTCTTGGAGGCTCCACACATCCAAATTGGCATGTCTTTCTCCAGCATGGTGGTAGTTTGGTTTCAATTGAAGTATTTGAATCCAATTCCTGGATTGATGTCCTTAACACATCTTTATATGAATGGTATTTCAAGTTCACCCGTGTAGTTGATCCAACGTGTTTCAAATAGAGATAGTCGTTTCGGGCCAATCTTGGACCAACTTTATTTGTCTTATGAAAGGTTGTCCCAAAATGATTTCATAGTTCAAAATTTTCCCAAATTGCTCAATGGAAAAAGTATGTTGGTAGTCAACTCGACAATAGCTGACTATCACATTCTCCAATAATCCCATGGGTTTCTCAATTTTCCCGTCTTCCAATTGCTTTTAAATCACTTGTGCCTTCACAAAAGTTTTAACCTATTACCCAAACAAGATATTCATGTGAAAAAAGTTCAATTTCAAGCCTAAGAAAAAAAGCGCTTATTATGTACAAGAGAGAATCTGCACTTTTTTGGGAGTTTGTTGGCAATCAAGTCTTATACAAGCTAATGCAAGCACTTTTAGCTAGTAAAAATCACTTTTGCATGCATCTATCACTAGGGAGATAATAAGCTAATTTTTTGCCAAACTTTGAAAATTTTCCTGAAAGTTGATTTTTGACTTACCTGTAGGTTGCTATAGCCTTTCCAAGATTAGTGATGACTAGAAATGCTATTTTGAAGCTTTAAATTCACCGTATGAGTCCCGTACTTGAAAACTCTGAAATTCAGAGGATGAGATGGATTGAAAACCTTCCTTGATTCCTACATACCCTACTCCTACACATCAACCAACACTGTTTTTTCTTTGTTTTTAGCTTGAAAAGTGTGTCAATACTTAGACTCTAACATATTCTAAGCTATCGACCACTGAAAAAATATATAATCTAAGCCTAAAGGTCCTTGGCGAGTATGAATACTCCCAATACACCTCTACATAGCTGAAGTAGACACATCTCACCTATGCGGATTCTAAAAGTTGGTTTTTGTACTCCAATCTAACCTGGAGGAAATTTTAGATAAAACTACTCAACACTCAGATTTTCTCCTAGTTTAGGTCACATCATCTCCAACAACGGTGCCAAAATGTGGGGCTCCCCGAATGCCAAACCTTGCTATCTTATTGTAGTGATAGTGAGAACCATGATCATAAATGTCATACCGTGGAACGGAGTCGACTCAACTAGTATGTGGAGTCTACAAGAGGTTGTGAATCTCTCAAAAAACCCACTCAAAACACAATCAGTTGCATGTCAGGTAGCAAATGCTAACTACGACACCCCAAGTAAATCTCATCGATTCACTAAGAAAGCAAAGTCCAAACAAGCTATAGGAGGGGTAGGCAACATCTGAACACACTTGCCCATGTCCTCAAATCCCCCTTTTGACCACTTGCTTAAATCGCGCTTATTATCTACAAGGCAGATTTGACATAATCGTTTCTAGCCCAGAATGCACCCTAGAGCTTAGCAATGATGCCCCAACACCCCTCCTATGTAAAATGCAGTTTTGTTATGTAAATCTTGAGTTATGAGTAGATATAGAAGAAGGTTAGATACAATAAAAACATAGTTTTATTGTGAGAGAAGCACAATGTCACGAAGTACTTTCACGTGCAAATGCAATGAAGAAGATGGCACTTCAAACAGACACTTCACAAGGGAGTTATGAGCTTGAGAAAGAAGAAGGAGAGTACACAGTGCTTAGAGAAGGAGAGTACGTAGTGCTGAGAGAAGCAGTCGTAATGCTCATTATCCAAAAAAGTCTCTCAGGTTTTTACAAAAAATGGCTTTGTTACTTTAGTCGAACATTCGAGGTTTAAAAATGAGAAAAGATTCTACCTTCTACTAGCCTAGGATTTCATTGATACAATCTAGCACGTAGCTCCCATTTGTCTGGCTCATAATCACAAAGTGGTTACAAATTAATTTTAAACATAAAACAATTACAATGGTTTACGGTGGGAGATGCCCAGAATGATTAAAAAAGTGAAAAATTACATCATAGGCTGAATATATATAGGCTTCGATGTTAGCTATGTGCTAACAAAAACTATGTCTTAAACTTTGACCGTTTTCTTGCAGAATTGCCAAAAAACTAGTTTCAGACACCCCTGAACTTAAAAATGGAATTTTGACCTTAAACGACGTTTTTCAAACCCTTGAACTAAAGGGTTACCGTAGGCATACCTTTAGGTCAAGTATTACTCTAAGATCTATACAGCTGCTTCCAAGATACGTTTTGCTAAAAAAAAGGGGAATCAAGTCTGTATGTGAAAGTTATGACCTTTTTAATGAAAACTAGTTTTCACTTGCAACCAAAAACTGCTTGTAGCTTGATCTCTGTTGGGTATTTTTGGCCCAAAGTTATTTTCTACAATGTATAAGACATGCACAACAAGGTCACCAAGTCTTGTCAAGTTTTTGACCCTTGTAGTAAATTGTCATGAAAAAAACCTGATTTCTTCCTCAAACATGTAGATAATAAGCGTGATTTTGGCAAGTGGTCAAAAGGATGATTTGAGGGCATAGGCATGTGTCTTTATTTCTACCCGTCCTATAAGTTTTGTCTTGATTGAACTTCGTTTGCTTGATGAATTGTTGAGATTTGTTTGTGGTGTCATAGGAAGCCATTGGTGCCTAGCATGCAATTCACTGTAGCTTTGAGTAAGATAGGGATTCAGTGTGTTTTTTGAGGGATTGACAACCTCTCGTAGCCTCCATGCATTAGTTGAGTCTACTCCATCCCATGATAAGACATTTATGTTCGTGGTTCTCACTGTCACTTACAATAAGATAATGAGGCTTGGCATCCAAAGAGCCCCACATTTTGGCGTCTTTGTCGGGGACGAGGTGACCTAGACTACGAAAAAACTTTAGTTCTCAGTAGTATTGTCCAAAAACTTCATATAGGTTTGCCAAGAGTACAAAAACAAACTTCAAAAATCTCACGATCTAAGTGTGTCTACTTTGGCTACGTAGAGGTGACTTGGGAGTAGTTGCACTTGACAAGAATATTTAGGCTTAGATTAGGTTGTTTCAGAGGTTGATAGCTTGGACTATGTCAGAGTATGAGGATTGATGCTCTTTTAAGAAAGAAAAACAAAGAAAAATTAGTGTTAGTGGACACTTTCCACTACCTTTTGTTGATGTGATTAGGAGTAGGATAAGTAGGAATCAAGGAAGGTTTTTGATTCCTCTCACCCTCTAATTTAACATCACTAAATTTGTTTGCAAAAAAGAATCAGAGTTTTCACGTACAGGACTCATAAGGTGAGTTCAAAGCAAAAATAGCATTTTTGGTCAGCATTGATCTTGGAAAGGCTATAACTACCTATGGGTAAGTCAGAAATCAACTTTCAAGAAATTTTTCAAAGTTTGGCAAAAAAATGAGTTTATTATCTCCCAGTGATAGATGCATGAAAAAGTGAGTTTTGTTGGCCAAAAGTACCCGCATTAGCTATAAGACATGAATGCCATCAAAATCCTAAAATAGTGCAGATTGTGCCCAATAGGTGATACACATTTTGAAAAACAAATGAGAGAAGAATCTACACAATTTCTTCCTCTCACACACTGTTTTTTTATTCAAAACACAAAAGGAGAGAACTGTTAGCCTGCATGAGAATTGATAGATCTCTCTCTAGTGCATCTGTTTTTGACCTAGTGGTGTTGTTCACTCTTTTGATCATAACTTCTTCATTCAAACTCCGATGTGGATGATCTATAGCCTCAATCAAAGAGCATGGCGCCGTCTACACATTGATGTAAAGGAAAAAAAATTAGAGTTAAGGATGACGTTTTTGTAGCAGAATTTCTGAAGTGAAAATTTTTTAAAAAGTTGACTCTCATCTGTTATTTTACAAACAATGTCTTACGGCATTTGCAAGGGTTCTTCTTCTTCAACAAGATCCACAACCATTGTAGAAAATGATCCAAAATCTCCTAAGTGTGGAGATAACAAAACAATCACTCAACCAACGACATCAAAACTATGATCATGGCATACTTGGTATCATTGCAAGAGACCATAAACAAACAAGGTGAGTACTTACGGGCTCTTGCAATGGAGAATGTCACGCTAAGGGTTCTTGTGGTTGAGAATGAGAATCTCAATAGGACACTCTCGATAATAGTTGGATCTATTTGAGGGATACAAAATGTTTTGTATGTGAAGATTGCACTATTAAGTAACAAAATATGTGTCGTAAGGCATATTGAGAAGAGGAATAAGAAAAACAAGGAGATCTCTCACGAAGAAAATGTGCCCAAGGAGGAGGCAAGTCCCTCGAGCAAATAGAAATGCACAACCTATGAGGCCGAGTTACAATTGAAAATATTATTTTGGAATTGCAATGGAAACCCATGGAATGTGGCGGTTGGTATTGATGAAATAGCAAGCAAAACCGATGTTCTACTATCTATCAAAACTTTAGAGCATGATACACAAAGGATTATCGACCTAGAGGATTACAATGTACATTCATTGATGTGGTCAAAGAATCTCAAGCAACAAAGAGGGCAAGGATGGGTAGCATGTATGGTTAAGAAAGGATTGGAGGATTTTGTATCAATTGTGAAAGATGACAAGTATAAACGTTATGTATGGCTAAAAATTATGACACCAAAAAGAGCACCCGTTTTTGTAGCCGGTTGCTACATTCATCATCATGATTCCCCCTTTTATTCTTGCATGGATAGAGATATGCCATTTTTTAATTTAGAAGAGGACATTTCTTATTTCAAAGAGAAGGTGATGTTATTGTCTTTGGGGATATGAATGCTCACACAAAAACATTGCAACATGATACTCAACAATTTGACATGCCATACATTTCAAGGGAGCTGAAAAAAATTGCAAAAAAATGCCAAAAGTAGTAGCAGAGGAGTACCTACTAGAAAAATAATTTTTTACCAAGATTTGTTTCGGTGGGAGACTTTGATGCAAGGATCACCCCTATCAAGTCAAGAATGAAAAAAAAATTCAAAAGTAGAAGCAGAAGAATTTTTTTGGCAAGCTTTGGACCAAATGGGAACCTTCATGCAAGGATCACACTCGTCAAGAGAAAATTGAAATTGGGAATTTGCACATCATGCTACACCAAGTCCAAGTCAAGAGTGCCTAAAAACGCTAAAAGTGGCCTAGAACACTCAAAACAAGTCAAAACTAAACCAAAATTGGTAGGTGAGATCTACAAAGAGTGGGGAACCTATCAAAATATTAAAAAAATCATTTGGAGAACTTTGTGTTGATCTTAGGAAGAAAATCACATTTTTTGCTTGACCTCAAAACAATTGAAACTTGGTGTGCTCATAGGCTTTGGTGTGAGAAACTCATTTGTCTTTTCAAAATCAAATTTGGACACTCATATCATAGGGTAAGCTCAAAATTGTTTTAGGAAAGGACTCTAAAACTATCAAAATAGGGTTTAGGGGACCGTTTGAAACTCCAAATTGGACACAAATTGGTGAGTAAGCTAGTCGCGAGGTGATGAACATAGCCTAAGTGAAATAATTTGGAAAAGAATCTTCAAGTCTTTTTGACAAAGTCATGTCCGGTCCACTCAAGATTCTGTGATACCCTTAATGTCAACAATAGAAATTCTATTGGCAGTATGACATCAAGACCATAAACAAGGTTAAAGGGTGTAGCATTTAAAGCTATTTTGAATGAAACTCGATAAGCCCATAGAGTAGCATTGAGATTCATTTCCGAGTCTGTCCTTCCTAAACTAACCACTTTAGTTAGCACTGAGCTAAGATTTTTGTTTGTATGCTCAGCTTGTCCGTTTGCTTGTGGGTGATAGGGAGCTGATTTGTTATGGATGACCATAAACTCATTAAGCAAATACTTGATTACCTCATTGAGAAAATGAGTTCCCCGATCACTGAAAATTTCTATTGGCAATCCATATCTCATGAATACATACTCATATAAGAATGCAGTAGTGGTTCTGGCATTATTCTTTTGAGTTGCTTTAGCCTCAGCCCACTTGGTCAAATATTCCATAGCTACAATGATATATTGAGCTTGGGTTCTATAAGCAGGTGGTTGTATTGGCCCAACAAAACCTATACCCCATTTTGCAAAAGCTCTAGTCCCCATCATTAGTCTTAAGGGCATGCTATCTACACGTGTTGGCATTTTTGCTCGTTGACAAGAATCACACCTTCAAACATATTCTTTAGCATCTACAAAAAGTGTTGGCCACCATATGCCTGCCATTAAAATTTCTCTTGTGGTGGTCTCACTAGAAAAGTGACCTCCAGCTAATCCAGCATGTGCTTGTTCTATAATCGGAATATACTTGTCTTCATTTGCACAAAGACGCAAATGTTGATCTTTACCTCTTTGATACAATTGGTTCCCAATAAGAGCATAGTCTCTTGCTTTAGTTTCAATTGCTCTTTGACAGTGTTTACTCATATCCTCAGGAAATTTTCGGCTTGATAAGTAAGTAAACAGATAGTTACTCCACGTAGGAACAGGTGACAGTCAAAACAATGTTACATGAGGTATGGGTGTTTGTTTTTGACATTGAGGACAATTCTTTACAAAAGATCGAACATCACTCCTCATAGTCGGCCAAAATACTCCAAGTCTCAAAATTTGTTACATAGTTTGGTCTTCCACAAAGTGAAGTCCTACTATGGTAATATGTGTTTGACTTAGGTACTGTTTTTTTTCTTCAGGATTAATGCATAAGAGCAATATTCCATCTCGATTTCTTTTGTATAGCCTACCAGCTAGTAATTGGTACATAGCCGATTGCTCGATTAAACTGATCGTAATAGGAAGTGGTATTTGTGAATCCACTTGAGCTATTGTCATCAATGACACCATATTTTCTGACCATCGAGATATCATCTCCATGGAGAACAAATAGGCATCTGGTAGATCCTCATCTACCCCTTTAGGTGATTCTCCTGAAACAATCCTTGACAAATGATCTGCTCATTGATGTGTAGTACCCTTTTTTACAACCACAGTGAAATCAAATTCTAGAAGAATGATGAAACATCTCACTACTGTGTTGCATGGCTTGTTGACCAAGTACAACAAATCTTGGTGGTCCACAAAGAACACAAACTTATTGCTTAATAGGTAATGTCTATACTTTTTAACGGCATAGATCATTCCTAATCCTTCCCTTTCGGTGGTGGTGTAATTATTTTCTTCCATGTTCAAATGTCTGCTAGCATAAGAAATAGGAAAGTCAATTTTATCGTCTCCTGGTTGAGCTAGTATACAACCTGTAGCCAGATTGGAAGCATCCAAAGTTATTTGCAATATCTTATTCCAATCTGGTGCTTTCAATATTGGAGCTGTGGTGAGAGCTTTCTTAAGCTTCATGAATGATTCTTCACATGCCTCGGTCCACTCAAAGTGTGTAATCAAGCTATACATGGGTTTTGTAATTATAGCGTACATAAAGGCTTGTACCCCCTTGACTGTTGTTGGTTTAGGCAATTCAGCAATGACATGAATTTTTTCAATATCAATAGCTATGTCATTTTTAGACACTATATGTCCAAGAATTTTTCCTTGTCTACCCATGAATGTGCACTTTTCAGGATTTAAGAAAATCCTATATAGTCTACATTTTTTGAATACCTTTTTGAGGTGTTCAAAATGATCAGCCTAGATTGATGAATATACACATAGATCATCCATATATACTTCTAAGAATTTCCTAAGATACTTACTTTTTGTAATGGAATGGAACACTCATTACATCCTTACCATCTTCTTTTGTGGTTTCCATTTCGGTCGTATATATCTCCTTTAGAGCTTTTTCAACTCTTGATATTTCTTTTTCCGCTCAACTCGAGTCATAAGTGGTTTCTTATCCTGTGGGTTTGCTTGAGTATCCTTCCTTGTTTTTCTTGATGTTTTAGACATTTTTGAATTTTTGTTTAAAGGATATTTGCCAGTGATTTTTTCCTTTTGACACAATCATTTGTATCTATTTGCATCAGGAATTGTGTTTTATTGGAGACTGATGGCATAGGTCGTGTTTTTGTGTTTTTGGTGTCTCTTTTTCCTCTATACCATTTTTGTCCTCTTGATTTTTGGTTGGGAAAGTTTAAAAAAAATTTCCCCCCTCCTTTCAAGAGTAGCTTAGCTCTCATATGTTCTTTTTCTGACCCCAAACCTTATGAGGTAGCTGAGTGTTCATCTAACTCATTTGTTGCATCATAGTAGAGGTCTGAAAAGACTTGTTGAGCTTTCATCAAGTCCTTGGGTTCCTCATCTTCGTCTTCAATCTTGAGGATTGAAATCATTTGGATGGGAATTATGTCATAGCCATCCTCATTACAAAATTGAGTAGGCATAGACGTATTCACAAATTGAGTAGGCATAGACGTATTCACACATATATCCATTGTCGCTAAAATTTGAGTCCACTCGAATGGCTCAAACAAATGCTCTGGAAAGGGTTCAGGTACATAGGCTTCATCTGTGCAATCCCTTTCTAGAATACATTCTTCTCGTTTTAAACTCCCATTTTCTGAAGCTCCACACATCCAAACAGGAGTGTCTTTGTTTAACCAGGATGAAAGCTTAGTTTCAGCCGAAGAGACTGAATCAGACTCTTATATGGGTGTTTTCAAGACATCTCTATAAGTGTGATCTTTTAGATTTACTCTTGTTATAAATCCCACTTGCTTCAAGTATAGATAATTGTTTTCCCAATCTTGGAAAAGCTATACCTATTGCATGAAAGGTCTTCCTGATATGATTTCATAATTGAATTTTTTCTCAAATTCTACTATGGAAAAAGTGTGTTGATATTCAATTCCACAGGAATTGACTATCACCTTTTCAAGCAGCTCTAATGGTCTCTCAATGTGTCCCTCAGCCAATTGCAATTTCATTCGAGTTGGTCTAATGGATGGTTGTCCCCAGGATTCCCATATTGTTTTCGTGGCTATGGCTATGCCTGGTCCACTATCCAGTATTTCCATGGTTTCAATGTCATTATATTTCACTGGAAGGGTGGTATTTCCTTCTTCCCCTTCGTAAAACTCTCCGACTTTGTTTATGGGAACAGATTGAATCTCTTTGTTGTCCATTTTGTTTTTTAATTTTCTCAATTTTTTTGAGATTAACTCCGTTATCCCCATCTTCTTTAGGATTTTCTGTAGATCATTCCATAAGTATGGTCTGAGTTTTAACAGTTCTCCCAAGGTAAGAGTGCATTGGATGGATGTAGACATGATTGAATGAATGTTGTCTACTTCTAGGGTCTGTTCAGCTCTTTTTACTTGAGTGGTCTTACACACTATGGATTCATCTTCGTTATCTCCCAAGTAAGAAGGTAATGTTTTCAAGATCAATGGTTTTGACATTCCTGAAGCTTCAGATCCGCAATCCCCGTAAAAGGATTGTACATCCATGTTCATATCAGAAGGTAGGTTATCCAACCAAACTTCCTCTATAGAGCTGACTTTAGAGTTAGGCTCCCATCATTGATCTCTCTAACTTTTTCCCATAAGTGTCCTTGCCAGTCTTCCTCTACGAATGGAATTCCGTCTAAGGCATCATCGTTGTCCGGCACTATAAGTTCTGGTTCTTTTGTTTCAAGGTGGGCTTCTGCCACCACATCGGGTTTTTGTTTAGTATCTCTTACCACAAGCTCCTCAGGTTTTGCAATACTTTCAAGCTTGGCTTTTTGTTTTTCCAGCATTTCTTGCGTGATTCTTACCAAATTTTGATAAGCTTCCAGCTTAGCTGCTTCCATGTTTGAAGAAGGATAGTTTTTCCATTTGTTTTTCATGTTTTGTCCTGCTCTAAGTCCTGCTTGGTAGGCTTCCAAGGTGGCATTAATAGGCTCAAAAATTTTATCAACCAGAATGGATCCTCCAGATTTCATGGTTGTTTCCTTGATTTCACTTCCAATTTTTTTCAACTTTTTCTGGAATAGCTTTTATGCTTTCTCCTTGATTTCAACCCGTTGTTTTTGTTTTCTCATCTTATATCTTTTGCTTCTGCTTCTTTTCATCCTTTGAGAGGAAATTTTTGAATCATCAGAGGAGTTGTGTTTCTTTTTCTTGACTTGGCTCTAGTGATTACCTTGATTGGAATAATCGATTCACTCTTTGATGAGCTACTAGGTATCACTTGGACTACGTTTACTATTGTTTTACCCTTGTTTAAAGGATTTTTAGGAAAATCTTCCGAAAATTATCCTCCATTTTTGCAACATTGTATGCAATAGGCTTCAACTGGCTTGAGGTTTTTGTCAGGCTCTGGACATTCATTTTTCCAATGATCATCTGCACCACAGTTGTGACAGTTTCCCATTCTTGGGTTAATCATGGGTCTTACCATGGGAGATCTGACACATTGATTAGCTACATAATACATTGGTGCAAGCTCTGGTGGAGCATAAGTCACGGTTTCTTCCATTGGTGGTGGATGTGAATTATACCAATCTCCTTCTACCATTACTGTAGATGGACTAGGCTCCGCGTAGGGTGTAACAGGCACTAATGCTTGTTGAGTGCATGTACTTTACAGGCACTGCATTATGTCCTGGGTACAGAGGTTTTGACCCAACACAGGTTGAGGTCTTTCCATACCCATTGGTGGTCTTTGAGCTTGGGCCATATTAGGCTGATATCTGTACATGGGTTGTCCTTGTGGCCTCATAGGTACGTACTGAACATTCCCTTCATACTTTGGTTTGAAGTAGCACCCGTGGGTCTCATGGTTGGTCCATTTACCCTCAATTGCACACCATTTTTGTGGCCTAATTGGTTGTCCCTATTGAGGTATCCCTTGTCTTGGTCCCCTCATAGGTGCTTTTTGCATGTTGTTCATCATGTCGTTCATCCTTTTGAGCATATCTTCTATGGCTAAAAGTTATACTACAACAGCCATTCCCACTTGTGTTGGTTTAGTGGATGCTGTTTTCTTGATTTGGTTATCCTTAGGGACATCTTCTTCGTTAAAAATATCACAATTGTCTCATAAGTCAATAGCATCTAACACACACTCTTCTAGGGTTGTATGCTTTTTACTATAGAGTATAGCATGAAGTTCTTTGTTTAGTAGTCCCTCTACTAGAAACAAAGATACGAGTCATTCTTCTGCAGGTATCTCTAGCCCTGGGCATTTGGCAATGTATTGTTTCATTCAAGTTGCACAATCCCTAACAAGCTCACCATGTTTTTATTTAAAGCTATAGATTTGAGCTACCGTATTATGTTTGATCCCCGTTTTGGAACAAGCAGCTACAAATCCTTGTATATGTAAAACAATGTGGTAGTAATAAAAAAAAACAAGAAGAATGTGTGAATGTGGTGTGGAAAGTGGGAGATTAGTATCGAGACGGGTCTATGTCTATGGACGGGTGGACTTGATTAATTGGGTACTTTTCACAAGACTATTAGTTAGTTTAGAATAAGTCTCAAAATACATTTATGATTTATGAATGGCGGCCGTCATGGATTTCACTAATGTGATCACATTAATAATGCAAGTAATTACACATAAAAAAGACGTGATCAAGTTAATTGTTAACGTGATCTTGATGGTGACCTACAAAACTCAATAGAGCCGGTAGGCCTGCCGAGATTTTTTATTTTCCCGGCGGGTCCGCCGGGCTTTAGAGTTTTCTCGCCAAGCCCGTCCGGAAAATGAAAAAGCTCGGTGGGCCTAAACTGTAAATAGTAAACCTCTTCTTACTTTTTCATTTTAGATAGGCAAATCCGTGGGGAGTATATTTGAGCACTGGGTACAATTATCTCCTTGTGAATTGACCTAAGGTTATAGAGTCACAGGTCCTTTTTTGGGCCGAACGTGATTCTTAATATGGTAAGCACTTCTAAAAATATTTAAATCTTCATTTAAAAAAAAGGTATGAAGCCAAAAAATTTGAAACTTTGGAGAGCCGTGCTCATTGTGACTAAGCCATTGGTCCATAAAAGGGCCGATGTTGGTTTTAGAAGATGAGCATATTTAAATAACGGGTTGATAGTCAAGGGTCGGATGCCCTGTACTGGGTATATAAAGATCCTTGAAGTCTTGCATTTTTCACCATCATATATTTGAATTGATATACATTGTCACTGCACAATATGAGAGCTATAATCCGTAATTGGGTGAAATTAGCTTTTATATATTGTATTGGATGCATAAGGGGGCTACAATCCTTGATTGGGTACAAGTAGTCCTCAATTGTGTGATTCTTTGACATTATTACTTTCATGTGTGTTTTGCAAATAATTCTCATCGTTTCAATGTAAATGTTGATGATTCTTTGTAGCATGTGAAAATAGTTGTGTCATTGAATATTTATAATTGCATGGAAAATTCCATGTAGAGAGTGCATTGCAATGTGTATGTCCACTCAGAACATATGTAGAGAGTGCATTGCAATTGTATGTGCACTCAGAACATATGTGGTTGATATGTGGAATTTATAGAGTGCATTGCAAATCTCATATTGTGTAAATTTGATTGCTTTCTTAGTGATTGTTTTTTCAATATATACTGAAAAGAAGAAAATTATTTTTAAATTTGAACATCTAGTTCTTATGTCTTCAATATTAAATTGAAAGCAATGGACAAAACTGTCGGCACAAGTGATACGAAGAAGGCAAAGAATAAAAAATCCCCTAGCAAACATGGGTTTTGAATCTCAAATGAAAAAAATTATCTCCCAAATTCGGCATGACAGACAGACTTAGTATTGGAGTATAACTCGGCCTAAACAAGTTGAAGGTTTAGCCAGACAATTTCATAAGCTCTGAAAGCCAATCATTCAATTCTACAGATTGTAGAAGTTGTTTTTGAGAATGAGAAATACTCAAAATTGGCAGATTTACTGAAGCGAATGATGGATGGAAGTAAAGTGATCATATTTATGGAAACAAAAGGTTGTGATTAAGTTACTAGACAACTTCGAATGGATGAATGTGCAGCTTTATCTATCCATGGTGATAAGAGTCAAGCTGAATGAGATTGGCTTCTTTTTTAATTTAGATCTGGCAATAGCCCTATAATGACAACAACAGATGTTTCAGCTCGGGGTTTGGATGCGAAGGACATAAAGCACAAGAAAGCAAAACAACAACAAATACCACATTGACATTGACAATGAGGTCATGTCAGGGACAAAATGAATTCGGAGGGAGGGAGTGTTGACCCATGGGTCAACAACACAACATAACTCAATTTCCATACCAAAGTCTTAATTTTTGAGAGTTATGAAATGATGCGGATTATGGTTAAAAACATCATTTATAATGAGTAGTTATTCTAGTTGTAGAAGCTGGGGTGCAATGGCACTTCCAGATTGTAAATACAAAGCCATTTGACCCCTTGGCTCTATTTTGATTTAACCTATGGTAGCCTTAGTATATAAGGTACCTAGGTCATTTTGTAAAGAGAACTTAATCATAATCAATGTTTTAAGCTATCATTGACTGTGTGTGAGAGAGAAAGGGAGAGAGTGTGTGAGCTTCATCCTGATGCTACTTCCTGCTCACTCCAACTGCACCATCACGAGTGGCTCAGAGAGAGCTACACAACAATGCCAAGCATTCCTCCCAAACGAGAACACGTGTGCTAATGCATCTACGAGCTATTTGTGGTTGTAAGTGTATCAAACAATGTCTATTTTTTGCATGCAAGTAGCCATTATAATTGTGGCAACACTAGGTAGCTCCCGCAATAAAGGCAATCATGGATCTCTCTCTCTCTCTATCTCTCTCTCTCTATCTCTCTCTCTCTCTCTCTCTCTCTCTCTCTCTCTCTCTCTCTCTCTCTCTCTCTCTCTCTCTCTCTCTCTCCCCCCTCTTGACGTACCTACAAAGATGGTTGTCAATCTGTGTGTGTGTGTGTGTGTGTGTGTGTATGTGTGTGTGTGTGTGTGTGTGTGTGTGTGTGTGTGTGTGTGTGTGTGTGTGTGTGTGTGTGTGTGTGTGTGTGTGTGTGTGTGTGTGTGTGTGTGTGTGGATGGACAAAAAACACCCAGCGGGACCAATTAGGGCCCTCTATATATTAAATTGTAACCCACCAGGCTTTAGCATTTTATTGGCGGCCCCATAGGGAAGACGCAAAAGCCCGACGGGTTTTTTGTGGGTTTCCAGGTCATTGTGAACCAGCTTGTTTGCGATCATGTTAACTGTGATTATGCATGTCAAAAAGACCTTGTGATCACACATTTGTTTTGGTAATTACGTAAATATTAAATCCCTAGTAGTCGTGACTCTTAAAAGTGGGAAAAAGGCTTTGTTTATAGATCCTAAGTATGTTAATGAGATTGTCTTTGTATGCTTTTTGTTGGTCTAACCACTGATGGCCAATGATGACATTTTCATACATGTCTTTTGAAGACTTTACTTGAAACTTTACCTGCTCTTCAGGCTTTTGGATGTTAACAATAACAACCATTTCCTCTTGACTTGTAGCCTTACCTTGCATTGCTTTCCTATTCTATTTACCTGGAGTGATTTGGAGGATCCTTTGGTAGCTATCTGCAACCATATTGCATTGTGCTTCTTTATCCAATAGAGCATTGCATCTGACACTTGCTCACTGAGGACTATATCTATTCTCATTGGAGGTTCTATTAAAGATCTTTGTCCTTCTTTTACCAGAGTCTTGTCCTGGTCTAGCTTGGTCTCTAGACTTTTTTTTTCATTAAGACTTCTATCTGTTGTGCAAACTAGAAATGTTTGGACCTCTGGACTTCCTATTTCTTCCTGTAATATCAATCTTCTTAACTTTTGGCTTCGAGAAAATTATCTGCTCAATGGCCTTCGTGGTTGCTCTTTGCTTTGTGTGATCTGCACTTGCTATTTCTTAATCTTCTTTAAGTTCTCATGAAGTTCTATTGGGTGGAGATGATTCATCTTCAATAAAATCTGCTTTGGCATCGGTTTCCATTTGATTTTTACTCAAGGACTTTGTGTTGTTGTTCGTGGGTGATCAGTCTTGGTCCTTATTCTTTGACGTCTTTGAAGACTACACCTTTGTTGAGCTCTGTATATCTACAACCTTTTGGGCCATTAAAATTCCCACTATGATGTTTGCTGTTATATTTTTTGGTGTGATCACGTGGTACTAGGCTATGATGGTTTTTGCACTTATCTAAATTGTGGTAGAAATGATTCCCCAGCATTTTGCTCATTTGTCTCGAGATATGCTAATGAATTCAAAAGCATCTTCAAGTTGTGGTTGGCCACATTTTTTCTAAGCGCAAAAAGACATGAGGTTCTTGTCTAGCTAAAAATCTAGCTTTACTTCACTTGACAGCTTTTGTTCGTGTCCCCCAACAATGTTGCACTTGATCTTCTCAGGATTTCTTTTTGGAATGGTTTTCTTGTGGTGGTGTCCTTGGATTGAACGTTTTATGCCTCTTCTTTACTTTGACCACCTGCTTGATGTTGCCTCATTTTGCTTTGTTACTACACCTTTTGTTTGCAACTGTTGAGCATTGTCTGCCTGCATTTGGGTAACCTTTGATCTTAAAAGATAGCATTATCTTTGCCTTGATATTGTCTATCCTGTGGGTCTCCTATGATAAACTTGTGTGGTTTCAGGACCCAAGGCCTCATAGATCTTAGACTCTCATCTATAACTATGGTTGTTTTCGCCAAATGATATGATGGTCTAGTCACAACGACGAATATTGACTTCAGATGGATCAGGGTTTGGCTCGGAATAGAGTTTTGGGTTTACTGGGGTTATATCATTCAGTTTTAGAGAGGATTTATACATTCTTTCTTTTGCAATAAACCATCCTTCTTGATCTATCAATGGGCATAATTCTATGAGCTGGTATGTAGGCCTTTCAAACACTGGTTGATCCTTTTTGTACACTTTCCCTTCTCGGTCTACATAGTGTGCATATGAATTATGTGTACCATAAAATGCTAACAACATTTGCTTTGATGTGTCCCTTTGACTAGTGAATGATTGCACACTAGTGGTAGTGGATGAAAAATCATTTGCAAACCTAACACTCTTTTTGACCTTCGGTGATAACTGGAATCTTTGACTAAATTCACATAGGAAATCTTTGTTGAACGTTCATGCAAATTCTGACTTTGTCGTGCCTTTACTAGTGCTTCTAATGGTAATGCAAAATCATTTGATTACATCAAAAGTGATGAGCTAGATGCACTTACATTGGGATTCTCATTTTCAGCTTGCTCCATGTTTTTCTTTGCAATTGATATGTCCCTATTTCTGGATTTCTTGGAAAATCCTCTGGAAAATGTTCCTCTTTTCTTCCACAATTTGAGCAGTATACCATGGTTGGATGTATTTCACTTGGTTTGTCTATCTCAAGCTTTCGTCGAGAAGATTTAGCTTCTATGTTGGCTAAGTTTTCAACATCTTTGTTCAAAACATTGAGCATCAAGGTGTAGATTGCTCCATCTTGACCTTTATACTGTCTTTGAGTTGGTTCTCAAATTAGAATGGCTTCTATTGGTTGATCTATTGGATCTTCCATTTTTGTCTTTGAATGTAGATTTGACCACTGTAATTCATATATAACGACATGCGCATGTATGGTCGACTGACTTGTATTGAATAAACACTTGGATCTATTTTTTCCACTTCTATCTGTAGCTCATCTTTGAGTTGCAAATATTTGGATAAACACTTGGATCTATTTTTTTCACTTCTATCTGTAGCTCATCTTTGAGCTTGCAATACTTGAGTCCATTGAAATCTGTAAACATATGGCAGTTCTCTGGATCTAGCTTTACTCGGATCAATAGGATCATGGCTCCTCTATTTCTTTTATTGCTCATAAGATATCTATGGCCTTCTAAATCTGTATAATAAACCATATCTTTGATGTAGCCATAGAGCCGTAAAATCTGCTCTTTTGCACTTGTGCTAGTGTTGCCAATGCTATTGGCTAGCTTTACTATACTTGAACTCCGGCTCGACTCGTGTCCATGTTGTGTTGGTCTCTAAAAACTGTCTATTGCAAATCTTGATATTGCTCATTAGAATTTCTCTTGCTCGGGTTGACAAGACTACTTTTGCCAAAGCAATTTTGGTAGTTGACTGTGCTTTAAACTCAAAAGAGTTGACTAACTTTAGCTCAAATGTGTTAGACTTGATTGCGATCTTTGAAACGATGAAAATATGGGCTTTGAATAGTCTAATCTGCAATCCACTACGATTTGTGTCTCTGGTCATCGGATCTTAAGCTCAATTTTGCAACGCAATTGCTCGCACTTGCTCATTTCTTGTTTGGATGATCACTTCTAGCTCCTTGACTGAATTGTGGTAACACTTTCCAAAATTGGGCTTGAACACTAATGTTCTTGGCCGAAATTATTAGGTATTAGGTCCCAAGGGTGTTCTTTAACTTTAGGTCGAATTCTAGACTTTGGTGAGACTTACGACTCAAATTTTTGCCAATTTTTACAAAAGTCTGTTAATCTCAGTCCTGATTTGCAATTTCGGTGCGTGAATAATGTCCTAACGGCCCAATCTTACTCAAAATTTAATTTGATCGAAGATTTATGTGAACGTTTCCTAATCGGTCAGCTTTCGACGCCAATCCAATCTCTCAATTTCACTCGGTTTCATTTTTGCGCTTTTTTTGACAAATTCAAAAATTTTACCCAGCTCAAGGCTCGCTTTTTCTTGCCTTGATTTGACTTTTTCTTGTTTTTCTTGTCTCTTCTAGCTTTTCTTGCTTAACTTGTTCGCTTCGTCTTGATTTGTCGCCTTGTGATTTTCTCAACGGCTTTTTGTTACTTTTTGTTTTGCCTTTTTTGGACCTTCCCTGCTTTTGATTATTTTTATGAAAATTTTGACTTTTACAAAAAATTTGGTATTTTTGTGATTTTTACTAATTTTTTGAATTTTTTTAAAATGATTTTTTTGTCAATGTTTCATTTTTTATGGTTTTTTTTTTTTTTGTGATTTACCAATGCAACTTTTGATTTTTTTACTGAATTTTGTTGAGTTTTGTAAATTTTCAATGAATTTTTGTTGACTTTCATATTTTTTTAAGAATTTTAAACCTTTTTTTGAATTTTTTGAAATTTTTGGTGTCTTTTATTTTTCTCTCTTTTTTTAGTGTATTTTTTTTATTTTGTGATTTTTTTCTATTTATTATTTATTATTGTTATTATTATTATTATTTATAATTATTTTTTAATAAATTTTTTTCTTCTATTTTTTGAATATTTAAAATTTTCTCTTTTTTGATTCTTGAACGCGTATTTTTTTAAAACAAAACAAAATTAGTTGAATTGAAACTGTTAATAATTAAAAAAACTTACCTTATACCTGGCAGCCTGTTGCTTTGCAATGATGGCGAGAGAGAGAGAGAGAGAGAGAGAGAGAGAGAGAGAGAGAGAGAGAGAGAGAGAGAGAGAGAGAGAGAGAGAGAGAGAGAGAGAGATGGCTAGTCAACGACAACGTGAGGGTGACATGGCATTCACGTGATGGGGCAGCAGAGAGAGCAGTAGCGCCTGGCAATGCGTCGCACAACACTGGTTGGCCGAGGAGAGAGAGAGAGAGAGAGAGAGAGAGAGAGAGAGAGAGAGAGAGAGAGAGAGAGAGAGAGAGAGAGATTTTATTATCGTCCTCGGAGGTCAAATATGACCTATGGGACCAAAGTTACATGTGATGTAGTATGTGTATGGCTGATGAGTGACTCTCGATGCTCCAAAATTGTAGTGATGAGAGTCGCAATGGAGAGCCCACACTTTGGTTGGGAGAGGAAAGTGTGTAGGTCTAAGTTATGGCTGAAAATGTGAGAGAAGCAAGTTCGGATGTGATCAAAAGCTGAGCACTCTAGTAGTGTGTGGTACTCAGACTCTCGAACTTGCAGTGAGCATAATGTGCACAATCGATTTGACTCTTCTCCATTGCCCCAACGCCCTATCTCGCATCGAAGGCAATGGGAGCTAAGACGAATTGCTGCGATAGTGCGTATCACAGACAAGGGAATAGGCTCAAGCATGTAAGTGTGAGTACGGTTTCCTCTCTCAGCGAAGAACATGGTTTTGTAGTTGGGGGCAATATAGGTGGTGTAATGTATGAAGCGTGACCCACCGGATTTCTCCCAAGCCATAATACATTGGCGTTGTAGAAAAGCTTCATTCACTTGAGAGTCAATTGAAGCATCATGTAGCAAGTGTAATGCATCCCATCTCCCAAACCACTTCTTTATGTCTTGCATCCATCCCGTGCTCAAGATCTTGCTTTTATGCGTCTTTTGAACTTTTTTGCTTGCTTCCCATGCAATTGTAGGAAGTCGATGTGAGGGGTTTTGACGCATCTTTATCATGTACTCCACAACCCTTTCCATGCCCATAACCTCAATTGGAAGAGATCCCGACTCAAGAAGTAGGAGCATATATGGTGTTTGTGTCTTAACTTGGAGAAAGTTTGTAAGAAAACGCTTTTGGACATTCTCAAACTCTTTCCAAGTAGACTTTGAGATGCTCCCGCCCCACACTTCAACTCCATAAATAAGAACCGGTGTCACCAATGCATCAAAAAGATACTTCTTGAGAACCCAACACTTGATGTTTCCCGCATTACACATGTTCTCAAATGCATAATATGCTCTCTTTCCTGCTTCCAAACGACGCATAGCACATTCATGCCACTTGTGATTGGATGGAACCTCAAGGCCAAGGTACTTAAAGCTCTCAACAACTTCAAGTGTCTCGTTGTTGTACACAATGCATGGCTTCTCCTTATGGTTGGTTTTCACAAGCATAACCTTTGTTTTGGATTCATTTACAATCAGCCCACTATGCAAGCAAAAGTTCTCAAGGACAACCATAAGCTTTTGTGCATCTTCTAAAGTGTGTGCTAGAAGCACTACATCATCCGCATACAACAAAAGCATGATTACCGCATTGCAAATAGTGACCTCTTCAATGCCTTCTTCTTGCATAAAGTCAAGTACCATTTGTTCCAATTGATCGATGCATAGACCAAAGAGATTTGGTGACAATGGACATCCTTGTTTAACCCCAATAGTGCTTACAAAAATTTCTGAAATTTCTCTTCCCATGCGTAATTGACAAATCACCTTCTCATAGATTCGAGAAACCGCAAGCATAAACTCACTTGGCACTTGGAGTTCTTCCATCCTTCTCCACAAATTGTTACGTGGAATCATATCAAAGGCTTTCTTAAAGTCCACAAAACAACAATACAATCCTTTGCCTTTCAACCGACTTTCCTCCATGAGAACACGAAGAGTGACAAGATGATCAATGGTGCTATGGCATCAACGAAAACCCGCTTGTCCCTTTGCACGCTTGTCATTCTCTTCAGCCCAATCACTCAATTTCATCTCCATTATGCACCCAAACAACTTTGCCATAAGAGACCCAATCATTATAGTCCGATAGTTGCTTACATTCTTTACATCCCCTCCTTTATGCAAAGGCTTAACCCAATTAGTACTCCAATCATGTTGAAGTGCAAGGTTGAACATATCACACATCCACTCATGGGTAAAATCTCCCGTCCATTTGATCATCTCCGGCTTGATACCTCTTCAGCCCAATCACTCAATTTCATCTCCATTATGCACCCAAACAACTTTGCCATAAGAGACCCAATCATTATAGTCTGATAGTTGCTTACATTCTTTACATCCCCTCCTTTATGCAAAGGCTTAACCCAATTAGTACTCCAATCATAAGGCATACCATGTTGAAGTGCAAGGTTGAACATATCACACATCCACTCATGGGTAAAATCTCCCGTCCATTTGATCATCTCCGGCTTGATACCTTGAAGATGGCTTGATACCTTGATACCTTGAAGAGAGAGAGAGAGAGAGAGAGAGAGAGAGAGAGAGAGAGAGAGAGAGGGCGTGCTCATGCTGGCATCCAACGAACACGACAAAGGGAGAGATAAAGTGGGAGAGAGAAAGAAGGAGAGAGATTATTTTTGGCGCTTGCAGACAACAAGGACAGAGAGAGAGAGAGAGAGAGAGAGAGAGAGAGAGAGAGAGAAAGATTGACTTTTCCTTGAAACATAACGCCTTAAGGCATGTGAGAATTATGCATACACATCCAATATCCACAAAACAACAAACACACAAGTGAATTTAGTGAGAAAAATAGTGAGGAAATCAATTCAATTATGTCATAATTGCACTCGCGTAGGCCATCGCTCCCCGAAAATGGCGCCAAATGTTGGGGGTATCATCATAGCATAGCTTCAATGACCAACAATAATTGTCAATGTGGAGGGATGAGCTATGTAGCTAGGGCATGGAAACACTCATGATTAGTGAGCTAATCATGGCAACACGAAAGGAGACTCTATGAAATGAGCTTCTTGGCCTATGGAGGAGCTAATCCACAAAATCTGACAATCTCCACATCCACTTCACTTCACCTCAAATCAACCCAATCACACACACTAACAATTGCAAACATGCACACATCACTAATCCCATCATGCAATACACTAATCACAAGCACACACACATAGATCTATTGAGCATCCGTATTCCAATCAAACCTACATGCACACACAAAGAATAGAGGGAAATCACACAAGATTAGAGCGGGATTAACCACTAATTAGTTACAATCTAGCTAATCAAGCATCATTAGTAATCACAATAGAGTATGAGATAGTCACAGTGAAAGAGAATGAAGCATTGATTAGTGTTAAACAAGTCAAATGAGCAAGGAGAATCTCAAGAACTCCATAGCCACACACCTCATGAGCTCTCACCAAAGAGTAGACTCAACCAATGAGGCTGAGAACCTTAGTTACATTTACACACTGCCTATATACCTAGGGTAAAACTATGCAATGTCCAAGCACCTAAGACCTTTAGCGCTCCACAACTTATTGAATCTGCAACCTAGGTACACTAACTCACCTATTCTTTACAGCTTGGAACTCCCATTGAGACTGTAACATGTTATAAATATTACAATGGCTTGAAATAAATCAAGAATTTACAATACATGACCATTTTGGTAAAATGTAAAAAATGTGTAGCCCAATATTCATTTCTTCTTCGTATTCATCTTTGATGTGCTTCGTAAGTCTTAGGCCTTTAGCAGCCTCTGTTAACTGCCTCCGTTACCACCAAGATTACGGGCAAAACCCGAATGTACGACAACAAACCTCGAGGAGATGTTATACTTGTGGAGGGGATTATCTCACCCCATGGTGTAACAATCAACCAAGACTACAATGTATGTTAAGGCAACAACCACCTCTTTTGAATGATGGTAGAGTAGTAGTCAATTACACTCAACTAGTGTAGGTACCACAACCTCCCAAAAATCATAATTCCATGGACAAGAACACCTTAATGTTCATAACCAATCAAGAGTAAGGTTCAAAGTCTATTCTTACAAGGTAAGAACAACCATTGGTTGCACCACCATCTATGCAACAAATAGGACCATGCTATGAGTGTGGAGGAAATCATTAAAGAAGAAATTGTCCTCATCAGCCAAAGAATATGGAGATAATTGGATGTTGTCTAGAATGTGCTATTACACACCTCATTTCTAATTGTCCAAAAGACCCAAACAACAACGGGAAAGCAACGATGAATGTTGTAGGAGTGTTATTTTCTTCAAGCGGATCTAAGGTAGAACCCATGAGTCCTATAAATGTGATGACTTGAGCTCAAGCTCAAGAAGCGGCCAAGAACAAACATGTCGAGAACGAACGCAAACTTTTTGGCAAACAACAATTGAGAGATTATCAGTGTGGACGCAAAGAAAATCATGGAAAGCCAAACGAGACAAAATGAAAGAAAAAGTTTGAAAGAGAAAACCAACTTAGATATTGAGTTGCAACAAAACAAAGAGTAGTTGAAACAAGAAAAGGAAAACAAGGACCGATGGAGAAAGAAAAATCATCCAAAATATCATAGATGCTCAATTGCAAGCTTACAAGGCAAGACTAAAACCCAATCAGACATTGGAACAAAGATGGTTGACTTATCTGTATCCAAAACTTGAAACACGGAAGTTGGAAATGTGCAAACGGCTCATGCAGGCTGTTAGAGCTCTAATAGAGCCAGAGAAGCTAAACACCCCTAAAAATCAGTGTTAATCCATGGAAGGTACGAGGAAATTGAGCACAAAAAAGACAAAACAAATGAGCTAATGAGAATTAAAATTGAAACATCATTCAACAAACACAACAAATGATGTCAAGTCACAAGGGATGATGCCTATCCCAGACGTAGCAGAGCCATGGCCACAAACCATGTGGGAAGAAATAAGGAATCTCAAATATGGTAGTGCAAATTTCAAGTCTACACCTATCCTTGAGATCAATATGGATCACAAGTTCTGTCGAGGAGACATAGAATCTCTATACGGCAATGTCGAGTCGATAGCCTCTAGAGAGAGCAAACAACACTCTCTATAAACTTTTCCATCTTTCATAGGATAACACGAAGCAAAATTTGAGGTTAAAGTGGTACCATCTCAGTGGAAAGCCACACTAAAGATGATGGACACAAAAGCCTACATGAATTGATGTCCGCTCTTATACCACACACAACTACACTCTTAGAGTTATTGAAAGTCAGACCACATATATGGGGAGAAGTGGGCAAACACTTAGAGAAGAGGGGATTGAAAATTCCTCTTCAAGATATTTCCCTAGATGAACACACAAGTAAAACAACATAAGAGAAACCTAGGGGAAAACCAATACCTGTGAACAAGGTGGATGAGTACTGTGAAGAAGGAAACATCACCTTGCCACTGGAATATCAAGGAGTGAAACGATTTCTATACTTGATAGTGGGATTGGAGTGGACATTGCCACCAAATAAATTTGGAAAAAATGGGAGAGACCAACTCTCAAAAAAACACAAATGAAACTACAACTTGCAGATGGATTTATAGAAAGACCTTTGCGCATGCTGGAATAGATCATACTATCCTCATGCAGAGTCGAGTACAAGAGTACCTTTATAGTAGTGGATTTTGAAAAAGGCAACAAATTTGATGTCATTTTGTGGCAACCATTCATGCATCAACTCAAAATGATGCAAGATTGGGGCTACGACCACCTCTCTAACTGCGGTATAAGGGTGTTACCACGAGGATCAACATCAAGAATCATAGTTATAGAGATGTTAATCAAACTCCTATAGAAGACTTTGATTCAACTATATACATGGAAACAAAATACATGCATGGTTGCAAAGAGCATATTTAGACTTGTGGAGCATCCAAAAGTGGGAGCCTGATGAAAGAAGATTTGTTAGCAGCAAGCTAACACGGATACCATTTTTTGGAGTTCTCATTTATTATTTTGATAAATCAAAAATATTGTAACTCCTATTTTCTTGGATAAACTCTATAATTAATGAGCCAAGGCTACAAGCTTCCAGATTGTATCAACCTGTCATTACCCAGCTTTGGTAGAACTCCAGATTATTAGTTTTGACCACCAAAAAACCTTGGATGCTAATCTTTGGGATCAACCAAAAGTTGATTGTACCTCAAAAATCCATCTAAAAATCTATAAGCTTCTTTTCTTGCAACTTGTTCTAAAACATGCTCGGTATTGGAAGAGGGTATTTGTCTCTAATGGTGGCTGCATTCACTTTTTTGAGATTGAAACAGGCTCTTAATTTGCCATTTTTCTTGATTACGACCATAATTGGAGACACCCAATCAGTATGTTTAATTTCATTAATGAATTTGGATTCCTTGAGCTTTTCTATCTCTTCTTTGATCTTTCTGGCAAATGTTTCATTATAAGTATATGGACGTTGTCTACTTGGTTTTGCATCATCTCTCATAGGTATGGTATGTTGACAAATTTTTGGATCAACACCCTTGAGATCCTTATAAGAACAAGCAGAGATATCTTGGTATTATTTTAGTAAGCTTAGCAAAAGCTCTTTTTCTTCTTTAATCAATCATTTGCAATGTAGGCACGTCTAGTCTCTTCTCTTGGTTTGGCTAGATCTATCTTCTTTGCATTTTTAAGTCCTTCATAGGACTCACCCTGTTTTCTTAGTTTCCTTACAGGTTGTTTGACTATGATCTTTTGGTCTTGGAGAGTGTATATTTCTTGAAATGGGATGGAACACTCATTACATGTTTACTTCCTTCTTCTGTTGTTTCCAATTCAATGGTATACATCTCCTTTAGAGCTTTCTTTAACTCTTGATATTTCTTCTTTTGTTCAACTCGGGTCATGGATGAATTATCATCCTAGTGTTTAGTTTTTGATTGAGTTTCCTTTCTCATTTTCTTGATGTTTTTGATGTTCCTTGTTTGTTGTCTGAAGGATATCTACCATGATTGTCTTTGACACAATCATGTGTATCTATCTGCATCAGAAATTGAGTTCTGCTAGAAACTGATGGCATAGGTCTAGATTTCAAGTTTTTTGTGTCTCGTTTTCTTCTATACCATTTCTGTCTTCTTGGTTTCTGGTTTGGAAAGTCAAAAAAAAATTCCTCTCCTCCTTTCATGAGTAGTTTGGCTGTCACATGTTCTTTTTCTGACCCATAATCATCAGATGTAGCTGAATGTTCTTCAAACTCATCTCAGTATCATCATAAGAGAGGTCTAAAAAGAGTTGTCGAGCTTTCAGTAAGTCCTTGGGTTCCTGAACTTCATCTTCAATATGTGAATGGTCAAAATCATTTATATGGGAATTATGTCATAGCCATCTTCATTGTAAAATTGAGTAGGCATAGACGTATTCACACGCGCGTCCATTGTTGCCAAAATTTGAGTCCATTCAAATGGATCAAACAAATGCTCCGAAAAGGGTTCAAGTATATATGTTTCTTCTATGCAATCCCTTTCTAAGATACATTCTTCTCGTTTAAACTCTCATTTTTAGAGGCTCCACACATCCAAATATGTGTGTCTCTATTTAACTAAGACAGAAGCTTTGATTCAGCTGAAGAGGTTGAGTCAAATTCTTGTATGGGTGTTTTCGTGACATCTCTATAAGTGTGATCTTTTAGATTAACCCTTGTGATTGATCGCACTTGCTTCAAGTACAAATAACCGTTTGCCAGTCCTAGATGAGTTGTATTTGTCGCATGAATGGTCTTCCCAAGATGATTTCATAGTTAAGTTTCTTTCCAAATTCCACTATTACAAAAGTATGTTGATAATCAATTCCAATAGGAACTAACTATCACTATTTCAAGCAGGGTCTTTCGATGTGTCCATCAGCCAATTGTAATTTCATTCGAGTTTGTATAATGGCTGGTTTTCCCCATGATTCCCATATTGCTTTTGTGGCTATTGCTATGCCTGCCACACTATCCAGTATTGCCATGGTTTCTACATCATTATATCTCACAAAAAGGGTTGTGTTTACTTCTTCTCCCTTGTAGTAATCTCCGACTTTGCTCATTGGGACGGATCTAATCTCCTTGTTATCCAATTCGTGTTTCAATTTCCCCAATTTTTTTGCGATAAGCCTTGTTATTCCCACCTTCTCTAGATTTTTTTGTAAATCATTCCATAAATATGGTCTGACTTTTAACAGTTATCCCAAGGTAAGAGTACATTGAATGGGTGTAGACATGATTGAATGGATGTTGTCTACCTCTAGAGTCTGTTCCGCTCTTTTTGTCTGAGTGGTTTTACACACTTTGGATTCATCTTCGTTGTCTCCTAAGTAAGAGGGCAGTGTTTTTAGAGTCAATGGTCTAGACATTCTTGATGCTTCATATCCGCAATCCCCATACAAGGATTGTATATCATTGTCCATATCAGGAGGTAGATTGTCTAACCAAACTTCCTCTATAGGAGCTGACTTCAAAGTTATGCTCCCATCATTAATCTCCCTTACTTTTTTTCATAAATGTCTTGGCCAGTCTTCCTCCAAATGGAATTCCATCTAAAGCATCTCGACTGTCAGGCACTATGAGTTTTGGCTCTTTAGTTTCAAGGTGGGATTCTACCACCACTTCAAATTTCTCTTAACTAGTTTTGACCACAAGCTCCTCAGGTTTTGCTATACTCTCAAACTTGGGTTTTTATTTTTCCAGCATTTCTTGAGTAATTCTTACCAAATTTTGATAAGCTTCAAGCTTAGTTGCTTCCATACCTAGAGAAGGATAGTTTTTCCATTTGTTTTCCATGTTTTTGCCTACTTTAAGTCTTGCTTCGTAAGCTTCCAAGGCTGCATTAATTGGCTCAAAAATTTTGTCTACCAAAATTAATCCTCCAAATTTCATTGTGGTTTCTTTGATTTCACTCCTAGTTTCTTTCACTCTTTCCTGGAATAGTTTCTTGGCTTTTTCCTCAATTTTGTCCTTTTATTTATGTTCTCTCATCTCATACCTTTGACTTCTTTTTTTCTTGGTCTTTTGAGAGGAAATTTTAGTGTTCTTTGATTCATCTCAGGAGTTATGTTTCTTTTTCTTAGCCTGGGCTCTAGTGATCACCTTGATTGGAACAATAGGTTCACTCTCCGATGAGCTACTAGGTATCACTTGGACTACACTCACTGCTGTTTTTTCCTTGTTTAAAGGACTTTTTGGGCAGTCTTCAGGGAAGTGTCCACCCTTTTTGCAACATTTTGTGCAAAAAGCTTCAACTGGGTTAATGTTCTTGCCAGGTTCTGGGCATTCATTTTTCCAATGATCATCTGCACCACAATTATGACAGTTTCTAGTCCTTGGCTTAATCATGGGTCTTACCATAGGAGGTCTAACACCTTGATTAGCTACATAGTACATCAGTGTAAGCTCTCGTGTATCATAATTCAAGTCAAAGGTTCTTCCATTGAAGGTGGATGTGAATTATACCACTCTCCTTCTACCATTGTTGTAGATGGACTAGGCTCAACATAAGGTGTAACACGCACTAGTGCTTGTTCATCTATGACTCCTTCTGAAGGCATGTACTTTACAGGCACTGCATTATGTCTTAGATATGGAGGTTGTTGACTCAACACTGGTTGTGGTCTTTCCATACCCATCGGTGGTCTTTGTGTTGGGGCCATATTAGGCTGATACATGTACATGGGTTGTCCTTGTGGCCTCATAGGCACATATTGAACATTTCCATCGTACTTTGGTCAGTAATAGGACTCATTGGTCTCATGGTTGGTCCATTTACCCTCTTTAGCACACCATTTTTGTGGCCTAATTGGTTGTCCCTGTCGAGGTATCCCTTGACTTGGTCCTCTCATAGGTGTTTTTTGCATGTTATTCATCATTTTGTTCATCCTTTTAAGCATGACTTCTATGGCTGTAAGTGGTGCTGCAGCAGCTTTTCCCACTTGTGTTGGTTTGGTGAATGCTATTTTCTCACTTTGAGTATCCTTAGGGATATCTTCTTCATTGAAAACATCACAATTGTCTCCCAAGTCAATGGCATCTGATACGCACTCTTCTAGGGTCATATGTTTCTTACAATACAATATAGCATGAAGTTATTTGTTTAGCAGCCCCTCTAGAAACAATGACACTAATCTTTCTTCTGTAGGTATTTCTAGTTTTGGGCACCTTGCAATGTATTGCTTCATCCTAATTGCACAATTCCTAACAGACTCACCTTGTTTCTGTGTTTAAAGCTATAGATTTGAGCTACCGTATTATGTTTGATCCTAGTTTTGGAACATGCAGCTACAAATCCCTAAGCTAATGTATTTAAGTCCATGATTGACCTTGGTGAAATGTTTTGGAACCATGTCAATGCTTTTCCTTCTAATGTCATTTCAAATCCCTCAAATTGAGTGTGGAAATCAAAGATGTGTTTTGCTCTTAGCACTTGCTTGAAGCTTGCTAAGTGGTCATATGGATACCCAGATCCATTGAATTTTATAATCCATTTTTGAAATTAGCTGGTCTGACACGTCTATTTGGTTCAACTCCAACTCTTCTGGCAGTTGGTCTTGTCTCAAATCCTTCAAACCAATCTGTTGGAAATAGTGACTCATGTATCCCTAGACTGGCTTTAGTGTCACTTGGTTTTCTTCGTGATAAGGTAGGTTCGGGTTTTTTAACATTTCTCCCAAAAGATCTCTCGTGGAGTTCCTCACTTGCAATAGTTTCTGGTCCTTGGCCCAATATCCAATCTCTTATGGAGTACCCTTGGTATTTGGTTTGTTCTACCTCCTCATGACTCATCATAACAAAGTTATTGTTATAACAATCCTTCAATAGGTAAGTTGATAGATCTATTGAGCCCTTGTGTTTGATTTTGAAGATATAGGTTAAGCAACTGAACTTAAGCTTCCTAGCCAAGTTTCACCAAGTTTGAATAATTACTGCTCAATTCGTAAGCAGTTTTTTGGCCGCAGACTAACTTTGCAAATCTGGCCACAATTTTCACTTTAATGATCCAAATCTTACCAAATTTGATTTTTGTGCTCAATATAGCCGGATAAAACTTGTGGTATGCTTAGTTCGTAAATAATCACGATTATGTAAATTTTTGCATATTTTTTGTCATCTCAGCATATATACATGTTTAACACTTCAATCTAAGCCTCTGAGTTAAGTTTCACTAAGTTTGAGCAAATTTACCAAGTCACACTCAAGTTCTTGACAATCAATATATATTTCAGTTTTTCTCAAGGTTTTGGTATGTTTTGTGATCCAAATTCTATGAGCCTTTACAAAAGATGTTTGCAATCATACATAGAGTCTTTGGTATCAACCTTGGTCAATTTTGAGCTGAAAGTAAATAATCATGATTATTTACTTTTGGCCTAAAATAAACACGTTTTGCAATTTTTTCACTGGACAATCTTTTTATCACCTGTTTTAAGCCTCTAAGTTAAGTCAAAACTTAATTTGGCCTAAAATCTCAAGAAAAGTAGATAATCTGCATTTTTTCAAACTCTTGAAAATTTACCTCAATTGCATCCTTAAGCTTACCCACTGGTTCATACAACTTTCAGAGCATAATCTCTAGCCGAATTCAATGGTTGACAATCTTTTGCTGGTGTTGTTTCAAGTCGTACTTGAAATTTTGCAACCTCACATAAACAACTCACAATTGATTCTTTTGGAGTGAGCAATGCTTTGAGATCCCACCTCAGATTCTACTTACCCTACTCCTAGGTTCTATTGCAATGGGGTTGTGGAAAGTGTCCATAAACACTTGTTTTCTTGTTTTTTATGGTTTTTTGAGCCTTGATCTTAAGACTTGTCTTGTCCATCAATCATTCTCAAAATCCTAATATAATCCTACAATCCTACAAGGTACTTAGCAAGTACAATCTACTTCCAACCTACCTCTACAAAACAAAAGACGACACTCTTAAGCTATGCGGTTTTAAAGAGAAAGTTTAACTCTAGGTGATCCTAGAGGAAGTTAAAGGAAAACTACACAAGATGCTCGTTTTTTCCCTAGTTGAGGTCTATTCATCCCTTGCAACGGCACCAAATGTGGGATGGGTTTCTAACCTCACTCCTATCTTATTGCAGACATAGCAAGAACCACGAACATAATTGTCCATCCATGGGACGAAGCCGACTCGACTAGTTTATAGAGGCTACAAGATGGTGTCAATCTCTTGGAAAACAATAGATAGCTCGCATCTAACACAAGATACACTCAAATGACCAAAGTCATCAAAAGCTCGTCGCTAATCAACAAACAAAACATGACGGTTACAGCATAAAACGACATCCGAATGCTATGAAACTTCTAGGACATGTATATAAGACCTAAGCATACATGCTTATGGTCTCATATCTCACTTTAGGTCAAGTGAAAAAATCACGATTATTAACATCAATGAGTTTTTGACCTAGTCATTTTCGACCCCAAATGCATCTGAATGCTTAGCAATGATGCCCCAATACCCCGCCTATGCTTAAATTCCTAACTTATGATGAAATAAGGCTGTGGGTCGACGACACCACCATGAAATGTTTACGTCAATGCGTAGAGCTCGGTTGCAATGCAACAGACAGCACTGCAATGTGACAATCAAGAAGGGAGTAGGAAGCGCGAGAAGGACAGAAGTGAGCGTTGTTAGCTCACGTTGTGTTTCTATTATCCAAAACTTGAAATTAACTTACAGAAATTGGCTTTAATACCTTAGCCAAGGTTTCTTTGGTCAAAAACTAATAATCTAAGAGCTCTAACTAAAGATAAGTTCATACAATCTGGAAGCTTATAGCCCCGGCTCATCAATTACAATATCCATTTGGAAAAGAAGAGTTACAATATTCCCAATTTATCAAAACAATAAGTGTTTTTACAATAAAAGTTCTCAAAAAATGATACATGGGTTAGCTTGCTGCTAACACCATACTAACCATATAGTAATGTGAGAAGGTAGGGTTTTCAAAGATTGAGGTTGAATCTCTTAAGATCTTACGGATTTGTTCCCCCCAATAAGAGTGAATATCCAGATCCACTTGGGTTCCTCTATTGGTGGAAGAAAGACGTCCCTCCCTTTATTCATTTGGTTATCTCTCTGAGTCAGCCTCGTTGTTTCATTTGTTTCTCTTATCTGTATCCAAAGCTTGTATAAGTTGTGGTCCTCTCTATAGGCCTCAAGTATCGTAGAATGGAATGGATTGAGTGGGTAATTATTCCACTGAGCAAAATTTTATGTATCGTTTCAACCGTAAGGCTGCTTTCATGATAGATTCTCCCTCTTTCTGCTTGAATTTATGGATTTGTGAGACCGTACTGTGAGTTATTCCTCTTTGAGAGAATTCCTCCAAAAATTCATCAAATACTTCTTGGATGGCCTCAAAATCCCGTCTTTCAACAGAAGCAAGCCAGGTGGCGGTGTCTTCCTCTAAGGTGAGTCCAAATCCGGCAAACTATGTATCAAAGTCCTTGACCTCTTCTGCTTGGATCACTCTCAAGAATGATGCCACGTGGTCTCTAGGGTCTCCTTCCGCTGAATATTTCTTGTTAACCTATTTCTGAACTTGAGAGGGTGTAACACGTCTATGGTCTACCAGCCTTACTGTAGAATCTCCTTGTCCCTCTCCTCTTATAGGTCCTCATTCATGTCTCGATCTGGTGTCAAATGCTTCTGCCAACCCGTATCCTCTATAGGTTCTATCAACATGTGGTTTTGCTGCAAATCTTCTTTCTATCTTGATCCTTTCCATATAGGGGAATCCTATTGTGGTCGGCATCATCATCGGTCCTTTGCCCTCCATGGGATAAGAGTAAGAATAAGTGGGCATTGGTGACACTCTGGAGGTTACATATGGTCTTGTTGTGATAGGAATTTCTCCTCTATAGAATTCATGCTCCCTCATCATGCAACCAGGATTGCAACTTTTCAGGGTTTGTGTTCAGATATGAAGGAAAAATTGGCATTTCAACCCCTCTAGCTTGACTAGATGTAAACTTGGTCGTATCTTCCACTTCTTAAAAGGGATTTGTAGACTTGCTAGGAGTAGGGTTTGAGTTGGGCCTTGAGCTGCAATTGGATCTATTGGAATTATTGCAGTGCCTATCATTCTCGCTACTTCCACTTTTTCTATTGGCGCATACTCCCGTCCATACTTGTCAACATACATTATGAGACTCCCTTCATATAATTTGTACAAAAACAAGTATAAAGTCATTTCTATGCTTAACTCAAAAGTGTAGGGTGCTAAGCACCTGAAATATATTTTAGTCCTACCATTCATGCACTTGTAGATTCCTACCACTCCTTGGTTTGTCACTACTTTAGTCACCTTCTTATCAAACACCAGGATGGTGTTAGGAAGATCTATATGAGGAGGCATTTCTGTCATCTTAGAAACCATCTTTGATTTTGCAACATTGTCCCCGTATTTGTTATAGTTCTCTGGGTCCTTAACAATGAGGTACTGTGTTTCCTCATCATCACAAAATATGTCCACATCATTGTACACTAGAAGGGCTTAATTTCACTCCGTTGACTGGTTTTTCCTCTATGCATATGCTTTTACATCCCCTTGCATCTCAATATACCAGAGCTCCATGGGCATTTGGTCCTTCTAAGAAAAGGGTTGTATATTTATTTGTCTGAGTGGAATTCCTAGAGGTGCTACCCCAGGAGCCCTCATCCATGTTCAATTGTCTATTGAAGCTTGTTTATTGTATTTCTTTCAAGAAATCAACTTTTCCAAGATTGTAAATGCAACCAAGCACGAAAGAAAAAAATTCAAAGATGGACAGCTCTAGATCACAATCATATGTCCTATTTACAATTTCTCCTACAAAACATGTATAAGGACTTGTATTTATGAGTAGAGAAAACACTTTAGCGTCTCTTTTGGACTTGTTAATGCTTGTATCTCCTCACAAATCACTCACAATCCATCCAACACTAACTAAGACTAATACTACCTATGACGGAAAATCACCAGCGAGACACACGCTCCCTAGCACTCCCCTAAGATCCAAAGAGTTCCACTCCTCAATCCTTCCTAAAGTGAAATTATAAGACTCTAATAACCGGATGTACTTTTACCTCGTAGGACTAGTCTAAGGTCAACTACCTAGGGCTCTCGTCCTCGGCAGTAACACAAAAGTTGTCGGATAGACACACTGCTCGCAATCTCTAGCAAAGTGATAACTAGCCTAAACAACAAGATGTCAACCAAGGATGAAGCTTGACCCGCAGGCGCATGCAAACAAATAAGTGTTTGTCAATTACCTACTTGACCTTCTAAGACAATCACTACCAAAGAAAACCAACTGAAACACGCTAAGAAAATGCAACCACTACCTTTCCTACGAAGCCAATTCTCATTGAAACGTAAGCTAATGTTGTCAAATCATCAAGAAACTCAAGGGCTAACCTCTACACACCCAGAGGACACCATCCTATGGTCTTTAATCCAATTTAATACCCATAAACATCCGATGTAAAAATCGCGTATAAAGACAGGCCAAAATTTACAAGTCATCGATTCTCAACGTGCTTAGGTCTAAGGTGTAGCTCATCCTATCATGGTCGCAATGACATATAGAAATCACTAAATTGATGCATGATTGGAGAGAAGACTCACCCTAAAGTGCGTGGAAGAGCTCTTCACGAAGAGACCAAAATTGTGCAAGCTTGACATTCAAGTGTAGCTCTTGCCATTGCTAACACAATGGTGACGTCGCCTTTGCAATGTAGCCACCACAGAGTGCGTAGGGAGAGGAAGAAGACCTCACTCTCTCTCAACACACAACATGCAGTTACGTATACTTAGTGGAGCTCATAAGTTGATTCATTCAAAAGTTGTATTAGGTTTACAAAAATTGGCTTTTATACCTTATCCTTGGAGGTTCTATCTAACTCACCAAGATTACCTCTTCCCATCTACTTTGGGGTTGGAGATTCTAGATACTTAATAAATTACAATCTAAAAACTCAATCGAGTCCCAAAATAATCACAATGAGTTTGTTAGAATAAGTATTACAAAAATTGGGCTCTTTGAGTGCTTTAGTTGTAGCCATCAACAGCAACAGTCAGGAGCACAAAGGTCCCTAAAAAATACTAAAAATAACAAACTACAAGTGTTTAGAGGATGCAACGGAGGGCACCTAAAGTGCCGGCTACAAGCCACACTTCATTGTACTCTATCTTCTTTCGAAATAAGATTTGTAATTAGAAATTAATGATTCTTGAAGTGTATTCATCTAGCCTATTTTTCTCTATTTTTTGTTCAAAACCTACAAGCCTTGTAAAGTGGCCAATGGCCGTGGGAAAGGGTCCCAAGTCTTTGGGTCAAAACCCTAAGTTTCTAAAGTAACATTATCATTATCTATATAAGCAGTTTTGGACGTCGGCTGTGAGCTGCAACTCTGCTACAACTTGTAATCAATCTCTCTCTTTGTCTGGTAATCAAAAATTGATTCCAATTAGTGCATTATGTCCCTTGTCTCTTGCTCTTGAATCTATGTGTAATCATTCTCAGTTTAATGTGGTTCACGATAACCTATTTGAGTGAAAGCATGTTAACCTGTCATGCTTTTTCATGTCCCGGACAATGCTAACTAGCACAATTTTGACATATGCTAACTAGTACAGTAACTTGAGCTACATCTCCAAGATCTATGACATATGATATATCAATAGAAAGCACTTGAAACAAGGAATCCAAATGTACAACCTCCGAAAAATTTTGATATTATTTGTAAAAATTTTACCGGACGCCCAACTTTTTGAAGATGTGCTAACTTGAAACTGCTAACTAGCACAAAAAGGGCGACAGGTTAACATGCCTTCACCCATTTGTGAGCTAAATGCATAGATTTGAGTGCTAAAATCGTTATTCTTTTTATGTTTTGACCTTGGAAGAGTGTTTCTAAGCCATAGAGCTATCTTTTTTAATAGTTCTGTTGCAGCTTTTTGCACATTTTTTGGGATGGATTGTGATTTTGGTACCTCCTCTGATGACCATAGGACTTGGTAGGATTGTTCCCTTAGACGTTGTAATACTCCTCCTTAAGTTTTGTTGCATTCTGAATCTGTTTGGATGCCGAAGAGGTGTGATGACCTAGAGTGGTGAAACTAGACATAGGTACATATCTAGATTAGAGAGTGATAGATTTTCTATAGCAGTCTATTGCGTAGTTTTGTAGGTTCACTTCTCAAAGAGTCTCCATGCCCCATCCCGAGTCACTTCCCTGAGTATTGACATATGTTAGTGCCAAATAGCTATGCTACAGACGTCTGTAGCGGCGACCCACTAACATCGGTGTCGTTGTTGGGGATTCGATCCTTAGGTGGTGAGTGACCTAGTTGTATGGAAAAGCCTCCTTTCCATGAATTTTGACACCCATTACATTTACACTTAGACAGTAAAGCAACTAGACGAGGGTTTAGTGCTTGGTAGAGACTGGAGTCAAGGACTGGCCAGTTCTACTCTTTAGGAGCAAAGAGAGTTGTGAGTGAGATACAAAAGGCATTTCATTCTTTGGTTTTCTCTATGCTTGGAAAGGATTGTTTCACTATCCATTTCATTGTTATTTTTTCAGTGTTTTATTCATTTTTGTTCTTCATAGATTCATTTCAATTCATAGGAGTAGGCTACAGAACAACTTCAACCATCAAGGGGCTAAAGGGATCAGGGTAAAAATTATCCAAAACCATATTTTGGTACGAAAGACCATAACTTTGAAAATTTGATGGTCGGAGCATCAAACCTGATTCAAACTCAAAAATACCTTGCAAAAGGGGAAACAAACTAACTAAACAATTTCTTTTCACTTTTGTTGAGAAACATGGATCGTGATCCATGTACCTCTGTGACCAATTGACTAGAAATTGTCACCCATTGCTAAAGCTTACTCTTAAATACTAGAATCCTGAGTGTGACCATAAATAGACTACTAAAGTACATCCAAAATCAAGAAATTGGACAAATCTACAAAAAACCTTAGAAATCTAGTAAATTTGGGGAAATTGAACTTTTAGTGTTCCAAATTCAAAAAGGGGTGAGATTTGACTTCTAACCCAGTAGGACAAAAATTCATAACAAAATGCTTCCAAACATGGATTGTGATCCATGTACCTGGTTGACATTTGGGATTGATATTTGACCAGTACATCCCTAATAACTAGTGGGACAACTTTGCCAAAAGAGACCACAGCAAAAAAATGTAAAAAGTCAATCAAAACACCAAAATTATGCTAGAGAGCCAAAACCCGTAAAGCAGACACAATTTTTTTCTTTTGGTTGGGCAAGAGTGATTCAAATTCAAAAAGATTTGGGGAAGAGTGTCACATAGTAAGGACTATAAGTTGATCAAGTTTCATGTCAAAATGAGGTCAAACATAAATCGCAATCCATGTACCTCATCATGATTTTGGGCTAAAATTGACAAGTGGGTAACTAATACGATTTCAAACACATTTCCCAAAAGAACCATTGGCAAAAAAGTTTACAAAAGAGGTGAAAAGGCTAAAAATAACAGAGTCAAAGATCGCCCCAGAAAAGACTTGAGAATTCACTTTTGGCTAGCAAACACTAGTTCACCATTGGTGTTAGAGAGGTCCAATGAGAATTTAGCTAATTAAATTAATTTTTTGAGCATTTATCAAGCCATCTCTCTCAAAGGGGAAAGGAGGACACTTGTCCTAATGCTAGCATGGTTTCTTGATAAGCACTATGCATGTGATTGGCTAGGCTTGCAGGGGTCAATTCAAATGCAAGCATAAGCTACAAGGAGGGGTCGACCAAAGCAAGTTGGGGGTGTTCTTGGGGGGTATACTCTCTCTCACACACTCTCACATGCTCATTCTCACTTGGTGAAAGTGCAAGAACTCCATGTCCTTCTCCAAGCTTGTTGAGAAGTTGAGAACCTACACCAACACTCTTGGCTATGGAATGCAAATCCAACCAAGAGCCATGCTTCAATGCTTACACTTGCCATCTTATACATCTTCATTACTATGCTATTATTCTATGCTAAGCAAGAAGAGTGATGATAAGTAAGGACTATTGCTTTCTCATATGAAAGTTTTGTCTTCCTCCTCCCTACCCTCAGGTGTCTGAGGTCTTGGGACTGCGGCTGGGGATAAGTTAATGCTTTCATCTAGCTAAGTTACAAGCATAAGTGTGGTGCATGAATCTCCCTATCTTCATTGCACCATCAAGGTCTCACAATCAAGGTCTCAAGGAACACAAAGTTTGTATTGTAATAAGTCTCTCTTCATGGGAGAAATTATAATACAAAAGCCTTTTGGAGGGGGGACTGGCTCCACATAAATCCGGTCCTCAACTGCTGTCAAGTTCTCTAATTCTCTCTCTTGCAAAAGTATTGCTCATGCCAAGTTAATCAAGTATAATGGTTATGTTGCTACCGCTAATTAAGTTCACCCTCTATGTACTCAAAGTAGTCTCTTTAAAAAATGATCACTATAGTTCTCTTAATTCCGCTATTCTCAATGTTCATAGGCCATTTCCATTACATTGGTATTAGAGCTATTGGTTTCTCTTTTCTTGCTTAAGAAGAGAGGTCCTTAAGTTGTCCATGAGAGTTTGGACATGTTCATTGCAATAGGGTAAGTGGGACAAGAGTCTATTATCTTGGTTGAAAAGGACTTAGTTCAAGGTACACCATTGGGAACTATAGTCTTAATAATGGAGTCTCTCGAGGCTTGCCTTTGGCTTAACAATTATTGAGCTACTAACAAGCTCAACAAGAACCATAATCAACCGAGCAATGTTAGACCCTCTCCACTAGTCTTTGCAATCAACAGTCTCTAAACCACGGGTGTGGCTGCTTGACAACTAATTTTCAAAGGTAAAGAAGAGTAGCAACTAAGGTTTTTAGGGTACCAAAGCACAAAGTAGCATACACATAAGTTTAATTAGCATGGATGACAATAATCAAGAGAGTAGAATGAATATTGACAACTTGGATTTTGCACATGAAGGTGCTACTAATGATGCTCCAATGTTTGTGAACTATCTTGTTCAACAAGATATGGGCAACCCTGCCTTGCAAGCCAAAGTTACCCAGTAACTTCATGCTTATGGGATTTCCCTTCCTCTCCAAGAAGAGAGAGAGCTTAGGAATCCTCTTTTTAAGACTCCCAAAAGAAGACTCTCTCTGATAAATGAAGAGAAGGAATCCAATGAAGGAGTAAGAAGAGAATCCCCAAATTCCTTTGAAGAAGTGGATCCATGAAGACAAAGGTCTCGACAATCCCCAACTCCTCCCAAGAGGAAAAGATCATCCTATAGTCCTTCTCCTCATCACTCTAAAAGGGAAGAGAGGAAACAAAGGAAGAAAAAGGCAAGAAAGAGGCCACCCTCTTCTCCTTCTTCTTCACCTTCCTCCTTTTCTGATGAAAGCAGTGGTTATTCTCTTAGAGAATACAAGAGGAGAGGACATTGCAAATCCTACCCTGCTTGGAGAAGGTCCCAAAAACTTAAGAAGTTCAAAGAGAGAGGAAAGAGTATTTATTTTCTTACCTATGATGGCATCCTTGGTGCTACTAACAAAGTATTGACCTTCATCCAACAATTTGACGTGGCCTTTGGAGACGAGGGCTTCACAGAGTCCTAAGCTACGTCATGTAGCTATGCACTTCCAAAAATATGCTCGTCAATGATGGGCTAGCCTTCGTGGCAACAGCAAAGCCCCAAAGACATGGAAAACTCTACGAGATTCCATCATGAGCAATTCCTTGCAAATATTGCAAAGGACAAAGTGCCTACTAAATGGTGGAGTTTGAAGCTTCTCTCCAACAAGTCTATCCACAAATATGTGTACAAGTTTTGGGATTTACATCTCAAGACTATTGTCTTTCAAAAGATAGACTTCACCGAGCAAAAGCAACAATTCTGTGTGGGATTACCTGAAGAAATGGCTGAGTATGTCAACTCCCAATGGCATGGTTCTATCACCAAGTAATCCACCACACTATGGTTGCTTGCATCAATTTCCAACAAGGGGCTAAAAGGAATGCCAAGCCCATGGAAAACAAAGACAAAAATGAATCAAGAGGGAAGAACAATGCCCAAAACTCTTCCCAAGGCAATTCCAATAACAACAACAACAACAAGACCAAGGAGAAAGGAGTTTACAAAGGTTTAAAAAACCTCTCTCCTAAACATCTAGAGGCTTTTTGCAAGGATCCCAAATGCTTTAAGTGTGGGGAGCAAGGACATGGCTATCGTTCTTACCCCAAAAGAAATGCCCGCAATGAGATACCTAGAGCGTCCATGATAGAAGCTCCAAAAGAGGATACTCATTGCAAAGAATCATCCCTTTCATATGCTTTGGGGAAGGTGAGGGAGCATGATGCCTTCATCCTATTTGATCCTAGCTCTACTCACTACTTCATATCAATGGAGTCGGCCACTAAGTTGGGCAATCAAGCTTTTGAGATGGGAGATACTGTAACTACCGATGGAGCTCTCAAGGAACATCAAGCCTCCATTACTCCCTTAATTGGTAAGTTGAGGATTCATGTCCAAAGATACGTCAACAAAGAATACTTTTTCATCTCTGCTCTCCAACATGAAGATGTTACCCTAGGGGAACCATATTTCAACCGCATGGCGGCCAACATGACGTTCCCTGAAAGGAGAATCTAGTTCACCTACAGGGAAATAAGCATGTTCGATCTTACTATACCACTTATAAATTCACCTGCTTTTGATAAGTCAATAAAAATCTCAGTTTCCTCGTACATGATTTTTGTCAAAGATTCTAAATCATGTAAATGTTTCATCAAATTTAAATGGTAGGAGTCAAGAAAAATTAGACTTGTCTAATTTTCTAAGTAGATTCCAAGACGTATTTATTGATGACGTCCCTATGGAGTTACCTCCAAAATGAGGGGATGGTGACCATATGATAGAGCTTCTTTCTGGGAGCTCACCACCTAATAAACCTCCCTATAAAGTTTATCAAGCTCAACAAGAGGAGATTATGAGGCAAGTACATGAGCTGGTAGACAAAGGGATGGTGAGGCCTAGCTCCTCTCCCTTTTTCTCTCCAATCCTTTTAGTGCAAAATAAAGACAGCATCTACTCATGTGTGTCAACTATAGGGCACTTAACCATATCACTATCAAGAACAGATTTCCCGTGCCGCGGGTCAAAGCTTTGTTTAATGAGCTACAAGGTTTGACCTACTTCAGTAGGATTGACATTAAAAGTGTCTATCATCAAATAAGGATAGTGAATGAAGATATCGGAAAGACCACGCTTCGTACAACAATTGGTCTTTTTTAATATCTAGTCATCCCTTTTGGCTTGACTAATGCATCGACCACATTGAATTGTTTAATGTAGAAACTTTTTAGACCCCATTGCAGGTTACTGGAGTGTTCTTTGATGATATCATCATCTACTCCAAGTCTTTGGGGGAGCGCAAGCAACATCTCCATGTAATTTTTCAAGCTTTAGGGAGAACAGGATTTTTATCACAACAAAAGAGTGAATTTTTCCTTCAAGAGATTCAATACTTAGGTCATATTATCTCTCAAGATGGTATCCATATGGATCCAACAAAGTTAGAGGTAATAAAAACATGGCCTAATCAAAGGAATCTACTTGAGCTAAGAAGATTTATTGGTATGTGTGCATACTATAGACGCTTCATAGTAAAATTTTCTCAAATAGCAGGACCATTACATGACTTAACAAAGAAGAACGTTAAATACTCATGGACTACTAAAGAGAAAAATTCTTTTGAAAAGCTCAAAGAGAAGCTTACCTCCCAACCAGTCTTATGCTTTCAGATCTCTTAAAACCTTTTGAGGTCCAATGTGATGCTTGTGGTGATTTCCTCGGAGCCGTTTTGCTTCAAGAAGGGCATGCCATAGCACATGAGAGCCATAGGCTCAATACGATGAAAGGGTCCTGGACATATATGGAAAAGAAATTTTAGTTGTTCTACATGCCCTAGACACATGGAAGCACTATCTATTGGGGACTCCATTTATTTTGCAAACAGACTACCAAAGTCTCAAGTACTTCATGACGCAAACCAAGCTCTCCGACAAACAAATGAGGTGGGAAAATTTTCTTTCGCAATTTAATTTTCATATTGCTCACACTTTTGGTAAGCATAATCAAGTGGCCAATGCACTATCATGAGGACCAAGAGTCAATATAGTGTCTATAGAAACTCACAATGATCTATCTTCTATGATAGATGAGTATGCTATTGACCCTAACTTTAAAGACATAATGTCAGCCCTTGCATTGGGAAAGAAATAAGAACCATTCACCATGCAAGATGGTTATCTTCTTCATGGCAATGGGCTATGTGTTACCCACTCCCTTTGTGAGAAAGTCATGAATCCCATGCTCCTCCCTATGCGGGGCATAGATGCATTCAACCTACTCTTCAAGGAGTAGAGACGTACGTCTATTGGCCTACCATGAAAGTAGACATACAAGAGTATGTTTCAAAATGTGTGTTATGCCAAAAGATCAAGTATGATAGAGGGAAGCAACTTGGGTTACTCCAGCCATTGCCAATTCATAATTCACCGTGGAAGAGTATATCCATGGATTTTATCTTTGGATTACCCAAGTCTATCCATGGAAATATGGGAATATGGATAATAGTTGACAGGTTTAGCAAGCAAGCACACTTTATTCATGTCAAAAACACTATTAAGGCACACCAAATGGTAGCCCGCTTCATATCTCATATTTGCAAACACCATGGATTGCCAACATCCATTGTGTCCGATAGAGACCATAGAATGACCAATAATTTTTGGAAAGGTCTCTTTGAAAATCTAGGTACAAGATTGAATTACTCTTTGGCCTATCACCCACAAACAGATGGCCGAAGTGAGATAGCCAATCTTATAATTCTCGATCTACTAAAGACTTATGTTACAGAAGTATATCAACTCTCACAATGGGAGAAGTACTTACCCCTTGTAGAGTATGCGTACAATAATAATGGTCCTACTACTATGGGAAAGGCACCTTTTGAGATCATAGAGGGAAGACCTAAAAGTCCCTTGCTACTTAAAGTACATGGGAAGATCTTTGTTGCCGATGAGTATAGCCGTGACCTACAAAACTCTTTCCAAAAGATTAAGGAGGTTATATCCATCTCTTAACAAAGACAAAAAGTTGGTGCTATTAAGCACCAAAGGCCCTTAACGTTCAAAGAAAATAATTGGGTCTTACTCAAGTTTCCCAAGGCTTGATTGAGGCAAAAGACGGGCAAAAATCCTATAGGCTATCAAAAGTATTATGCTAAACTAGCAAAAAGATACTATGGTCCTTTTCAAATCTTGAATCCAATCAATGACATGGCTTATCAACTCAAGTTGCCCAACCATTGGCTCATACACAATGATTTTCATATGAGCCTACTTAAGCCCTACAAAGGAGAGCCACCAAGAGAACCAATTATTGAAGAAACCCCAAAAATCAAAGTCCAAGAAGAGATGCTACAACTTAAATCTATCCTTCGGCATGCGGACAAGGTACTACAACATGGTAAACTTATCCAATGGTATCTTATTAAGTTCAAAAAGTATCCTTTTGAAGACGCTAGATGGATGCAAGGAATACAACTTAAGGATAGTATGAACCTTGTCAATGCTTACAATGCTACATTAGAGAAAGCAAATGTACATGTTTCTTTTACGTGATTAATGTTTTTGTCTTATAAGATTAATTCTATTTTGATTATGCACAAATTTAACTAGTATGCATGCTTAGAATCATGTCTGTGTTGATGGCGTCTCTCAAACACCAAGTAGAAATTGTCACTCTACTTTGGAACTATGATATGGACTAAAGAGCAGACAAGCTTGTGGTAGCTAAGTCTCCCAAGCCCCAAATGGACTAGTCATCCATCTTGGAATGATGTCGTAGGGTAAAAAGGGGATCCTCTACTCGCTAAGAAATCAACACTTATGACTAAGGCTTTTACCTCATAGTCGAGGAAAGACTATGATTTCAAGAGAGAGGTAACTTCATAAAATCTAATATCTAACTAATCCAATTGATTTTCTCATATTAAACTAATCATTTAATGTGGGAGAATAAGTCGAAACAAGGGTTGGAAGACATGTGCTTATGGATCTATCTCAACATGGGCCCAAAGTCAATGGGGCCAAAGTCAATGGGAACAACCTTGACCTGGCTCCAACCAGTAAATAGTCGAGATTTTCCCGACATAGAGCAACTTTTACAAGAATTTGCAGAGGAATTCTCAAAGAGAGAGATCAAGCATAATACGATATCCCAAATCTATGCATTTAGGCAAAAGGAGAAAGAAAAGGTGAAGAAAGCCTCGCTTCAATTCAAGCAGTACATTGAAAGATGTCTTTTCAGAGAGCTACCTCAAGACGAGAGACTTTCGGTTCTTTTCATAGAGGGATTCTCTCAAAAAGGATCTACACTTGAAGGATCTGCACTTGAAGACGTTTGTAGCATAGCGGACTGACACTAACATGATGTCAATACTCAGTGAAGTGACTCGGATGGGGCACGAACACTCTTTGAGATCGTCAATCTCAAGAAGTGAACCTTAACAAGCAAACACACCAACTCAACAAGCAAACCAACACTCAATGATTAGGGAAATTTGCCTATGTCCTTTCTCACAGCTCTAGGTCATCACGCCATTTTGGCACTTGAACGAACTCAAAATGAAACTAAACTTTAGGAGGAGGTTTAGGATACCTAGGGGAACTATCCTACCAAGTCTGGTCACAATCTAAAAAGGTACCAAAATCACAATCCATCATGAAAAAGGTCCTAAAAATTGCAATAGATCAGTCCACAAAGGTCGCCCTATGGTTTAGGAGCACTCTCCTATGGTCAAAATGACTAAAAACAATGATTTAAGCAATCAAATATGATGATTCGGCTCACTAATGCATAGTTGCGAACCTCAACAAAACTGACAATGATTACAGTTGAATGAAAGAGTAAAGAGAGAGGAACACAATGCAAGTTTCAAAACTAAAATCTAATTACCCATTCATTAATTGCAATGATTACAAGTTGAAGATGCTTCGTAGCTTGAGCGTACGTTTTCAGAGCTCCTTCCTTCTTTTAAAGATAAGCCTCCTTTCACATTAAAGCTATTGACCTTTATGCCTAGGTCTTTCTAAATGGCCAGTAGATGGTTCACATGGACTTTTACAAATTTCATGACAGCATTACAACTTAGGGAATTGAACTGCTACATTGGAATCAGAATTTACACAGAGTATCACTACACTAGCTTGGAGAACTAATAGAGTACAAATGTGGTGTCCGGCTATATGTCCGATCAGGTGGGTGCCCATTCGGTCTGTCTCGTAACATTTTTCCCTTCCTAGATCATGTCGTCGTCATGTCATAGGGTTGTCTTTAGCTTTGTCTTCAAGGTTGGTCTTCAGCTTGGGAAGTGCTTTATCGTTGATGACGCTCCCCCCTTCCTAAAGTGATTCACAACTATTGTGTTGTTGATACATGATTTGAGCTTGATTATTGAGGAAACTTTTCTTCTTGTTGCATATTCTACTCATTGTTTCCAGTCTTGGCTGTTTTGAAGATGGCTTTTGATGTGTCTCAGTTTGTAGAATTGATCCTTTTTGTGGCATGGACATTTGTTTCCAAGGTCTACTTCAATTTGAGTTGTCCGCAATAGATAGCCAATGTTGAAGCATTGTGTGAGCTATGTAAGTTTGTTGTAGATAGCTCATTTGCTGAAGGTATCCTTGCTTAATATTCTAGGTCATTCTTTGACTTCTACTATAGTCCCTTTTTGTAATGGAGCTTTGTTGTCACCCATGAAGATTAGAGATGCTCTTGATAAGTGTGTTTTGATCTGCACTATAGCTCCAAGCTGTTGTCGATTGATTTGGGTAGCCACTTCCTTATTGTTGATGTAGAAGTAATATATACAAGAAGATGATGATGATGGTTTCTAGGTTAGGGTCTAAAACATGAATGACCAAGGGGAAAAACCTGGTGGGAAAAAAGTCCTTTGGTATACACTCTTATTGGAGTTGAGGATTTGGACTTCAAGTACCTATCATGCAAGGTGAGTGCTTGGGAGAAATAAAGGAAGAGTGCCTAATAAAAGTGCCAATTATGGGACACTCTATATGCATACGAGAAATTTGTCAAACAAAATCATGCAGTGCGGAAAATGGAGTTGACTGGTGCTTCAAGGAACAAATGTAGCACGTGACATTAAAGGACATCTCAATAGCTTCCACATTTCCAAGAAGGGTTTTCGATCACTGTGCTGATTGCATGAGTGTCTTTTGGACTTCCTCCTTCACTTCACCACTATACTACAACAAGTTCAACTCTTAATGCATCTCTCATTTAGTGGCTTAGCTGCCCAACTCTGACTATTATGCCATGCATTTTTAATGGCGACTTGGACATACCTGTTCAATTAGTTTTGGAAATTTAGGCCTCTTTCCTTGTGTTGGTTGTTGGATGCCACCATTTTTTTCAATAGGTTGGCATACTTTGGCTCCTCTTTACTTGCTTGTAGTATGTCGACACTGCTTTGTGAAACAAGTCCTTCAACTCTTCTAGGGACTGATGTAGCCTTTATGTTATTTCCCATGAGAAGAGGTTGTCGAGAGGTGTGTGTTGTTTGTGATTAGTTTCCACCAGTGATTATGGAACCCCCCTTGTCTTCGGTCCTTGTGTGATCGACTTTGGCATTTGTTCTTTTTTCTCGCTGACTTAATGGACACTAGACTTTGGTAGCCAGATTTGATGATTTCCATTGTACAAGCCTTGCTTTTGTAGTTGAAAACGAGGTATCCATCTAGATGTTGCATGACCCTTAGTTGTGATTAGATTTTGTTGGATATTGGTATGTCAATGATGACATATTCTTGTGGTTGCTCTGCTTTCTTTGTTTGCACTTTGGCACCATGCTCCATGACGTAGCTATCTGTTTCATCTATTTTTCTTTCACACTAACAAACCTAGTTAACTTCCTTCAACACCTTTATTGTAAATAAGGGAGTTATATCATAGCCATCTTCATCGCAAAATTTGGTGTTGGTCACCTCATTTACGCAGACATCAAGAGTGGAAAGCATTTGCTACCATCCAAATGGTTCAAACATTTCTTCAGGAAAAGGTTCTGGAATATAGTCTGTTTTCTCCATAGGTCAATCAAGAATACAATCATCCTTCCTTAGACTTACACTCTTGGGAGCTCCGTACATCCAAATATATGCTTTGTTTTGCAGCTCGGCCGGTATCTCATCTTCCTAATCCATAGTAAAGTTTGGTTCTTCTCCCAAGGTCCATTCAACATCTCTATAACTATGATCTTTGACACTAATTTTTGTAGTGATTTCCTTGTGCCTTAAGTAGATATAGTCATAGCCTCAATCTTGTACCATTTTGAGTTGTCACAAAAACGGTCAACCTAATATGATATCGAAGTTGCTGCTCTTGTCAAAATTCATTATGACAAAGGTGTGTTCATACGCAATGCCACAAGAGGATACAATTATTTTTTCTAATACTCCAATCGGTTTCTCCATGTATCCATCTGCTAATTGCAGTTTCATTTGAGTTTTTCTAAGAGTAGGCTTTCCCCATTTTTCCCACATTCCTTTGGTTGCAATGGAAATTTCTGCCCCACTATCTAATATCATAACCATCTTTACTCCTTTGTACTCAAGTGGTAAGGTGGTGTTTCCTCCATCACCTTTGTAGTAATCACCCACCTTATTCATTGGTACCGGCTTTGTCTGTGGTTTCTTAGGCGAGGTGTCATCCATGTTTTCATATGCAAGTTGGTCATGTGAAGGGATTTTCAACTCCATCTTTTCTAGGTGTTTTTCCATTTGGCCCCATAGATGCGGTCTAATTTTTAGCAAGTCTGAGAGATAAAGTGCACATTGTATAGGAGAAGACATCAATTCGTGCAAGCTCTTGGTATCCATCATTTTTGGTGTGGCTTTTAACTGAGAAGGTACCACTCTAACCTCCAATTTTGTTTTGAGTTCTCCTATGAAAGATGGAAAAGTCTGTAGAGAGCGTGGTTTGCTCTCTTCAAATGCTACAAACCTGACATCCCCAGATAAAGATCTTATATCCCCTGGGAAAAATTTTTGATCCATGTTTATCTTAAGGATAGGTGCTGACTATAAAGTAGCACTACCATCTTTTTGTTTTCTTATCGATTCCCATAAGGATTGTGGCCACGGTTCTTCTACCTCCTGTTAACCCTCACGCACATTCCTATCACCTACAACGGACATTGTATTATTAATTTGGTAGAGTCGGGTACCGGGCTTATCGGTTTGAATAGAAAAAGGGTAAGAGTGATCGCCGATGAGAGGCACACTCTAAGTGGAATATTCAAGGGATTAGTTGGCTAAGCATGGGCGCCCAAGTGTGAATGGGGCGAGCTCATATAAAAGTCAACTAAACCTAAAATTCACTTATTCTCTCATTTGTGCAATTCAAGAGTGCTCTTGCTCCATCTCCACCTTCTTCTTCTTCATCTCCTTGTGTGTGTGTGTGTGTGTGTGTGTATGCGTGAGAGAGAGAGAGAGAGTGCGATCGAGCATTGCGACGGCACGACGGCGGCGAGGTGGTTGAGCGCGGCATAGCAGCGTCTCCCTCTTCTTCGCGGCAAGGAATCCTCCACGAAGCAAGCGTAGAGCGGTGAGTGACACACCATCGTCATCTTTGAGCTTACTAGTTTAGGCTTGTTGTGTGCTTGGAGCCATTTGTGGCTCGCACGCGGTGCGGCAAGTTCCTTGCATTGACACGTGCGACATACGCGCACATTTTTGGCGCCGCTGCTAGGGAATGCCATACACTAAGCTTGAATGGCACTCTGTGCTTCTTTTGTGGTGCAATTTCAATTGTAGGAAAGCTAAGGAAAGAGGGTGTGTGTGTTGAGAAGAAGTATTTTGTGTTATACTGTGTATTTTTTCTGTTAATGGAGTTTTCAAAGGTACTATGTTTATTCTCTGTGTATTAAGGTTGTTACTTTTCTTTGTTGATGGAGTTTTCAAAGGTACTGTGTTTATTCTTTGTGTATTAAGGTTGTTAGTTTTCTGTGTACAGTAAGTAGGAAGTAGATATATGAGAGCTAATAGAGTGTGTTAGTGTGTAACAGTAGGTGTATTATTTAGAAGTAGGTAGATAGACTGTGTGTGTGTGTGTGCTCTCACGCAGACTGCGGCGGCGACCTTATCCTTTTTTTTAAAAATTAAAAATATAAAAAACTAATTTAAAAAATTTTTAAAAAAAATTAAAAGGTAGAACCGGGATCGGAAATATCTCCCAGACCCAAGCCCAAGCTCACACTCAGGCCTAGGCCTCAGTCGCCTTTTAAAATTACGAATTTTAGCTTCACACGTAGCTAAAATTCGATTTTTTGAGGACCAACGGAACTTCAAATGCCCGAAAATTGTGCTATAAAGAACATGGTGACCCTCTAAGTGATACGCTCATTTCGAGCTATCACACACTTTAATCAAAAAAATCAAACATTAAAACGTAAAAAACACGAGTGGAAATGGACGCTTAAAAAAGGTAAGCGATTAACCTTCGAGGTTATTCGTCGATGCTTGTAGGGTGCCAAAGGCACATGCATCTGCGCTCTGGTCGTGTGCTAGAGACGGAGCAACTAGAGAGAATTTTCACTAACACGAGTTCTCAATATCCACCTACTTTAGGTTCCGGGCCCTTGGGCGGGACCCAAGGTAGTACAAAGCAAGACCCAAACATAGCGGCTAGTGACTCTTCCTTTGACTACGACATCATGGAGGGTTTCCCAATGCCTAATCCCGATAGCTCAAGCCAAGACATGCATGCCATGGGCCTGCGGTTCGGGCCGAGCATGCTTAGCTGCCTGAAGGAAACCTTTAGTAGAGCCATTCGCTCCGAACATGGAGCTAATGATGTAAATGAGAGGAGTGGGGAAGTAAATTCTCCATTCGTGACCAACGTAGACCCTATACTGTTAGAGAATGTGCACGTGAATACTTCATTCATTGCACCTCCTGACTCTTCAGAGTTATTTCCCTTCGAGGTCACATTACCCGATGGTAGAAGCCTTGCCGAAGTGCAAGAGGTTGAGCGATATATCCTTGCAGCGAGGGAAAAGGAAGTCAAGAGCTTACGTAAGGCAGAGCAATGAAGAGAGTTAAAAGCGAAAGCCCCTATGTCAATATCCTTGCTAAGAGAGCAATCGAGTGCTCCTGACTTAGCAACCGCTAAGGGCCAACTCGTAGAAAGCAACATTGCATCTAGCTCAAAGGACACCCCTAGCACCTCAATCCTAGATGGAGTGTTCCTAAATGAGAACTGGGAGTACGAACTACAAACGGAAACTCTGGCCGACCTATACACAGGTCACACCTATCATGTGGGTTGGTTAGATGTCCTACAATCCACAATGGGTGCTACTAGTGTGGAGGATCAATAACATAGAGTTTGTGAGGTCATCCATAGGGTCATTGAGTTAGAGAGACAGAACAAGGGTATCAACATGCCTTCAACGGGTCTCATGAGATTCTTGGATACAGGAAAGGCTAAACAACCGACCTTATCGCAAATGGAGACTCCCTTGGTAAGTCCGATGGATCCCCCATATGTTGTTTCTCCAGGGGTCTCAGTGCAATCTGAGCCCACAAGTGATAGCTTCACCTTTCCAAGTCTAGCTCATCTTTCCCTTGATGACACCACAGGTACCATGCCTACCCAATGATGGGCATGCCTAGAAACATGCCATGGACCTCATTTGTTAGTAAAGCACCGATAAATGGTAGCTCAATGCCTGCAGACAACAGTACCTACAAGTGTGTACCAATCGTATACACCCATGGGTCCTCGTACTCATGTAGTCTCTACTCCTCCCATTGTTTCAACAACCTATGCTCCACAACCACAACACCCAAGTTCTTATTTCCATGGGACTATACCGGCTAGCATTAGCATGTCACATCCGACTTCTGCTATGCCTAGGGCCACATATATGAACTTTGGGCCACCACATGGCACAACATCGTACCCAACGTGGAACCCAAGGGCTTCCTATGCACCAAGCCCGATGCCAATACCTACTCCACATGTAGTCTCTAGAGCACCTCCACCCACGGTGCCTGCTCACTTAGGTGACTTGGCAACATTTGCTCAAGCTATCGATCTATCTATTGCTGAGAATATGCATAACGTGCCTGATAGAAAGCCTGAGACCACCTCTTCAATGCTATGAGTGTGGAGATCCACATCATGTAGCCGAGTGTCCTATTAGGCTACAAAAAAATGCCACACTAATGCAAACCAATCAAGCAAGCACGTCTACAATGCCGATACTCATGTGTAATCGATGTGGCATAGATCATTTTATTGCCCAATGTCCAAATAATCCAAATGCACCGAAGATCATGCCATTAAACTTGATTGAAGTTACCGAGGAGCCATCACAAAGTACACCTGTGGTACCAGTAAACATACTCACACGATCAATGCTCCAAAAACAAAATTATATTCTTGAGAAAACAGACATGGCATCAATTGCCCAATCTCAGAGAAATAAGAAAACACGAAGGAAGAGATCACAAAAAGCAGCAAAGTCAGACCCCAGTTCAAAGACCAACATAGGGACTGGTGACGACCTCGTATATATGAACGACGCTGAAGAAGATTCTGATTCAGGTGAAACCATGGAGACCAAAACAACCACTAAGATAGAAACCAACAAGGAAGATCTTCATGAGCCACAATGGCTAGGATCCAAGAAGAAAATAGGAGCTTATCCAAACCCTACAGAGGAGATTGAGCGAGTCAAGCAATTAAGGAGTTTGGTAGAAGATACCCAAAGGGATCTAGAACCAGCACCTAGGCAGATCCAAATTACAGACACTGTGTTCCCTACACAACATCAACCTCACAAAGTCCATAGACCCTTAGCCATACCTAGTGTCATCCAAGAAGAAAGTGACTTAAAGTCATGGGAAAGTGGGCGTACTCACTTCTTGATGGAAAGAATGTTTACAGAGGACTACTTGATCCTATCGAAGAAATGGAGATCCCATCTTCCCCATGTCAAGGGACCGAAGTCCAAAAGGTGCCATTAAACATTGCCAAATTGATGGATTTCATCTCTTTAGAAGTTAGAACCACCATCATGTCCAAACTATATAAAGATCCTTAGCTAGTCTCAGCTCTTCGAGCCTTCCTCAATGGAGAACTAAAGTTTGGGCTACCACAATTTGCACAGATGGATGGATCTGGGGAAATGCCAATAGAGGAGGAACACTTAGATCCACAACCCAACCTAGATGAGAACCTTGTTATAGAAATAAGTGTTAACAAGTTGGGACAATACTTTGAGGGTGATGAATCCAATGCGACCATACCAATCACTACTAAGGGATTAACTGTGAAGGGAATCTTGATGGTGGCGCTGGGGTTAGCATTGTGACTAAAAATTGTTGGGAGACTATGGGAAGACCTCACCTTGCGACCACAACCATAGTAGTGAAGATGGCAATGGGTCTATCGTTAAACCTATCGGAATGCTAGAAGATCGCAAGATAAGGGTCTTTGGACATAAAATAAGGATTACCTTCATTGTTATGGATTTCTCCAAACAAACTATGGCATCTGAGATGATCTTAGACGTCCTTTCATGAGGGAAGCAAAAATGGTGCATGACTGATCTAAAAACCATGTCTACTTGCAATTCCAAGATTCTGTCATTCGAGTGGATCTTGTAACTGGTCGAGCTCATCCTCTAGGAAATAGGTTTATAATTGATCATAGATCTGACACCACTGTTCACTCGGCCCCATTGCAGTATTGTTACACGTGTAAAGCGGACACTGATGTTGGGGAAGATTCTCCTTATATGGATGTACTACCTGTGATGACTGAGTGGGACAATGTGGATTGGGTCCACCTAGCGGCAACCATAGAAACTTGGGGAAATAGGGGTACTACTTGGGTAACACCTGAGGGGGATGAAATTCCACCACTCGTACCCTTAAATATGCTAGAAGCAATGCATGTAGCTTTTGACAAGACTCATCCTCATATAACAAAGAAAACATACAAGTGGGTCCCTAAAGCTTCTTTAGTGACCATAGCTAGTGCTAAAAAACAAAAGCCTGGTAAGAAACGTCCCACTAGCTCCAAGAAATGTAAGGAAATGTGGCGTTGGATTCCTAAACGATTATTGGAAGCCCAAGGCTACTATCAAGGAAATGATCAAATCTGGGTGCCAAAACATAGATTTTGTTCTTACTTGTCACCTGACCCATGTGAGCCCAATCCCATAGCTCCAAAATGAATCAACGATCGCGGAAAGAAAAAAGTCACAAATGCTACACACCCGCTCCAGAGCTAGTTTGGGTACCGAAGAAAGAACGATTCATTCCACCTAGCTCATGAAGGGGGGAGTCCCATGAAGCTTCTAGCTCCTCATGTAATGCATCCATAGAGGTAAAATCTTCTCCACAACCTCCACCTACAATGGTGGACCTCCATAAAGCTACAAAGGAATCCACACCTCCCATTGTTCAATTATTACCTGATGCACTACTTCAAGTTCGTTCATGGGAGAGTAACTTACCACCCTTGCAACTCGACAAGGCACCTAAGGTAATAGAAAACTACTAGAAAAAATCCTCACCTATTACCAACTGGAACAATTGGTTTCAAAGGGTGACGAGCACATTTCAAATGGTATGATCTACCCAAGGAAGGGGGGAGTGTTTTCTGACAGTCATCATTCACTCACTCCCCTCTCAACCTTCCTGCCTGACCTCTCAATCTCCCAATCTTAGGGAATGTACATATAAAGCCTTATACTCACAAAAAGCAAAAAAAATAAAGAGCAAGAGTAATTAGAAAACGAGTATGCACAATAAAAGTCAAAACATTGACTCATACCTACACATTCACATCCGGTACACTGAAACAGAAACCTATGTCATAAAACACCTTTGATCATCATCACTCGAGTGATGGAGGGTAGGTAGGATTAGTACGACATGAGTGTTTCTGTTTTAGAGTTGAGTGATTAGCAAAGTTCTTTCTTCCCATTGATGTGCCTCCTAGAGGTATTCTTTGTGTTTCCTCGTGTGTACAGGAACGTGTCGCTGTTGTTAGAATTTGGACCTTCATGAAATCTTTCTCTCGTTCACACTGCAAATCAAGCGTGACCATCAACACAAACAGGTGTTTCTTGTCCATTAGCATGGCCCCTTATCTTTTTTGCATCTATGTTTGTCTGCTTTAATTGTGATTGGTAGCATAATATTCAACACATTTGCTTAGTATCAAACATTAAATTCAATGTAATTTTTTGTCATAATCACTTGTTTAGGTTTAAAAATCAAGCAGTCTGACTAAGCTAGTTTGACCAAGCTAGTTGTTAGAGATCTTCTCTTAATACCATGGGGAATGCCTTCCTAATAATTAATGGTTACTTAGGTTCTTAATCCGATTTAGGCAGCATTGTGTGAAATGTACTAGGGCTTTCTAGTGGGCTTAAGCGCTATTGACCTTTAGCTTAAGTATTATAAAGGGATTTTACTAGTGTGATGAGCCTGGGGAGGTGTAACAGTGATATATGACCCCCCAAAGTTACAAAATTAAAATGCTGAAAACGAACAAACAAAAAATCAAAGTGCCACAATGTAAAATCTTAAGCTCGAAGAGAAATCTCAGCTTGATTTGGTACTTCACTCACATGTATCGCCTATGGTACAAGAGCCCTAGAGGTTCCCAGTGTGGCCGCTTTTCCTTGAAAAGCAAAAAACCAAAGGCATACAAAATAAGCACACATATCAAAATTGAATCACTGTGAAAAAGACTTTGGGGGGTCAAAGAAAAGGTAATCAGTCAGGCGATGATTTCATGAGAAATTCCTTTTATCGTAGCTTAACTACAAGGTCTTCTAGGTATAGCCTCTAGTCAGCCCTCGAACATGAAATACTTGGCTCTCGCGATTAAACAACTTAATTGACTAGAGAAAATTAAGAAGCTTACCCATGGTATTAATAGTCGATCTTTAGTGCTTTTCGATCGTGAAATTAGCAACCCCGGACTTGTTTAATTTTCTACCTTTACAGCTGTTTATGCATTTAATTATATTGCAATTTAATGTTAATTTCTGACAAATGGTTTAAAATTATGTTACCAATTAAATTGTCTGCCTACAACTGCATATGCTTTTTAATTGCTTATGAGAATGCAATTATTGTGCCAATGTTGTTTGATTTTGCAGTGACTGAAGGAGGCTAAGGACATTCATCTCAAAAGCTCTTCCACCTTGACGAACGACCTTCAACTCAATAGCTTCCGAGGACGGAATCTACATCAGAAAGGGGGGCATGTTAACCCTCACGCACATTCCTATCACCTACGACGGACATTGTATTATTTATTTGGTAGAGTCAGGTACCAGGCTTGTCGGTCTAATAGGAAAAGGGTAAGAGTGATCGCCGATGAGAGGCGCACTCTAAGTGAAATATTCAAGGGATTAGTTGGCTAAGCATGGGCGCCCAAGTGTGAATGGGGCGAGCTCATATAAAAGTCAACTAAACCTAAAATTCACTTATTCTCTCATTTGTGCAATTCAAGAGTGCTCTTGCTCCATCTCCACCTTCTTCTTCTTCATCTCCTTGTGTGTGTGTGTGTGTGTGTATGCGTGAGAGAGAGAGAGAGAGTGCGATCGAGCATTGCGACGGCACGACGGCGGCGAGGTGGTTGAGCGCGGTATAGCAGCGTCTCCCTCTTCTTCGCGGCAAGGAATCCTCCACGAAGCAAGCGTAGAGCGGTGAGTGACACACCATCGTCCTTGAGCTTACTAGTTTAGGATTGTTGTGTGCTTTTTGTGGCTTGCACGTGGTGTATAGGCAAGTTCCTTGCATTGACATGTGCGACATACGCGCACACCTCCAGAATTGGCATCACTGCTTGTGAGGCCACCCCATCTGTGGTATTGTCTATTTCCCTTATATCTAGTGGTGCCTCAACTCCTGGCTCTTCTTGGTCTCTGTTTACAATGCCTTGGCTTTCCATTTCTTGGATTTTTTTACGGATTAGCACCTCGATTTTTGGAGCATCTGGAACATGTGGTTCCATAAGAGCTTGGGCCCCCTGGATGAGCTCCTTGCACAATTGAAACCTCTCTAAGACTGCAAGTATGGTCATAGAAAGAGTCATGGATGTAACATGTGTAATGTAAAATGTTATCATTTCCACAAGAATGGTCATTTAAAGAAAGATTGCCATATTTTGATGCATAAGAAAGGGAAATCCATTGCAAAGTCTTATCCTCCAAAGAGTAGTGTGAAGATTGAGGATCTTAATGTAGTTAAGTCTTCACCAATGGAGGTTGTTCCTTAGTGACTCAATCATCAAATGTGTTGTTTCCACTGTTGATTTAAGTCTAGGTGCATTGTTGGCTCTAGAAGAGTGTTATGTGATGTCATAAAATCTAATATCTACCTATTCCAAAAAAACTTTCTCATATTGAACTGATCATTTAATATGGGGGAGATGAATGGGAACAAGAGGTAGAATATAGACATGTGCATATTATGGAGCTTAGAAGACCTTAGGGTTAGCTTCATTAAAGACCTCCAAAGGTTAGTGTTAAAAGTCCTTAGACCTAGGACCTTAAGCAAGATGGGGATGACCTTGAGGTGGGAACCCTACCCAAGCTTGAGGTGCTTGTCATGCTTGTTGACTAAGGTGCTTACGGTGTTTCTGGGAATCTTGCCCAAGCTTGAGGTGCTTGTCGTGCTTAAATGACTAAGGTGCTTGAAGTGTTCAATTCAAACATGATCTCTTAAGAAGCATGTTAAGATCCTCCCCATTTTGCCCTCTTGATGTGCTTGAATCCTATTGGATATGCTTTAAAGGAGTCCAATGAGAATTTGGATGCATTTAAATAAATAATTAATCTCTTTCTCTCAAAGAGGGAAAAGAGGACACTTGTCCAAATGATATAATTAAATAATACGAGAGAGAGAGGGGGGGGGGGGCATGCGAGGGGGGTTGATTTGGGAATCCTTATTCTCATCCTCATGCGCACACACTTTGATGGTGTGAAGCAAAGAACTCCATCTCCTTCTCCAATCTTGAGAAGTTGAGAGCCTACACCAACAACTCTTGGCTATGGAATGCAAATCCAACCAAATCCAAGCTTCAATGGCATGCTCATATTCTCTACCATCTATATTACTATGCTAAGCTAAGCTACAAGAGTAATCTATGGTGAGGAAGGTACTTCTTTCTCGTATGTTACTTCTTCTTCCTCTTCCCTACCCTCATTTCTTGCTAGCTCTCTCCACCTTTGAAGGTGGTTGAGGTCTTGGGACTGAGGTCGGAAATAATTTAATGCTTTCATTAAGCTGATTAAGGGAATAATTTTGATGCATGAATCTTTCCATCTTCATTGCATCAATTAGGTCTTAAGAAACACAAAGCTTATATTGTACCAAGTCTCTCATTATGGAAGAATCTATAATACAAAAGCCTTTTGGAGGGAGGACCGTGGCTCCAAGTAAATTCGGTCCTCAATTATTGTCAGCTTCTCTAATTATCTCTCTTGAAAAGTATTGTTCATGCCAAGCTAATGAGGTATGATGAATATGTTATTAGTCTTCTCTTTATGCTCTTGAAGAATTCTCTTAAAAATGATCACTATAGTTATTTTGATTCCACTAATGTCCATGTTGCAAGTCCAATTACATTACATTGGTATCAGAGCTATTGGTTTCTCTTTTCTTGCTTAAGAAGAGAGATCCTTATGTTGTCCAAAAAATGTTGGACTTGTTAATTGCAAGAGGGTAAGTGGGACAGGGAGGAACTTAGTTTGAGGTACACCATTGAGAACTATAGACGTCATAATGGAGTCTTTTGAGACTTGCCTTTGGCTTAACCATTATTGAGCTAATAGCAAACTCCGTAAGAACCATAATCCATTGGGCACTGTTAGACCCTCTCCACTACTCTTTGCAATGAACAATCTCTAAACCACGGGTGTGGTTGCTTGAGAGACGATTTTTAAGAGTCAAGAAGGGTAGCAACTGCGGTTTGAGGGTACCAAAGCACAAAGTACTACTTACATAAGTTTAATTAGTATGGCTGATAATAGTAAAGAGAGTAGAATGAATGTTGATAACTTTGATTTTGCACATGAAGGTGCTACTGAAGATTCCCCTATGCTTGTGAACTACCTTGTCACTAGGATGCAACAAGCTATGGGCAACCCTGCCCTACAAGTTGAAGTTGCCCAACAACCTTGCAGTCATGGCCTCCTTCAAACTCCCCAAGACAAGAGAGAGCTTAGGAATCCTCTTGATGAGACTTCCAAAAGAAGACTCTCTCCGGTGTGGGAAGAAGAAGAGGAAACAACTGAAAGAGAAAGACATGATTTGGAGGATGTGGCTCCACAAAGATGGCGGTCTCAATGATTACCAATCCCTCCCAAGAGGAAACAATCGCCACATAGTCCTTTTCCTCGTCATTTTGACAAGGAAGGGAGGAACCAAAGGAAGAAAAAGATGATAAAGAGGTCACTCTCTTCTCCATCTTCATCATCTTCCTCCTCTCTTGATGAAAGCAGCGGCTATTCTCCTAAAGAATACAAGAGGAGAGGACATCGCAAGTCACATGCTTCTTGGAAAAGGTCTTACAAGCTAAAGAAGTTCAAGGAGGGAGGAAAGAGCATCTCTTTTCTCACCTATGATGGCACCTTTGGTGCTATAAACAAAGTTTTGGCCTTCATCCAATAGTTCAATGCGACCTTTGGAGACGAGGGCTTCACAAAGTCCTCCAAGCTATGCCATGTAGCTATTCACTTCCAAAATTATTCCCATCAATGGTGGGCTAGTCTCCATGGGAATGGTGAAGCCCCAACAACATGAAAAACTCTACAAATTTCCATAATGAAGCAATTCCTCTTGCAAGCTACCAAGGACAAAGTGCTAACCGAATGGCAAAGTTTGAAGCTAATCTTCAATGAGTCTATCCACAAATATGTTGACAAGTTTTGGGATTTACATCTCAAAGCTATAGTTTTTCAAAGGATAGACTTTGCCGAACAAAAGCAACAATTTTTTGTAGGATTATCGGACAAAATGGCCAAGTATGTCAACTCACAACAACCTAGCACTATCACCGAAGTCATCCACCACACTATGGTTGCTTCAAGGATCAATTTCACACAAGGGGTGAGAAGAAATTTCAAGCCCATGGAAAACAAGGATCAAAATGAAGCTAAAGGAAAGAGCAATGCTCAAAACTCTTTCCCAAGGAAGCAACAACAACAAGGCTAAGGAGAAAGGAGCTTACAAAGGTTAAAATAAGATCTCTCCCAAAGAATTAGAGGCCTTTCGAATGCTTTAAGTGTGGGGAGCAAGGACATGGTTATCGTTCTTGTCCCAAAAGAAATGTACGCAATGACACTCCTAGAGATTCCATGTTTGAAGCTCCAAAAGCAAATACTCATTGCAAAGGCTCATCCCTTTCCTATGCTTGGGGAAGGTGAGGGAGCATGATGCCCTTATTCTCTTTGAACCTGGCTCTCCTCACAACTTTATATCAAAGGAGTTGGCCACCAAGATTGGCATGCAAGCTTTCAAGATGGGAGATACGATCACTACTAATTAGTAGCTTTCAAGGGACAACAAGCCTTCATCATGCCCTTTCTTGGGAAGTTGAGACTTCATGTCCAAAGCTATGTCGACAAAGAAGATTTCTTCATCTCTCCTCTCTAACATGAGGATGCTATCATAGGGGTACCATGGTTCAATTGCATGGATGCCAACACAAATCTTCCTGAAAGGAGAATCTACTTCACCTACAGGAAAAAGAGCATGTATATAGATGCTAATGAGTTTGGTCATACTATACCACTTGTAAATTCACCTGCTTTTGATAAGTCAATGAAAAGCTTGGTTTTTGCATACATATTTTTTGTCAAAAAATCCACTAATGACCCTAATGTTTTAGGTAAAGGTGATAGGAATCAAGAGGATCTAGAGTTTCCTAATATCTTAAATGGATTCCAAGATGTTTTTATCAAAGACATCCTTGGAGATCTAGCTCCAAAACGAGGGGATGATGACCATAACATAGACCTTCTAACTGGGAGCTCACCACGTAATAAGCCTCCTTATAGAGTTTCTCAAGCTCAACAAGAGGAGATTATGAGGCAAGTGCATGAACCGGTAGATAAAGGGATGGTGAGGCCTTGTTCCTCTCCCTTTTGTTCACCAGTCCTTCTAGTGCAAAAGAAAGATGGCACATACCGCATGTGTCTGGACTATCGAGCACTAAACAGTATCACTATCAAAAACAAATTTCATGTACCACGGGTAGAAGATCTATTCAATAAGCTACAAGGATCAATCTACTTCAATCGGATTGACCTTAAAAGTGGCTATCATCAAATAGGGATAGCGAATAAATATATCATAAAGATTGTGTTCGCACAATGTTTGTTCTTTATGAATATCTTGTCATGTCTTTTGGATTGACAAATGCTCCAGCCACTTTCAATCACCTCAACCCTATTGTATGTTTACTGAAGTGTTCTTCAATTATATCATCATCTACTCCGAATCCATTGAGGAGCATAAGCAACACCTCCAGGTAATTTTTTGAGCTTTGAGGGAGAATAAACTTTTCATTAATCCAAAGAAGAGTGAAGTTTCTCTTCAAGAGATTCAATACTTAGGTCACATTATCTCTCAAGATGGTATCCGTATGGATCCAACAAAGCTAGAGGTAATAAAAGGATGGCCTAACCCAAGGAATGTACATGAGCTACAAAGCTTTATTGGTATGTGTACATACTATAGATGCTTCATAGCTAAGTTCTCCCAAATAGCGGGACCATTACATGACTTGACAAAGAAGAATGTTAAGTATGTATGGTCTGCCAAGGAGCAAAATGCTTTTGATAAGCTTAAAGAAAATCTTATCTCTCAAATTGTGCTTACACTTTCGGACCTCTCAAAATCATTTGAGGTCCAATGTGATGCTTGTGGAGATTGCCTTGGAACAGTCTTGCTTCAAGAAGGGCATGCCATAGCATATGAGAGTCAACCTTGGGTATCTATGAAAAGGAGCTACTATTTGTCCTACATGCCCTTTATACATGGAATCACTACCTTTTTGGGGACTCCATTCATCCTACAAAAAAATCACCAAAGTCTTAAGTACTTCATGATGCATTGGTAGATAAAATTTTTGAGCCAATCAATGCAACCTTGGAAGCTTTCCAAGCGGGACTTAAAGCATGCCAAAATATGGAACACAAATGGAAAAACTATCCTTCTCCAGATATAGAAGCAGTTAAGCTTGAAGCTTATTAAAATTTGGTAAGGCTTACTCAAGAAATGCTAGAAAAACAAAAACCCAAGCTTAAGAGTATAGAAATACATGACGAGCTTGTGGTAGAAACCAATAAAGAGATATCCAAAGTGGTGGTAGAACCCCACCTTGAAACTAAAGAGCCAAAACTCGTAGTACCTGGTAGTGAAGATGCTTTAGATGGAATTCCGTTTGTGGAGGAAGACTGGCCAGGATATTTATGGAAAAAAATGAGAGAGATTAATGATGGGAGCATAGCTTTGAAATCAGCTCCTATAGAGGAAGTTTGGTTAGACAATTTACCTCCCGATACGGACATGGATATACAATCCTTGTATGAGGAATGCGGTTCGGAATCATCAAGAATGTCTAAACCATTCACTCTAAAAACACTACCCTCTTACTTAGGAGACAACGAAGATGAGTCCATAGTGTGTAAAACCACTCAAGTAAAAAGAGCGGAATAGACCCTAGAGATAGGAACATCCATTCAATCATGTCAACACGCATTCAATGTGCTCTTACCTTGGGAGAATTGTTAAAAATCAGACCATATTTATGGAATGATTTACAAAAAACTCTAGAGAAGGTGGGGATAACAAAGATAATTGTAAAAAATTTGGATAATTTGAAACATAAATTGGATAGCAAGGAGATTAGATCCATCCCTATGAACAAAGTCGGAGAATACTACGAGGGGGAAGAAGAAAGCACAACCCTTCGAGTGAGATATAATGATGTAGAAACCATGGCAATACTGAACATTGGGGTTGGCATAGCCATAGCCACAAAATCAATATGGGAAGCGTAGGGAAAACCGGCCATTAGACAAACTCAAATGAAATTACAATTGGCGGATGGACACATAGAAAAACCCCTAGGACTGCTTGAAAAAGTGATAGTTGGTTCTTGTGGAATTGATTATCGACATATTTTTGCGATAGTGGACTTTGGAAAGGAAACTTAATTATGAAATCATCTTGGGAAGGCCATTCATGCAGCAAGTACATCTCATTCAAGATTGGGGAAACAATTACCTGTACATAAAGCAAGTGGGATCAATCACAAGGGTTAATTTGAAAGATCACACTTATAGAGATGTAATGAAAACACCCATTCAAGAATTTGACTCAGTCTCTTTAGCTGAATCAAAGCTTCCATCTTGGTTAAACAAAGACACGCCTATTTGGATGTGGGAGCCTCAGAAAATGGGAGTTTAAAATGAGAAGAATGTATCTTAGAAAGAGATTGCACAGATGAAGCATATATACCTTAACCCTTTCTAGAGCATTTGTGTGAGCCATTTGAATGGACTCAAATTTTGGCAACAATGGATGTGTATGTCTATGCCTACTCAATTTTGCAATGAGGATGGTTATGACAATGATTCCTATACAAATGATCTCAACCCTTCACATTGAAGATGAAGTTCAAGAACCCAAGGACTGACTGAAATTTCAACAAGTCTTTATGGACCTCTATTATGATTCTACTAATGAGTTTGAAGAACATTCAGCTACATCCAATGATTCTGGATCAGAAAAAGAACATGTGAGAGCCCAACTACTCCTAAAAGGAGGAGAGGAGATTTTTTTTTACTTTCTAAACCACAAACCAAAAAGACAAAAATGGTATAGAAGGAAAAGAGAAACAAAAAGCTTGAAATCTAGACCTATGCCATTAGCTTCTAGCATAACACAGTTTCTTATGCAGATAGATGCACATGATTGTGTCAAAGACAAAATCACGGGTAGATATCCTTCAGACAACAAACAAGGAATATCAAAAACATCAAGAGAAATGAGAAAGGAAACTGAAGCACCAGGATGACGAATCATCCATGACACGGGTTGAACGAAAGAAAAAATATCAAGAGTTGAAGAAAACTCTAAAGGAGGTGCATACCACTGAAATGGAAACAACCAAGGAAGAGAGTAAAGATGTAATGAGTGTTCCATCCCATTACAAGAAATATACTCTCCAAGACCGGAAGATCATAGTGGAACAACATGTAAGAAAACTAAGAAAGCAGGGTGAGCATATGAAAGACCTGAAAATGCAAAGAAAATAGATTTAGCCGAACCAAGAGAAGAGCCTAGACTTGCCTACATTGTGAATGACTTGACTAAAGAAGAAGAAGAGCTTTGGCTAAGTTTATTGAAAGCATACCGAGATATCTTTGCTTGGTCTTATAAAGATCTCAAGGGTGTTGATCCATAAATTTATCAACATACCATACCTAACTATGAGAGATGATGCCAAACCAAGTAGACAACGGCCATATACTTATAATGAAATATTTGCCAAAAAGAAAGCTAAAGATCTTGAGTGGATTGGACATGAATTGTCAGAGAGGCTTGAAGATTTAGAAAAGCTTGATGAACAAAGGCTAACAACTGTAGCTCACATCTATGCACAAAAACGGAAGCAAAAACAATTTTTTGTTTCACTCTAGTCACAAAAATCTTCAAAAAGGGGGACCTAGTTTTAGTTATTCCCTTAAGCAACACATTCCCAAATTCAAGAAAAATGAAAATGGACCGTTTGTCATTGAAGATGTATCTCCAAGTGGAGCAGTTAAGTTGTCTACTATAGATAATGAACCAATGGCTAACTAGATTAGTGCATGCCGCTTAAAGAAGTACCATTTGTCACTAACCAATGATTTTCTAGAAAAACTGCATGCAGCAAAGCAGAGAAAGATTAAATGACAACAGATTGTTGACAAAGCTCAAGAAGAATCTCGAATTTGAGTACTCAAGAGGAAAGGTTCTTTCAAGAATCAGCAAACACCTACTCCCATCAACACTTTGGAACCAGATGAAAGACTATGGGAATCACAAAATGATGTAGTATCAACAGATGATGAATGGTTGGAAGGAATTGACCTTTGCATCACTGTACAACTGAACAATCATAGCACAAATACATTAGTAGATACCGGCACTCGAATGAATGCAGTCAGTTATTCCACTTACAAGACAGTTACAAATCGGTCTTTAACATCGGGAACATCTACTATCAAAGGATGCAACAAAAACCCAACACCGGCATTGGGAGTGGTCAACTTGAATGTAATAGTAATAAATGGATTTTCATGTCCTCATCAATTTATATGCATACCAGATGAACATATGAATGAAATGATGATTCTTGGAATTTCATGGATGCAGACATACAAGGGAGTACCAGATTGGGACACCAGTCAACTCAAGCTATCACTTAAAGGAGGACAACTCTTAGTTCCAATTGCACCGAGCAAAGAGGAATGGAAAAGAGGTCACCCACAAAAGAAAATAGGGAATAATCAATCTACATCGACCTCTAGACAAGAAAACACTACAAGCACAATGCACAAAGTCCCGCAGATTTGGGTTCCAAAAGCACAAATCAAGGGCAGTCCGTCTCAAATTTGGGTGCCCAAAAACTCATCTATCGTACTGAAAGAAGTTTTACATCTAACAACTCAAAAAAAAACATCCTTCAAAAGAGAAACTAGCACTAGATGGGTTTGAAAACCAAAGGAGCCTTTATCTTCTCCATAGATTGTACAGCAAATGAATCAGTGGAAGGTTAAATCTCAAAAAACTCCACCATAACAGTTTATGAACCGAAAACCAAAATACCAATGGAGAGTTAAATATCAGCAATCATCATTATTGTTACCGACAGCTGAGAAAATCAGTGTTCCAAAGAATCCAGATGGTATAATCAGGAAAAGAGCACATAAATAACAAAATCTGCTAAATTAAAAAACATCAACAAGATACCTCAGCCACGGAAACCCTTGAGTTAACTACTCAAGACCCAACTCTTGCACTGCATATCGATTTGAATTGCATTGACCTTCAAAGCATGATAGAGTCAACCGCGACTATGTATAGACACGATTTTTCAACCCATGCACACAGTCGTCCCAAAGTACTCCATCTAGGAGGGGTGAAAGGAAACTATATTAATTGAGGGAAATGTTTGAAGAGGGAGAAAAAATTTGGATGTTAACGTGTGGTTTTTTGCAAAATTACCTAATAATGCCCTTAAAAATCATCAATGGGGAAATTTTAGCTGATAACATCTCCCCGATGAGTGTAAATATTGTATATACTATGAAAAATTACATTAAAAATTAGACCTTTTTGTTTATTTTTATCAATTTTTCTTGATATTAGAGCTTAAAAATGGACAAATCCACCAAAAAGTAATAAAATAGTGTTTTTCAATGGATTTTCTTAATTGTTGATCTTTCAATTTGCTTTTTTAGTGCATTTTATTATTTTCTTTGATTTTTTCAATAAATAGGTCAAAAATTAATAATAAACAGCAAATGAGCCCAAATGGAGGAACTAAAAATACACTGATGATCAGGAGGACAAGACGGAGAGACATAAAAGTTTTTTATCAAAGCGACAAACAAAGCGGAAGGCCTAAATTAGGCCGCCAGGGCCTATTTTTGCGAATTCTTGTAGAATGAGCTAACAGAGTCCGATTGAGGGAATTTTCAAGTTTAACATAGATTTCACCACCTATTAGGACTAACAGGGAAATCTGGGAAAAAGTAGTTTGGGAAGTCCAAGTATAGATATCTTAGGTAGCCCAAACTCACCTCATTTCCACTAGTCACTCTTGGAGAAGAGAGCTCTCGGCCTACTTCGAGCGCAATTTTCAGAGTCTACAGTCACCCATTCTCAGCACCATTTCACGCGAGACATGAGGTAAGTTTTAAATTCATCAAAGAACATTTCTATGCAGTCGGGTAGCACGTCTAGGTTCCAAAAAAAACCCTAGAATCCCAGTTGTGTACAGATTCCTGGAACAAAAAAACGACCATAGCGGCTTGTCAGCTAAACCGAATTGGACAAGACTTGAATTGTAGCATGCCCCTAGATAGTAGAGCACTTCCATATCATTAGATGACCATTTGGTAGGGGTCGAGGGGGTCCCCAAGTAAATAATCTAGGTTTTTGCCACATGTAAGAATTGAATGCTGACTCCAGGGGCAGCTTATAGACAAGGTCTATACACAATGTACCTAGATGGTTTCAAGAAAACAATCAAGGAAAGCTCTCTAACAACAAGAAACAACTCAATGACTAGAAAGCATCAAGTTTGACATATGGAGTCAAATTGACTCCAAATGAGCCCAAATTGGATGAGTAGCGTCAGGACCATGTAATGGACAAGTCCATGGCTTCAACAATGACCAATTATCTCTACACACCAAGTGGTAACAAACACCAGTGATTTCATAGTCAACAAGAGTAAAAGTTATACGGACATGACCAAATCTTACCAGCCACATGTCAAATATGAGCCCAAAATGTCCAGTAAATCTTAGATTTTGTCAAAAAATGCACTAAAAGCTCTTGAGTCCAAATTTTGAGTTATTTGTCACAATTTTGATGCAAAACCTCCCATATCTCACACAGAGGGTCTATAGCATGTCTAAAATCAATTTGCAAGAAAAATTGTTCAAATTGATAAAAATGTTAAGAATCGCGATTATTTACATTTTTGCCAAAATGAACCCAAATTTCATCTTTGACCTTATGGAACCAAAGTAGATGATGTGACAAGCCCACCAATCAAGTTTGATCACATTTGGATCTCAAAAACCCAAAATTCCTTTATATCTACTGTTTCACAGTTCAAAGACTAAATTTAGCAGCATTTCCACCCTGTACACTCAAATGAGCTCACACTTTACTCAAAGTATCTAAATCACATGTTTTTGAGCCTATGAAGTCAAAAGTGCAAAAATATGGAAAAAATCATGTGATGTGAATAACCGCGATTAATTACTTTGCTTGCAATTTTTGCCTGGATTGAATGGTTTTGATCTTTACATGTTTTTATGTATCTATGCATGCTCCAAAATTGGTTTGAAGCAAAATGAACATCATTTGCCAGCAATTCAAACACAGGACATGTCAGAGCAGAATTTATGGAATTTTATAACTTTGAAACTATATTCTCCTAATAGATGCAATGCAAGTTGCTGAGAAACCAAATAAAATAAAGACCCAAAAAGAGAAGCTCCAAGAGTTGCCATCATATTACTTGGAGTCAAGTTCTGTGAAAACGGCCAAAGTCACCTACTTGTCAAAAGAACAACTTGAAGAGCACAACACCACAGTCTTCACCGCCGGCAGATTCAAGAGTGAAGATGGAAGGCAAGTAGAGTTACAAATGCTACCTAAAGAAGTCTACGATGTAGCAGTTAATCCAGCTATGAAAGAAGCCAACAGGAGGTTGGGACTTCGAGAATTTTATGATCAAGAACCATGGGGAGTAGACTTCCAAAGAGCTTACGAACTACTATCAACAATTAAAGAGGATGGAACTACCCAGATCACAGATCAACAAGGACAGAAAGTCAAAGTAGTCATCAACAAATACATAGTGGATGAAGCACCAAAGTTGCCCACTGAAAGTATAACAATGCGAGCCAAAGATAGAAAAACAGCTAGAACATTCACAAAGAGTACAGTTGCCACCACCTTCTCCGATCTTATGCTATAGCAAGTAGAGGATCCCGTCCGTCTATACCACTAGCACTTCCACTTCCTTGCCAAGAAACCACCAAGGTACACTACCCCAAATCATGATGTTGTAACCACCTTCATGCAGGTTTTGAAGTCATCAACAAGATCATGCAGGTTTTGAAGTCATCAACAAGACAATCAATAGGTCCTGCTTAGAATGTGCTTACAACACTCAAGATCACAAAGAAGGAAGGAAGGGTAACATACTTGGGAGCTCCAGAAGTTTTGACTTGAATTGCATACCATGCCATTGGGATGGCCGATAACTTGCCACAAGCCCCATATTAGAACACATGGATCAGAGCAAGGACAGACAACTAAAGAATACATGGTGAAAACCCTAACGGGCACCATGAATCTCTTCAACAGCCTCCCTGACCTCTCGTGTGCAATGCTATTTAAAATCTACAGAATGCTGCTCACATGTATCCAAGCTTTTCATGAACCTGAAAAGCAACAGTCCCATGGATGTCCCTTTTAGAAGGTAACCAAGGCTTATGCTATGATTTGAGTGGGCAACCTTCAGAAGAAGTCCTTTCCGGCTTCTATGCCAAATGCATGCTCTTGCCATCAAGCAATATGTTGGCATTTGAAGAAGTTTTTTACACTGGGTTCTTTACATGGTGTACAAAAATTTTCGGACCAATGATCATGTTGACCGCTGGGTCAACAACACAACATAACTCAAGTTTCGTACCAAAGTCTTATCTTTTGCGAGTTATGAAATGCTGCGGATTATGGCTATAAACGTCATTTGTAATGAGTAGTTATTCTAGTTTCAGAAGTCGGGGTGTAATGGCACTTCCAGATTGTAAATACAAAGCCATTTGACCCTTTCAACCCCATTTTTTGGTTAAATCTAAAGTAGCCTTAGTATATAAGGTACCTAGGTCATTTTGTAAGGAAGACTTTTATCATAATCAAAACTTTAGCGCTGCCGTCTACTGTGTGTGAGAGAGAAAGAGAGTGAGCGTGAGCTTTATCCTCTCGCTACGCCCGGCTCGCTCAACACATTGGAGATCCGACTGCAGCATTGATGTAGGCTCGAGGAGAGCTACGCAACGACGTCAAGCATTCCACGCGAGACGAAGCGCACACGCCGACGCATCTACGAGCTATTTGTGGCCGTAAGTGTATCAAACGATGTCTGTTTTCTGCGTGCTAGTAGTCTATAGAATCGTGGCGACATAAGCTACGCATAGGTACTCATAAATTTCAGTTTCGGACACTTTCAAAATTCTGCTCTGTCATCTTACGCGTTTTTTGCATATGGGTTTAGAGTGAGGGTTTTGAGTGTAGAAGCTTAGGGACAGGTGTATCCTAGTGAGCGGATGGTGTTCCTTAAGTTTCGTATGAATCTGGCATGATTAGGTGAGTTACCTTCCGTATGTGTGTAATGTGGCTAGGTGGTGTAGTTGAGGGCAGTGAGGTTCTTGATTATGGTTTAATTGGCCTTCCAGAGTGTTGTATGTGTAGGATGGTCTCAGCCTGACAAGCTAAAGAGATTTCCTCCGTTTGCCTATCGTGTCATATGTGTCCTCGATTGACATTATGTTGATCTAGGTAGTGTTTGCATGCACTTCATGGGTGTGTCAGTCGCTCCCCGTCCAACATTGGCGCCGTTGCCGGGGACACAAGGACCTAAGTAGGTTTCCTACTAACACTCGTGTGATGGTTGCTTGATTTAGTTTCAGCTAAAGAAAGCGTTTTTCTTAAGTGGATCCGGAAGAGGATATTCCGCGATCAAGTGGATAGCCAGGAAGCGTGTGTCTTGCCGAGGGTCTGCGACTAGATAGGTTTAGTTAGGATCTGTGGATTAGAGTAGTTGTTGGTGGTCGAGTGATTTGTAAGGTGATAAAAGCGTTTACTAGTCCGTGTGTGGCAGTGAAGCGTTTTTCTACTCATAGATGCAAAACCCCATATGATTTGTAGGAGTAGCTTTAGGTAAGTGATCCGATTTTGATCTAGAGCTATTCAGCATTGAATTATTTGCTAAAGTGCTTGATTGCATTTGAAATCACGGAAAAGTGTGCTTTTGAGGGTAAAAATGCATTAAACAAGCTTTTGTGGATATTTTTGTATGACTGACTGATGTTGTGCATATAAAAGAGCATTTGCAAGGGTTCTGTGAAGAAAACCTACAATTCTGTAAACATAGACATCCTACGCGTAGGATGTCTCAAGGGGGTTCTGGAGACCAAATTTGAAAATTCTGACTGCACCAGTGGGTTCAGAGGGTAGGTTTTACCCTAGGAACATATTGACTTGGGTGTTTTTCCCTATTTTTGTTGACCAAAAGCCAAAAGGCAGAGTCAGAAAACGTAAAATTTCAGAAAAGGCTTAAATTGAGTGATTTTTGCAAATGTGAAGCATACTTGCACTTGCTGAGAGCATAAGGAAGCATCAGGGACACTTCAGTCTCAAAAAATCAGCAGTAGACATCTTACGCATAGGATGTCTACAGGGTGATCTGGTGGAAATTTTGAAATTCTGAGTTGACCAGTGTGTTTAGAAGGTAGGTTTTACCCTATCTTCACCTGGAAAGTGGAAATTTGACCATATCTTGACAGGATAAGGCCAGATAGACTGAAATTGCCAGACATCCTACCCAATTTGTGCCAAAGCATTATTTTGAGACCAAAACCATAATATGGCTGCATGAACATGTCTTGAATGATATATTGAGTGACTGAAAGGGGTTTCACCTCATTTGGGTGAGAAAATTGGGTTCAAAGCGGACTTTAGCACTTCTGAGTGAAAAAAGGCAAGAACATCTAAAATTTGGGACTTTTGAAATCCAAACCAAATTCTAAGCATACCACTGGGTTGCTGACATCAAGGGGAAGTTGTGGGACAAGTCTGGGGTCAAACAGGCCAAAAAGACATCCTACGCATAGGATGTCTTCTGTGTGATTTTGGACTCTAAAATAAATTCTGAGCATACCACAGTGATCAGCACCTTAAGGAGAGTCTATGGTTCAAATTTGGGTTCATTCTAATCAAAAAGACATCCTACGCATAGGATGTCTACTACATAATTATGAAACCAAAATTCTACCGTGACCATACCATGATGTCATATAGCCTTAGATAAGCCTCCTAGGCAAATTTGGTCCAGTTTGGAGTTGATTTGACTTGGGAATTCATCAGAACAAACATCAGGATTTTGGAACAGATTCTTGATCATTTGACCAACCTATAGGTGTCAGAATCAAAAAGCAAAAATAGCTGTGAGCTTAGCACATCAAGGGGAAGCTACAGTACAAGTTTGAGCTAAAACGGAGCAAAAAGACATCCTACGCGTAGGATGTCTCCAGGGTCATAAAGTGGTCAAAATTCTATGTTGGCCATACAGGGAGGTTCTAAGTGTCTCAAGGATTCCAGAAATTTTTTCAAAAGTGAATTTGGACCTTGTTTGGCCTATTTACCAAGCAAAGACAAGAATTGTCAGACATCCTACTCTTGGAGTGCACTAGAAGCTCTTGCAGCCTAAATCTTGACCTATTGGCATCCAAATTCAATTTTGAGTATACCATTGGGTTGCTGAGCACTAGGAGAATCTTGGGATCAAGTTTGAACAAAATCTGAGCAGTTAGACATCCTACGCGTAGGATGTCTCCAGCTTGATTTAGGACTCCAAACCAACCTATGAGCACACCACTATGATCAGCACATCAAGGAGAAGCTGGGGTGAAAATTTCAAGTCATTCTGAGTAAAAAGACATCCTACGCGTAGGATGTCTCAAGGCCATTTTTAGGTCCAAATGAAATTCTGAGCATACCATTGTGTTGCTGGACTTAAGGGGAGTCTCTGGACCAAATATTGTTAAATTCTGAGCATATAGACATTCTACGCGTAGGATGTCTCTAGGCCAGTTTTAGGGTCCAACTGTACTTTTGAAAATACAGAAGTGTTCACAGTGTCACAGAGATCCCAAATCTTCTTTTAAAATTGAATTTGGACTCATTTTGACCAGTCTAAACTGCATTTCACTGTTTTGGCCATGACTTTCACAAATGGTATCGGATCGGAAAAGTTTTTATATCAAAACGTAGCCTGAGAGCGGCTCTACAGATCTTGGAGCAAAACTTGAACTAAACGCACGTAGGTCAACTTTGAAAAAAACGTCGTTTGAGGCCTCAAAATTCATCCGCAAGTTAGGGGTGTCTAAAGGCGACAATTTGCGAGAATTGTGACGAAACGGTTGCGGTTTTGGACATAGTTTCGACTTTTCCCTAACCAAAGCACTTGAACACAGTGGACTAAGTCTACTTGAACCAAGAAAAAGCTCTTAAGCCGAGAAATCATGTCTACCCTAGATTCAAACGCAGCTTACACAAGCTTGGAGATCCCGACGATAGAGGAATATCCTCCCACAATGGATCTTCCAAACTTGCAATTGATAAAGACCCATCTTGTTGAGAGAGTTTGGATGATTGGTCATGAGAGTGAAGGACTATATAGATACATTGACGACAATGAGGTCAATCTTTATAGGTGCTCAGATCCATACCTAGAGGAGATAACAGATTACAAGAACTTATATGTCTACACATACGGAGTCGACTGTCAATGGAGATCTATAGTTGTCGACAAGTATGGACGAGAATACAGAGTTGTAGAAAGCACAAATCCACAGACTGTACTAGAAAGAGGTGGATATTTGGTCAATGAAGGACCATAAATGCCTGCACCAAACACGAGAATTCCTATAGGAATTCCAAGAAGAGAGCCACCAGGATTCCCTTCAAGAGCGATAACGAGAGAAGGATTGGGAGAGTCTCTGGTTAGACTTGTAGACAATCGACGAGTTAGACCATCCCAAGTCCAGAAATGGGTAAACAAAAAATACTCCGGAGATGAAGATTCGAGAGATCACGTAACGGCTTTTAGAAGAGTGATTAGAGCAGAGGAAGTTTTAGATTTTGCGACACAGTTTGCGGGATTTGGATTGACTCTAGAAGATGATGCAGCTACATGGTTCGACTCGGTGGAAAAATGGAATTTTGAGACCCTAGACGTGCTGTTTGAGGAGTTTTTTGAAGAATTCTCGCCAAAAGGCATTGCTCACAACACGGTCTCACAAATCCATAGATTCAAACAGAAAGAGAATGAATCAGTACGCAAAGCATCATTACGGCTCAAGAGATATGTTAATCTCTGTCCGAGAGCGGAATTACCTACGCAAGCACAACTGATGCTGATCTTTATCCAGGGAATGAGAGATGAGAGCCTTCAGAAGGATCTGCATATGATAAGGAGGATGACGCTAAGCGAGTTGATCAAAGAAGCTCTTTATCTAGTGGATAACTGTGAGGCATACAAAGAAAAGGACTTAACACTAGGTTGGTAACCTAACAGGACATAAAAGTGTCCTTTCAAGGTTTTGAAAAAAACCTCCAAAACCATAGTAAATCCACTCATTTTGTAAAATCCTTTCATGAGGGTATAGTTCAAGGCCTACTACACATGTAAAAAATAAGAAACTTGTAAAATTTCTCATCTTTTGGTCACACCAAGCCTCCAAAGTTGATGGACCAGTACATTTTCATCAAAACAATCATTTCTTACGTTTTGTTGCATAAAAATAAGATTAGGGATTTTTGTAGGACTTGAGATAAATTCCCTAGTTAACTTCAATGGGTTGGTGATCAGAACATATGATTGCTTCTGACTCACTATTTTTTGTTTTGCCAAAAGAAATAGGTACAAAAAAGTTGAATTTTTACCATTCTGCAAACCTATCATCAAAGTTTCTATAGCCACGCTCAATACAAATAATATATGCATGTTTTCTTAGTTCCCTATTGTCCTTTAGGGTCATAAGAAGCCATGGAGCATGTCAAAAGAATAATACATCTCTTACCAAGGGGAATCATGGGAACAAATATGAAGTGCTAAATACAGCAAACATGAAAAAGCTGGGTTCAACATTATGAGTTGTAGAATCCCATAGACACTATTCAATATCTAGCCAAATTTGATCCTTATGACTAGATATGGTTACTACCTACCAAATTCATGTAGTTGTCACAAGAAACTAACAATATTGAAAAAGTTATACTTGAGATACTAGAATGTTTTGTTTTCTTCTATAATTGAAAAAATCAACCATATTTGTCTACTATGCAGAATAGGGTATTAGGTGCCCCAAAACTCAAGGAATATTAGCTATATGTTACAATATGGAACATAGCAAATCAAAACTGCATTTGGATATCATGAAAGCCACCCAAAAAATCATAGAAGAGCTAAAATTGGCTAAAAAACAGGATTTGACAATTTTTGTAATTTGGTCATAACTTACAACTTTATCATTTATTTCTCCCTAGAAGCATAAGGACATGTTGAGGACTACTAAAGATAGTTCTCTAGCATTATAGACCTCACAAACATGAATTCTAGAGTGGTATAGTTGCAAAAAGTTGAAAAAAGCCAAAAATAGGACCCGTTTTTTCACACAGTTTAGGTTGTGAAATGTTGTGCAAGGACAAGGTTAAAGAAGGAATTAATATTCCAAAAAAATGTCGAGTTTTTTTCAGCTCATGAGACAACTTTTTAGACAGATAGCACCTCAAAAACCATTTTGAAACTCTTGACATAATTCAAGGAAAATGGTCACTTAACAGGACATAAAAGTGTCCCATTACCAACCTAGTGTTAAAGAGTCAAGGAGATGACACATCCTCTCAGCACAGTGTTTCACACATAAGTGAGTCTATTGCCAAGCCAACGACACCTATTGATCAAGAAAAGCTTATCGACGACTTGGTCGAGAGGTTGATTCCTCTTGTAAGGTCTGATTCAGGAGACCCGAAGTGGTGTGAAATTGAGAGAAAATGGACGAACCATACGGGGGAAGAGTGTTGTTATAGCATGGAAAAAGCTAGGGAGAGGTATGTACAACCTGTTCCAGAAGCACCTACTCCACCTAGATACATTACGGGGAATGCGCCAGGACCAGTAGGAGTTTTAAGGCCACAGCTTATTTTAGGACAACAACCTCCACTGCCAGGTGTTAGAATGCCGGTAGACATGAGATACATGCCAATGATGGAAGCATCAAATAAACCAACGCCAGTACCAGCTACAATGTGGTATCGCAACCAAAGTGAGTACTACCCTTCGGAGCAACAAAATGTGAGAGAAACACATGGAGTGGTGAGGCCGGTACAACCTCTACCTCCTGGGTTTCAGTCGAAAGAAAGAAGGTATGAAATGGACGAAAGGACATTGCGATTCATTGCAAATAGCGGCTTATCTAAGTCAAAGCTTGCTTATAGCCAAGAGGAAATGCTAAAAGAATCTCCTCAACTAGAGACAGATTGTCACAAAAGTCGTGACAACCACTTGGTCAAACAATGTTCTCATACGGAGATCACTGAAGTAAATGCCTATTGTCATGAGTGTGGCATCACTCAATTGATCCCCGATTGCCCGAAAAACCCAAACCAACTCAAGAAAATCACGACAAATGTATTAGGGATTGTTCAGCTCCCTAGTAGCTCAGAAAATGAAAATGTTGTACCAGTTCAAGTAGTTACGAGAGCACAAGCTCAAAAGAAAGCTGATGAGAATCCAGAGACAAAGAACACGGAAAGTGACATGAGTCCAAAGAAAGATGATGGACCAAAGACAGATGCACCTTGTTAAGGCGGTTACGCCGCTAGCGGAAGCTAAATAGCGAGAACTCAACCAACAACAGAATTTGTCAGACGAGGACGGAGCTTGACCCGCAGGCGCATGGAAACAACTAGGTGGGTGTCAAATCACCTACTCGACCTTCTAATGACAATCACTACTAAGGAAATCAAATCTAAGTTCTAAAATACGCAAGTGACTGAAATCCGTACTATGAACGAATGCTATACGAAACAGGATCTAGAATCATTGAATCGATCTCAAACTCAAGGGTAAGTCTATACACTAGGTAAGAACAACACCCTAAAGACTTGAACTGCAAAATCAACCTATAACCACTCCATGCGGTAAACGCATATGAAGACAGACCGAAAAATACAGGTGATCGAAACTTGACCCCGATGGTACTAATGTGTAGCTCTACTCGTTGTGGTTCTATAGATATGCTGCACGCTCAATTCCGACACACGAGTTGGAAGAAAACTCACACCGAAGCTCGTAGGAACTTACCACACATAGAAGCCGATAGCGCGCACTCTTGGTATCTGTGCGTAGCTCTCGCGGTTGCTAACACAATGGCGGTGTCGCTTCTCCAATGGCGGCTCCGTAGCTCGCGTAGCAAGTAGATAAGACTCTCTCTCTCACTCACTCTCTCTCAGACACAGTCACGGCGCTCAAAAAACTCACTTTGATTAATAATCTCCCTTAGGTTACAAAAACTTTGGCTTATATACCTCAGCCTTGGAGGTGAGAACATCTCTAACTAATTACATCAGCAAGTGAAATTACTTCGGGATTACAAGCTGGAAACTCAATTGAGTCCCATTACTTAATGAATGGCTCAAATCAAAATTAATGTCGGAAAGACATTTATTACAATCAATGGTTACAAAATGATGAGTGTGAGCAAAAATGTGGGTGTGATCCTCTACTGGCTCAACACTCCCCCCCTCCGCGTTCATGTCGTCCTTGACTTGAATTTTATGCTTGGTCAATAAAGTCCTGTCGTCTTGAGCATCTGCAAATGTGATTCGTATCGTAGGTTGCCGATGGTCAAGGTTGGGCCGAATATTTTGCTTTCGTGGGTGAAAAAGCCGGTGTAGAAAGCTTCTTCGAATGTTTGCATGTGGAATCTAGGCAAAAACATAATCCTTTGGTATAGGAGGTGTAACACTTTTGGAGAAGGCTGCAATGAAAGATCGTACATCATATCAGTCACCGTGTCGGCCGTCGATAGTAGACTCGAGGTCGTGGCTTTATCTGGCGCGAACACTTCAATGCAAGCTAAGAGAGTCCTGCAGATTTTCTTGAGCATCTGACATGAAAGGTCAGGAGAGCCAGTAAAGAGCTTGATGGTGCCCGTTAGGGTTTTCACCATGTAGGCTTTACCTATTCTCTCTCTTGCCTTTGGTCCTGGCATCCTGGGATAATTAAGCCAATTTGGCTTCTTTTCTGCAATCCTGCCATGCTCTTTCCAGTTTCTGACTCTTGGCACCGGGCAGAAGGTTGCATCCTCCCGAATCTCCTTTGGTGCCTCCACCAAGTAGATGAGGTAGGCTGGGTATTTGTTCAGCCAACCTTTCCTCCATCTAGGTTGTGAATCTACTATCTTCTTTGATTGTTCCTCCTTTGTGATGTCGCCTTCGTAAAGAGCGACATACTGCTCCTCCTCTATTCTCTTTTTCGTCTTTAGCACTTCAAATGTCATCAAAGGGAAAGGCAGGGTGGGTTGCATCCACTGTTCATGGAGCACTTTTGTGTCTAGTCCCTGAAGTCTAATGGAGATTAGGAGTCTCCTCTCCCATTCCATTTTCGCCTTGGCACTCTCCTTTGCTGACTTTTCTATTTGTTCATGGAGCCTTTGTTCTTCTTCTTCAGAGATTCTTGAAGTCGAGGCCACCTCTTGAGCTGGGGCTGGATCTTCAATTGTGGTTGCCTCTCCAGTTTCTGGTAGCTCTATGGCTGCTCCACCTGATTCTTCTTGTGGTGTCTCTGTCTCTCTTCTTTGTTGCTCTTGTAGATCTTGGAGCTGTTTGCGGAGGGCCTCATTCTCTGTCTGTAGTGTTTGATTTTCTAATGTGAGCCTCTCCTCTGCGGCCAATGATCCCTCCGCAATGTGCAACCTTTGCACTTGCTCTAATCTTAGCTCTCTTTGTAAGCTTCGGACCTGGTCTTCCAAAACTGGTACGATAGCTCCCTCTTGTTCGGTTCCTGGTCTGCTAGCTCTAGGGGTAGACCTGAGTCTAGTGATTGTTCTTTCTTGGAGCTCGACTCTTTCCCTTAGCTCAATGAGCTCATCCTTAGCCGCCTCCAACTCATCCTCTATCCGCTCCCTTGCTTCCTGTGCACTTGTTACTTCTCTTGAAGCCTCGGCTAGCTGGAGTACCAAGCCATCTCTCTCGTTTTCTGCATCATAGAGTGATGCTTTATGACTTTCAGATTCAGTCATAGCATTCTCTAAATTTCTCTGCAACTCTGCTTCCCTTTGTTTGGCTGTCTCAATCTCTACTTCCTTTGCCTTGGACCTTTCTTTTATCTTGCTAAGCAGTTCATGCACCATGTGCATGTCTTTTTCATCATCATCTGTCAACTCTAAAGCTCTTTCCGCCACCTCCTCCACTGGCTTTGGCTCTTCTAGTACTTTCGGTTCGTCCAGTTTCTCTTCACTTTCTTTTTTACTCTTTGTCTTTTTCTCCGTCTCTCTCCGTTCATCTTGTTTTTGTAGGGTGATCCCATAAACTGCCTCAAGGGCCTCTTCTTCGGCGTATCCTATCTCTACCAGATCCTCATAGTCATTTCTCTTTTGCTGAACTGGATCTATCTTCTTTTCTTTGGTCTCGGCTTCTGGCTTTTCCAAAACATCTGTGTCCACCTCTACTGTGGTCTCTTCCACAATTTTTTCCATCTTCTTCGGGCTTGGTACATCAGTCATAGAGGGATGTTTGTCCTCAGCTTCCTTGGCTTTCCCCTTGTCGGCTTGCCCACCTTTCTCTTGAGGCTTAGTAGACTCATCTACTTTCCTTTTCCCCTTGTCGTCTTTTTTCAGCTCAGCTTTTAATTGTTGTACCTCCTCTTCAGTGTATGGCTCGACAGGTTGCTGCTCCAAAATAACCTCTAACTCCTCATAAGCTTTAATATATTGATCGTATTGATCAATATGTGGCCTAGCCAAGCTAGTTCCGACTTTAGTGGGGTCTGGCACCCACTTTTCTTCAAAGTCACCCATTAGAGCTCTTTCCGCTCTAAACTGCTCCACTAATCTTTCCATCCTTGCCGCTTTCTGACTTTTGGTTTGCTTGGGAGCAACCTTCTTCTTTACTTTCTTCTTAAGTGGCTGGTCCACATCCTCTTCAGGTTCTGAAACTACTTCTAGTTTCCGGCGTGCTCTTGTGGATGCCCTCTTGGGTACTTCGGGCTGTTCTTCCTCCTCGTCGGCTTCTCTAAGCCACTCATTCTGGGAGGGAGCCTTTGGCCACTGATCTCTAGCTCCAATAGCTTCATAAGCTATTCTTGTCAAAATTTCCGCTCCTCCTATGTATTTTGGCTTTTCGTTGTCCATGGCAATTACTTGCTCGTGGATGTGTTGAGCGTAATTCACCTCTTTTGGCATATTGCTCTTTAATGCCCATGTGATGGTGGTCGCAATGGCATGGGGTGGTGTCGTATACTTTTGCGGTCTTTTACTGCAAACATGAAGAAATTGGTTGTATAGTCGGCAAAGGGTTGCCGCTCTTGGGTCCACCATATCTCCATAGGTCGCATTCTATTTCTTGGGCCCATAGACCTCTATGGCCTCCCTTCTTTCCCTGACCGAGCTCCCTTTGTTGTGCAGCTTCAATGCGTCTGCAATTAGCTATGGAGTGATCTGTACTTCTACCTTCTCTCCATCCATGGGTGTCAATGTGGCTTTTCCATCCTTCTGAATGGATGTTTCCAACTCGTACACTCTTCTTGTATCCACACCTGATGGTCTCGAGGTGAAGAAACTATGCAAGTCTGCCCTTTCCAGGTACCTGCTAATGTCTCCTGACCTGCTATAATCTACCAATTCATGTGGGATCATCGGTACATCCACCGCTTGCCCTTGAGGATCTCTGAAAGTCCCCTGGTAGATCTTTATTCCCTCTTTCTCCAATACTGCTTCCTCCACCCAAGTTTTGGTTGTCTTGAGGGTTTCTGCTGGAATGTCAAAGGGTTCCGCTTCTGCAATAGCATCTTTGATTGTCGGTCTTTTTCTCTTCGTTGCCGATGACTTGGTGGAATCCATGGATCCTCTCATGTCTGGTGTCCTCTGAGCTCTCGTAGCAGTCGTAGAAGGCTATAGAAGGTTGGATGCTCCTGTCTGCTCTTTGCTCTCTCCAAGTGGGTAATAGTGCAAATGAGCCTGTTTCTGAGAAATCTGTCCACTTTGCCAAAATTCTGTCATTTCGGGCTTTCCGCAACTTTTCCCGAATTGTACTCAATTTTTACCATGGGTTGCCCTTGTTATTAGGATCATCACCATCTATTCTTTTCTTTTTTTCTGATCTCGTTTCACCTGCTTTTTTATTTTTCTTTTACTTTTATCAAGAAAATCATAAAAAATAAAGAAAAATAGCAAATTGAAGCCAAAAAATTCCAAACATACACAATAAATAGCTGGTAACCCTGTGTATATGAATATACACTTACTTGTGATTTCTGGACTTGGATTACCACTTTTTTCCACTTTTTAGCTCCAAAAACACTCTTATTTAGTGATATTTACACGTCTAGAGACCCAAATTCATCATTTGATCTCTTCTTGTTGCAAAACAAGGTATATAAGGGCATAAATATTATCAATATCCGCAATCAAACATAAAAATTGTGAAATCATGTAAGACACTGCCCTTGTAATATAATTTTTGTTTTTCTTTGTTTTTGTCGCTTGTAGCTGCTTTGTAGCTCCTGTATACCTGTATACCTCCCCCCCTCCTAGTCTGAGTCTTCTTGGACGACTATGAAGTGTCTGTGGGCAAAGCATTGTAGTTGTTTTGGTCATAAGTTCCCAATGCAATTGTAGAGCGATGATACAACAGTCTCTCCAATAAAACTGCTCTTTGTTTGATTGAAGGATTGGTGGTCGGGTTTTGGGTTGGTTTTGGCACTTCGGTAGTAGAATCAGTAGATGGATTCTTCTTTACCTTGTTGTTCTTTTTCACAATCCAAATCTGCTTCCACTTCGCTTGTGCTTGCCACAAACTCTTTGCGACCCAAACCTGCTTTGTTCTTTGTGTTGATTTCCTCGCCTTGAAATACCTAGGAGTTTTCGTGGATTGTACTGAAGGGAGTTCCTGTTTACAAATCCTTGGGATCCAAATTTTCTTGCTATAGCTTTGTGCCGTCATGAACTTCTTTGGAATCCAGATCTGTTTCACTGTCCTTGATTGTCTGGAATCACTCTGTTGTCTGGTATTGAAGACTCTGTTTTCCACCTTTGTGTTCTCTGGCACAACCTTTTTTGGTCTCCATACCAACTTTGACTCCGTTTTTTCCCAAGGTTGAGCTGTTATATTATTGCTTGTCTTCCTTATTCAATGTTGAGAGTTCCTCGTCGAAGAGCAATCCAATTGTATAGAAACTTTTGGTTGCCATTGCTTCTTCTTTTTCTCTGGTTGTTGTTTACCTTTGTTCTTGGATTCTTCCTTTGGAGTTGGCTCTGCTCCTTTGGTGAACTTAACTGATTGACTTTCACCTTCGTATTTGATAAGCACTGATTTAGAACTCCAATCAATCATTGCATTGTATTGCTTCTGCCATGGTTGTCCCAGCAACAATGGATGTTGTGTAGCTTGGTCTTCAACCACGTAAAACATATGAGGATACACATACTGGTTCATCTGTATATGTAAAACTGTGCATCCGACAGTTTTGATTGAATTCTCAGAGTAACTCTTTAACTCTTGCTTGGCAGTTTGTAATTTAGTGTCATTTGTCAATTGTCTATACAAACTGAGTGAAAGTAGGTTAGTTTGAGCTCCTGAATCCAATAGTGCTCTGGCTTTGATTTGGTTGGTTCCTACTTTGCATTCAATGATGGGTTCTTCTTTGTCATTATCCATTTCTGTTATACTGACTGCGTTTATTCATATTGCTCCTTCATTGCGCTGTTTCTGACGTAGTAGTCTTCTTTTCTCCATTCTTTCCTTCGCCTCGGCTTGCGCTTCCTCCACAATCTTTTTCTTTGTCTGGACACGCAGCTTTTCTTGATGTATTTTGAGAAGCATGTCTTGGGTTAGCGGCAAAAGATACTTTTTCACTCTGCATCCACTAACCCAATTGGGCATTTCTTCTCCGTCTAATGTAGCAAGCTTGACGGCTCCACTTGGTGATAGATCTTTAATCACCAGAGGTCCCATCCCTTGCTTTTTAAGCTTCTTAGCATGCTGTTTCAGAGTGTAAACTAAGACATAGTCCCCAACCTTAAACTCTTTAGTCCACACATGCTTATCAAAAAATTCCCTTTGTCGCCTTTTTTGAGCATAGATAGAAGCTACTGCTTTTAGGCGAAGCTCGTCTAGCTTTTCCAAGTCATCTATTCTATCATAAAGCTCGTGCCCTGTCCACTCTAGATCCTTAGCCACCCTTAAGGTTGAAATCAAGAATTCTATTGGTAAGATAGCATTTAGCCCAAAAACCATGTTATATGGGGTCGTTCCTATTGATGTTTTATATGCTACCCTATATGCCCATAATGTTGAATGCAACTTCTGGTCCCAGTCAGTTCTCGACTCAGATACAATCTTCGTAAGGACCGTGCATATGGTTTTGTTTGTTGCTTCAGCTTGTCCGTTTGCTTGTGGATGATACGGGGCTGATTTCCTATGGATTACCATGAATTCATCTAGAAGGATCTCTATCACTTCATTTATAAAATGTGTGCCTCGATCACTCACAATTTCTATTTGCAATCCATATCGTACAAAGACGTATTCATATAGAAATTGTGCCGTGGTCCTGGCATCTGCTTTTTGAGTTGCCTTTGCTTCGACCCACTTTGTTAGATAGTCTGTAGCCACAGCAATGTATTGTGCATGAGTCTTATATGCAGGAGGTGAAATGGGTCCGACATAATCAATCCCCCATTTTGCAAAAGCTCTTGCCCCCATCATTGGTCTAAGCGGCATATCATCTCTTTTAAGTGGTACTTTGGTCCGCTGACAGTCATCACACCGTTAACGTATTCCTTAGCGTCCATATGTAATGTTGGCCACCATATTCCTGCGGCTAAGACAAGTTTTGTTGTCTTATCACCTGAGAAATGGCCTCCACCTACTCCTCCATCAGCTTGCTCCAGGATTATCACATACTCAGACTCTGATGCGCAAATCCTAAGCTGGTTGTCTTTACCTCTCTTATAGAGTTGATCTCCTATTAAAGCGTAATCTCTAGCTTCTGTCTCTACAGATTTCTGACGAGCTTTTGACGTTCCTTCTGGGAAAGTTCTATTTGTGAGATATTCAACAATATACTGACTCCATTCCGGAGCGATCATTATCTGATATAATGTCGAATACTCTGCTGGCGGTTTTGATGAACATACAATACATACAGTGACATATTCATGTACGCTTTCTTTCATTCCTGGCCAATAGACTCCCAATTGTAACAAATTCCTATATGTGTTTCTTCTTGAACAATGAAATTCACATTCATGAACATGTGCTTCGCACAGATATATATTATATTCCTCAGGATTGATGCATAGTCGTAAAACATGATCATTTTCCAATTGATACAACCTTCCTGCAACCAATTGAAGATTCTTGGATTGCTGAATAGCAATATGTTTCTGGTTGTATTCTCTTCTATCAAACTCTCCTTCATAGGTTAATAGGCTAACGACATTTCGAGACCACTTCGGTATCATTCTATGTTGAACAAGTACGCGTCTGGCATGTCGTCATCTACTCCTATAGGGTCTTCTCCATTCGTCAATCGCGAAAGATGATCAGCTCTAAGATGTGTTTTTCCTTTCTTTACTACTACCGTGAAGTCGAATTCCAGTAAGATAATGAACCATCTCACTATTCTCCCGGTGCTCATTGTCGTACTGGTATTTTATGAACAATAGCTTCATTGTGGCGGAAGGGTTTGATGATCCTGCTGCCATATTTTCTCTGTTGTTCAGGTTCAAGTGTTCCAAGTGTTCGGTGAAAATCTCGTAAGATCTCTCCGAAGAAGTATCAGAAACACTTCCTTCAAAGATCGGCTCTAATGGTTGCACCCAACTTTGGTTTACACTTCCCTCGGTTAATATGACACTTGCTTGTTCCCCTTGTTTTGGTTGGTTATTCTGGAGATTCCTGCCCGATCTCAAATTCATCAATTCCCCTAAAGGACTTTAACTTTTCCGTCTCGGCAATTTGTTTTCCCAAGTTTTTGTGGTCAGAATTGATCCAAACTGATTGATACTTGGTCAATTGTTTAATCTTGTCATTTTGACAACTTCTGTTTCATCAAGTGAGAATTTTGTTGCAGTTATGCTGAAAAAGACATTATACGCGTATGATGTCTTTTTTCACAGATTTGGACTATTTTGGTTATGCTCACTCTCAGTAGCCCCCTTATGCTCTGTCCACTCACAAAATTCAGTTTGAACTCTGTTTGAGCATGTTATGGCTAATTTAGGCTTTTCTTGGCAATTTTCCGCTTTTGACTTGTTTTGGGTCAATTGTGATCCAAATGGGATGAAACTTGAAATATAACCTCTAGACAGCTATTACAATGGATCTGTGTTGGCAAAGTATCCAAATATGTCCAAAATTAGGTCAAAGACATCATACGCGTATGATGTCTTTTTCATCAATTTGGGTCAAGACTTGATATTTATGCTTTCTACAGTGTTTGCAACAATCTTGTCAAGTCAAATATCAAAAATAAGCAGTGGATGTGCTAAAAGACATTATACGCGTATGATGTCTTTTGTCCCAGATTTTGACTATTCTTGGTTTTAAGCCTTCTCCAATGTTTATAATTGAGTTTCAAGTGTTTTTGTCAGGTTTGAATGTAAAAACAAGATCTGAATCCAAAATTTCCTATTCTTTGCGTTTCTTGGACTCCGGCTTGTCTTTTTGGGTTTCTTTGAGTGTTAATGCTCTTGTTTTAAGTTGAAATTAGGGTATAACCCCCCTTTTGAACACTCTGGTAAAGTCAAAATTTCTGTTTTGGTCTCTGTTTGGTCATTTAGACATTATACGCGTATGATGTCTAAAGTTGCAGATTTCCAGTTTTTTGGCACAGAATCCTTCCTAAAGCTTTCTCAAGTGCTCAGCAACTCCCAGATACACAGAAAATTTCTCTGACTTTTGTTTATTGCAAGTTTCACTACTAACTCGACGGTTTAGTGATCTAACATGCAATCAACCATATCAAGCAAATACTCCAATGATTACTAGCTCTATATCAGGATCAAATGAAGTCCTACCTAAGCTATTCCTAATCATAAAATGGGCTTGGTAATTGTGATTTTAAAGAGATCCACTGCCACTCACAGACTAACAAATTCTTCTTCTATCAACAACTACTCAACACCAACAAAACAACAAACAAATCTAAGCTAAACTAAAAATACTGTCAACACGGAAGACCCAGGAATACCCCACTTCCTAGTATCTCTCGAGATCTTCGAAGTCCACCACTCCTAGATCTTTTCTAACTAAAGTATACAAAGTAGTTTATACGACTCACCTCGTAGGATTAGTCTAAGGTCACCTACTTAGGGCTCTCGTCCCCAGCAGCGACGCCAAATGTTAAGGCGGTTACGCGGTTACGCCGCTAGCGGAAGCTAAATAGCGAGAACTCAACCAACAACAGAATTTGTCAGACAAGGACGGAGCTTGACCCCCAGGCACATGGAAACAACTAGGTGGGTGTCAAATCACCTACTCGACCTTCTAATGACAATCACTACTAAGGAAATCAAATCTAAGTTCTAAAATACGCAAGTGACTGAAATCCGTACTACGAACGAATGCTATACGAAACAGGATCTAGAATCATTGAATCGATCTCAAACTCAAGGGGAAGTCTATACACTAGGTAAGAACAACACCCTAAAGACTTGAACTGCAAAATCAACCTATAAGCACTCCGTGCGGTAAATGCGTATGAAGACAGGCCGAAAAATACAGGTGATCGAAACTTGACCCCGATGGTACTAATGTGTAGCTCTACTCATTGTGGTTCTATAGATATGCTGCACGCTCAATTCCGACACACGAGTTGGAAGAAAACTCACACCGAAGCTCGTAGGAATTTACCACACATAGAAGCCGATAGCGCGCACTCTTGTTATCTGTGCGTAGCTCTCGCCGTTGCTAACACAATGGCGGTGTCGCTTCTCCAATGGAGGCTCCGTAGCTCGCGTAGCAAGTAGATAAGACTCTCTCTCTCTCTCACTCACTCTCTCTCAGACACAGTCACGGCGCTCAAAAAACTCACTTTGATTAATAATCTCCCTTAGGTTACAAAAACTTTGGCTTATATACCTCAGCCTTGGAGGTGAGAACATCTCTAACTAATTACATCAGCAAGTGAAATTACTTCGGGATTACAAGCTGGAAACTCAATTGAGTCCCGTTACTTAATGAATGGCTCAAATCAAAATTAATGTCAGAAAGACATTTATTACAATCAATGGTTATAAAATGATGAGTGTGAGCAAAAATGTGGGTGTGATCCTCTGCTGGCTCAACACAGCTAGTCAGAAAACCAAGAGTAAACGAAATAGTTGGAAAGCTAGAAAGACTAGGATGAAAGTACGCAGGGAACGAGAGAAAAAATCCCTAGCTGAGAAGCTTACCAAAGCTGAGGAGAAGATAAAACAACATGAAGAAAAGGAGGAACCTTCTCTTACACAGATGGTTAAACCTCTAGAAGAACCATCCACAGATGAGAAACCGAGAAGTGCTAGTTCAGGAGGATCTGTGTTGGCAAAGAAGGTTAATGAGACATTAGATGCCCTCTTGAAAGCCTATGATGTGAGGCTCAAAAACAACCAAACCCAAGAACACATTTGGATAACATATCCCTATGTGGAACTAGAAAAGCAAAGGTTTGAAATGTGCTTGAAAATGATTCAAACAGCCCAAGCTTTACTAGAACCACCAGTTGCAAAACCTAAGGATGTGATCCGTGTCATGCCTACACAAGTAATCCCACCAAACCAGGAACTAAAAGAGCCAGATTCTAGTTATCAGCACAGAACAAACCTCAAAGACCCAGCATTAGAACCCAGGATAGTACTGAATACCACGGATAACTCTTCCGAGGGATGTCACCAAGCTATACCTGAGGATTGTAAAGAGATAGATGTGAGGATTGTAAATAGATAGATGGTCTTTGACGAATTGTGGAAAGAAGTCAGAGATGAAGGGGATCGGGGAGCACACCACAGACTGAGAGTGAGAGAGACAAGGAGACACACGACACACAGATATGGGTGGGGAGACTCCAAAGAGTGAGCAGCCCCCTATACACTTATGCTATGTATAAGGTATAGAAGTGAGTGGGCGGCCGAGCAAGGCACAGACGCCTATACCCCAACAACCTCCCACTTAAAGGCGACTGTGCCTTTAAGCAAGGGAACCTAGTCTAAAGACTACAAAAGGCAAGAGAAAACCGCTCTCAACCGATACCCACTGGCTAGCTGTGATCGTGTGCATCCGGCTGTCCTGCTCCCGTGTAAGTCCATACACCACCAGACATACCGCACACGTACTGCAAGTATGTACGCAATACCTGCATATCTCCCTCGTGCATTATGCCATCATCAGTCAACAAACGACTGACAACCCCAATTGCAAATGCTCCCACTGCAGTTGCGATATCCGGTCTCAAGATCAACATCTCATACATGAGACCACCGAATGCCGATGCAATGCTAGCGGGCCCTGCTAGCTCTACGGAGCATGCATCAACATATATATCCCTGGCAATAGGCATCTCTGACTGACAAGGCGTGTCAGCCACATGCATCTCTTGACTGTCCACAAAAGACGCATCAACCTGTCGTGCAACCTCATAGCACACCAGCTGCTCTAGGTGTCTGCTGGAAGACATATCCTGCACAACTATATCCCCATGCTCACTGTCGAGCATAGAAAGGAATGACTGCATAATCGCTGACATCTCAGTCTCCTCTGCAATCATCCACTGCAAACATGACCACTCAATCTGCTGTGACTCACTAGAGCTCTCATGCTCTAACTCCATATGCATAGACTCTTGCACAACGTCCTCCTGTCGTGACTCACTACAGCAAGACCGCTCTACCTGTCTATCCTGCATAGAAGTATCTCGCACAACTGACTCTCTGCTTTGCTCAGTCACTAGCAAAGTATGCATGTCTGACTCTGTCACCTCTCTGTGTGACTGCTCAAGTCGTGCCCCAACTGTGTGCACAACGAGCTCACTACTCTGCACTCCATGCAAAGCATCCTGCAACCCACAAGCAAAAGAGACTCGCCTGCTCTCTCTCGCTGTCTACCTGGCTACATGATCACAGAGACAACACCATCTCTCGCGTGATCCACATGCAATGGGTAACCTGTACCACTCCTGGCACCTCTCGCAATCACTAGCGAACCCAAATGCATCACAAAATCTCGCTCTCGTAGCAAAATCTGAAATCCACTATCCCGTAACTGTCTGACTGAGATCAAATCCCGTCTCAGATCTGGCACATAACGCACATGACACAGGGTAAATCTGATACCACTGGGCAAGGACAAACATACGTCTCCTGTACCCTCAATGGCATACACAGCACCATCAGCCATGTGCACACAACCAAGTCTCCCACTAGAAAACGTGCTAAACCACTCACGATGCGACGTGACATGGAAAGTAGCATCTGAATCTAGTAACCAATGTGAAGACAATGTGCAATCCGATATGCAATCCATAGACATAAGATCATCTGAAGACAAGCTAGATGTAAATGTGACATCGCCATCACAAGCATACTCAGTAACCACCGTACTGATCTCACTAGCATCTGTCATGCCCAAATCTGCATCACGCATCTGTCGCTTCTGTTGTCTCAAATGCCTGAAACATCGACGCCTAATGTGCCCTCTATGTCCACAATGCCAACATGTCAAGTCTCTATGCCGTCGAGACTTGCGTGTGGAACCAATCTCTCCCATGGACATAGAAGTGGGACTAGACTTCCCTGTAGACATGGATGTCGCGTACTCTGCCATAAAGCATGAGTTGTAGTCTCCCTCAAGACCTGCCAGTAAACAGACTCAACCAGATGCAAACGAATCGTAGACATTGCTAACTCATCAAGATCTTGCCAATCATCATCACCCATAGACTTGGGCTTCGTCGATAAACCACGCAAGGGTTTATCCTGCCCCAAATCCGCCAATGCAACAAGCATATGCTCCTTCCAAGCAACAAAATCTGCACCATCAAACTGTGTCAGACCATAACGCTGGAAGTCAAATGAAAAATCATCCATAATGCTCGCAAAAGAGCAACCAACAATGAGTAGCAAATGTTAACCAAATCAGCCCTAAACTGGCTCGAATCACATCAACAAAAGTCTGCAAATATGGCTGTAAATCAGCCCCAAAATTCAGCTCTTAAACAGCTGCATAAACAAGTCACAAACGTGTCCCAGATCAGCCTACAACTGAGCCATACATGGACACCTGCAAAGAGGAAACAATGGGTGAAAATTCAGCGCCCAAATAAGCCCTCAAACCTGCTTGTAAACTTGTAAACCTGTAGCTGAAACCTGCTAAAAAACCTCAAGCCATTAGTGCTCGAATCCGGCTACCTAGCTCGTAGCCACACAAGCATACATCACAACATTCACTCCTGTGAGTGTGCCAAGATAACTGTACGCCTGTCAAACCCGTGAGCTAATCACCAAGCCCACACTGTGAGGTATCGATGCATACACACGCACAAATCTCCCACCTGCAGAGAACACCGCACGCAAATGCTGAGTGCAACCCGCAATCTCTACCTAGATCGCATAAATGATACGCATAAAACTCCTGGGAAAATTTCGCCAAAGTTTCGTCAGTAAAACGGCCACAAAACCAGTAACCAAATTGACTGCACGCTCAAAACCATGAGCAACCAAAGCGCATCAAACCGCACTCCAAATGCATGCACCAATCTCCACACTTTGCATACATCATTGCAAACACCTGCAAATCTAGTACACAAATATCTTCTCTACCTGTGACTGCCAAAAAACATGCTCGAGGCATACATTGCCGAGCTCAAAATGCAATCACATTAGTCTCCCTGAGCATCAAACCACATAAGGCATACATTGTATCCTCCCACCTGTGAGGAAACTTGCAGCAAATATCACTCTCACATCTGAGAGCAAACCATGTGTGGAATCCTCGACACACAATAAACAACTGTTGCTGCAGAAAATTCAGCATTCAGAATTTTAAAATTCTGATATGATGAGCGCGTCCGGAGCGTGCAAAAACCCCAAGGTAGACTCCTGGATCGCATGTATCCAAGTCCGGGTGTGAAAGCTATGCCAAAAAACCTCCGTTTCGACCCAAAAACGCAGCATAAACTGCCAAAAGAGGGCTGAAAAATGCAGCTCCTCAATCGTAGCTCGAATGAAGTTTTTGATGGCTCGAATGGCTTCGAAAGGGGGATAAAACACCAGGACCCCTATTGGAAACGCTCTTGGAAAGCTGAATTTGCCGATACCGAAGTCGAAACCCTGTTTGCACTCTTGAAAGTGCGCGCGCGCGGACGCGATTTCGGGAATGAAACTGGCTCTCCGCTGTCGTCGTGACTATGCACACACATGCTCCATCCACACCTATGCTCTGATACCAATTGAAGGGGATCGGGGAGCACACCACAGACGGAGAGTGAGAGAGACAAGGAGACACACGACACACAGATATGGGTGGGGAGACTCCAAAGAGTGAGCAGCCCCCTATACACTTACGCTATGTATAAGGTATAGAAGTCAGTGGGCGCCCAGACTCTGGGCGGCCGGGCAAGGCATAGACGCCTGTACCCCAACAAGAGAGGCCAATGAAGCCGATGACCTAAGAAGACGATTAGACAAGACTAGTGATGAACGAGGAGTGTTTCTACCACCAATAGAGGAATTTGAGATTGGATCTCAAATGAATCTAGACGTGTGATCGTATTGGGGCGAGAAAGGATCTGTACAATCTATGGATAGTCAACCCCATTCGCTAAGAACACTACCGTCCTACATGGGAGAGTACGAGACCAAGTCAGATGTGGTTGCAATCCCATCACAGAGATTGTCTCCCAACAAGGCCATCGATTCAAAGGGGCTAGTAGATATTCTATCTACCCCAGTCACCTGTACAATAATGTTAGCCGAGTTGCTCAGAATAAGACCAAACATGTGGGCTAATGTGGGTAAATGTCTAGAGAAATTTGGTGTAAAAACCCCAATGACTCAAATCGAGGAAGGCATCAAAGAGCTTGAAATGCCTCAACTAAATACTAGGCCAGTGCCATTAAACAAGGTAGGCGAGTATTACGAGGGAGAAGAGGGAAACACCACCCTTCCTGTGGAATTCAATGGTGTAAAAACCATGGCAATCCTTGACAGTGGAGCTGGTGTGGCCATTGCAACCAAAGAGGTTTGAAAAAAATGGGGAAAACCTGCCTTGATATCCACACGAATGACCCTGTAGCTTGCAGACGGACACAAGGAAAATCCCCTAGGACCACTAGAAAAAGTACTTGTTACTTCTTGTGGCATTGAATATGAACACACTTTTGCTGTTGTTGACTTTGGCAAGAAGAACAACTATGACATCATTCTGGGAAGACCATTCATGCGACAATTGAAAATGGTCCAAGATTGGGGTTATGACCATATATACCTGAGACATATGGAAACAATAACAAAGGTAAACTTGAGGGACCATAGCTATAGGGATGTGACGAGAACACCGATTGAGGAGTTTGATTCCGCCACAGTAGCAGGATCAGAACTTCCAGCTTTGTTAGGTAAGCCTAAAGAACTGTGGATGTGTGGAGCTTCACAATGTGGTAGCTTGAAACGTGAGGAATGTATCCTAGAACGGGTTATAGAGGATAGAGACTATATCCCAGAACCATTTCCTGAAGAAGAGTTAGAGCCTTTTGGATGGGAACACATCTTGGCTACTCTGGACGTGTGCGTCGTGGAGGATGCTCCCACAACAAAGTTTTGTGATGAAAATGGCTATGATGTCGTTCCTTATTTTGCAGTGAGTGTAATCTAGGAAAACGAAGAGATCCAGACATCAACAGATCTCGACATAAGGAGCAAACAAAGAAATGTGGAGAATCAAAAGATGAAGAAGACGACGAGTTCTATGACTCTGTAGAACACTTTGAGCTTCAAGAAGATCAACGACCCGGGAATCAATGTCATCGCTATACGAATAACGTGCATCAAAAGTGGATTCCAAAGTCCTCGGTGAAGACACAGCCACCACAAGCATCCTCATACATGGCTCCTAATAAGGATGCAAAGACTTAGCTATGAGGAATACGACTAGAGCAACGAGCTAACAATGCTCTAATCAATGGGCTAGAAAAGTCCTCCAAGAAACTACCACCCACGAGCAAACAGACAGTAACTTTCCACTACCAGCCAAAAAATCAAGGGAAAGTAGAAGAAGTCAACCTTGCTGAGGATAGTAGCGATAGTGATGAATCTTATGACATCCCCTATCATCAACTCAGACCATCACTATCACCAACCCCTTCAGCAACAACCATGACAGGTCAAAAGAACAGGACAACAAGTCAAAGCCAAAAAGCTCGACAAATCTGGATACCAAAAAGCCAGATCGGCCAAAAACAGATATGGATCAAGAAGACAAAGATCTCTAATGACGAATCACAAGATCCAACACCAAAACAAAAACAAGGAAAGCGTGCACGAACGGGTAAGAATATCACAACGTCTCAAGCTTTCACAACTCAGGTTTGGGCTCCAAAGAAGTTGATTCAAGCACAAAAAAGTCAGGAATTCATTTGGATTCCCAAACAACCACAGTATCAATTCTCAAAGCCTGAATCCCGTCCCCAACCAAGCGTACAAGGGCTGAAGCAAAGACCACTGTCGACTCACACAACAAAAAGGTGGATCCTAAAGAAGTCTCTTCAAACACAAAAGAAGCACGAGCAAGTATGGGTTCCCAAACGAGCGTCAGCAACAAAACAGCCAATAATCGCAAAGAAATGGGTCCCAAAGAAGAACAACAAAACTGTTGTCAGTGCATCGCCGCTTGAATTCTTACAATTCTTCCTACGATTACAGTACAGTTAGAAGAGAGCAATCCACTCTTTTAGCCATTGTTACAAGCTTTTATCTCCTACCCTCCAAAGAGAGAGCATTCATCCTCTCCTCTTCCCATGCCCCTCCCAAGCCTTGTCCCTTCTTCCTTCTACCTAAAATTCATAAACCAATCCTTGTGGGCCGTCCCATTTGTTCCTACAAGGGCTATATCCTTGAAAATGCCTCTAAATGGCTTCATGTACAGCTCTTCCCCATTCTCTTAGCCAAAAAACAACACCTCAAGGACTCTCATTCTCTCATCATGGACTTAGCCTCTATCCCCTTCTCCCCCCATGTCACTCTCTTTCCTTTGATGTGGAATCCTTGTACCCTAGCATTCCTATCCAGGAGGGGCTTAACGCTCTAAGAAAATCCATCCTTGGCTTCTTTCCCTATCCCAAAATCCACTTTATTCTCTCCCTTGCCTCTCTCATTCTCAACCATCACTACCTCTCGTTTAAAGGCAAATTCTGGCATCAGGTCAAAGGTACCGCTATGGGGTCTAATTTTGCAATAGTATACGCTTGTCTTTTTCTTTGCTCTTTGGAGGAAGATGGGAAACTTTTCTCTTCCCCTTCTCTCCTATACTTTAAGAGTTTCATAGACGACGCTTTTGGGGTGTGGGAAGGCCCCCCCGCCATCCTAGAAAAGCATCTCCTTGAATATGAAAATCCTCTCCAAGAGCATATAAAGATTACCCCGTTCATCTCTTCACAGGAAGCTTTTATTTTGGACATTCATTTTTTTAAAGGGCCCTCCTTTCTGCTAAGGGGATTTTAGACACACACTGCTACCAAAAACCTCTTAACTCTTACAACTACATCCCGTGGAAATCTTGGCACCCCACCCACCAGAAAATTGCCTTTATCTTATTAGAACTCAAGAGGTATATCATTAGAGAAAACTCGCTTGAGGGCTTCATTTCCATTCGCAACCTTCTTTTTCATCGGCTGAGGGCCAAAGGATACCCAACGCCTTTTTTGAAAGCGTGTTTTCTTTATGTTACATATGCATCAAGGCCCAATCTCCTTCTTAAGAAAAACCATAAGAAAGCCCCACCCTCCATTGTAAAAATCCCCTTTTCACCCTTCACCCGTAAGCTCAACCTAGCCCACTCCATTAACCAATCTCTTTCTGAACTTCTTATTAATAACCCCGAACTCCCCCCTACTTCCAAACCGGTCATTTGCTGGCTTAATGCACCTAATCTGGGCAATCTTCTCTCAGATAGGAACCCCCCTCCCCCTTTTCCCTACCTCCCCTCTATTCCTTAAATTTTCCTACACCCACAACCCCCCCCCCCCGTTCCCACCATACCACCCTCTTTTTTCTCCCTACTTTTTTGTCAAAATTTTTCCTCCATACCACCCTCCTAGTAGTGTTACAGAGGAGTATGGGGACAAAATCCATATATGAGCCCCTAGGGACATGTGTATAGTGTACATAGCATTTAGATTTCTATTTGAATGATTTTTCTTTTGTTGCGTTGTTTTAAGATTTTCTTTGTTTATTATTAAGAAAAAAAATAAAAAAATCCATAATCCACATGAAGAAAAGACTGACGAGAGGCCTGAGCACTACAAAGAGAAGAAGGTACAGGGAAACGATGAAACTTCACGAAGTATATCTCAGCAACCACTACAACAGCCGAAGAACTTGTCACAAAGCCGTGTCAACAGGCAACCGACAAGTCATAAAAGTCAGAGTCGAGTAGCTAAGCCACAAAATGAGTGAGGTGCTAGTCCCAAAGCTTCAAGTAATATTCTCTGTGGTCTAAGAGTCTTAGCTATTCTAGGTACTGCTCAAGCTGGAAAAGTTGAGCATATTTACGTTGTGTCGCTCATGTTGGTATAGGTGAGCAAAAGAGTCGAAGTCTAAGTACTTAAGTCTGGTGAAGTGAAGGAGAAGGTCCAAAAGACACTCACGTACTGAGCACAGTGAGATACGAGTGGCGAAACTTCTACATCGAAAACCCTTCTTGGAAATGTGGAAGCTATTGAGACATCTTTTGATGTCACATGTGCTACATTTATTCCTTAAACACCCATCATCTCCTTCTTTCACATTGCATGCTTTTGTTGACAAATTTCTCATATGCATATAGAGTGTCCCATAATTGGCACATGCATCAGGCACTCTTTCCGTGTTTCACCCAAGCACTCACCTTTCATGAACATGTACTTCACGTTCAGCTGCTCAACTCCAATAAGAGTGTATACCAAAGGCCTTTTTTTCCCACCGGGTTTTTTCCCTTTGGTCATCCAAGTTTTAGACCCTAATCTAAAGACACCTATCACCATCCTCTTGTACCTATTCCTTCTACATCAACAATAAGGAAATGCTACTCAAATCAATTGACAAATGAATTGGAGCACCAATTTCAGATCATAGCATACTTCTCCTCAATGGCGAGTCGAAGAATGGCCTACAATGACAAAGCTGCAGACAACACTAACAACATGATTGCACAGGAACAAAGAAGTCCCCAATGACAAAGAGCACACATAAGGGTAATCAGAGGATCTCAAAATCTTGTCCTTGATAATGCGCATCGAATGCTCGGCAGGGTTTTGAACCTCAAATTAGAATAATTAAGTCCTGGATTCGGCCTGACAGACAGACTTTGCATTGGAGTGCAACTTGGCCTAAAGAAGTTAAGGGTTTAGCCATACAATTTCTACAAAATCCTTACAAAGTTGTCATTGGCTCACAAGATCAGAAAGCCAATCACTTAATTCTACAGATTGTAGAAGTTGTTTCTGAGAATCACAAATACTCCGAATTCACAGATTTGCTGGAGCAAATGATGGATGGAGCTTTCTCTATCCATGATGATAAGAGTCAAGTTAAACGACATTGGGTTCTTTTTGAATTTAGATCTGGCAGTAGACCTATAATGATAGAAACAGATGCTGCAGCTCGGAGCGTGGATGTGAAAGACATAAAGTTAGTCATCAATTATGATTTTCCTGAATCGTGTGAAGACTATGTACATCGTATTGGACGAACAAGACAAGCTACGGCAAAGGCTATAGTCTATACTTTCTTTCCAACAACAAAACGACAGCAAAGACCACATCGCCATCGACAATCAGGTCATGTCGGGGACGACATGAACGCGGAAGGGGGGAATGTTGACCGCTGGGTCCACAACACAACATAACTCAAGTTTCGTACCAAAGTCTTATCTTTTGCGAGTTATGAAATGCTGACGATTATGGCTATAAACGTGTAAGCTATTTGTGGTCGTAAGTGTATCAAACGATGTCTGTTTTCTGCGTACTAGTAGTCTATAGAATCGTGGTGACATAAGCTACACATAGGTACTCATAAATTTCAGTTTCGGGCACTTTCAAAATTCTGCTCTGTCATCCTACACGTTTTCCGCATATGGGTTTAGAGTGAGGGTTTTGAGTGTAGAAGCTTAGGGACAGGTGTATCCTAGTGAGGGGATGGTGTTCCTTAAGTTTCGTATAAATCTAGCATGATTAGGTGAGTTACCTTCCGTATGTGTGTAATGTGGCTAGGTGGTGTAGTTGAGGGCAGTGAGGTTCTTGATTGTGGTTTAGTTGGCCTTCCAGAGTGTTGTATGTGTAGGATGGTCTCAGCCTGACAAGCTAAAGAGATTTCCTCTGTGTGCCTATCGTGTCATCTGTGTCCTCGATTGACATTATGTTGATCTAGGTAGTGTTTGCATGCACTTCATGGGTGTGAGTCGCTCCCCATCCAACATATCAGCAATCTAACAGCAAGGTTCATCTGATTTCCAGCCATAGAACTAAAGAATATAGTTACTATTCAGTTTTTGCAAGTCCCTGAGAAAAAAACGTGCATTCGATATCAAAAAGTGCTTCAAGCACTTGAAGACGATCTTGCCAGCCGTCAACCCAAAGACTACTTCAATCCATGAAACTGAGTCAAGGGACCACACAGTGGAGGAGGGGGGGAATGTTAGCAACAAGCTAACCCATGTAACATTTTTCGGGAGCTTTATTGTAAAAACACTTATTCTTTTGATAAATCGGGAATATTATAACTCCTATTGAACAAGTCGATATTGTAATTTATGATAAGCTTTTAGATTGTATCAATTTGTACTTAGCTAGAGCTCACAGATGATTAGCTTTTTACCTAAGAAACCTTGGCTAAGGTATAAAGGCCAATTTTATAAAGTTATTATTAAGTTTTTGGATTAAAAATACACAGCGTGAGCTTACGGCGCTCACTTATCTCCTTCTTTTGCTTCTATCTCCCTTGTTGGTTGTTACATTGCAATGTCGTCTATTGCATTGCAACCACAGGTAAGAGCTCTATGCATTGACGTAAACATATCATGATAATTCGTAGCTTTTGACGTCCCCGACCTGCGGCCTAATTTCATCATAAGTAAGAATTTAAGCTAAAAAATCACAAAGTAAGTATAGGCGGGATATTGAGGCATCATTGCTAAGCATTCAGATGCATTCGGGGTCAGAAACAACTAGGTCAAAATCTCACTACTGTTAATAATCACATTTTTTGCAACTCATTGAAAGTGAGATTTGAGGCCATAAGCATGTGTGTTTAGGTCTTGTATACTTGTCCTATAAGTTTCAAAAGCATTCAGATGTCGTTTGATGTTGTAACGATCATGGTTTTCTTGCCGATTATCGACTAGCTTCTGATGACTTAGGTCATTTGAGTGTGGCTTGTGTTAGATGCAAGTTGTCTGTTGTTTTCCAAGAGATTGACACCCTCTTGTAGCCTCCATGCACTAGTCAAGTCAGCTTCGTCCCATGGATTGACAATTATGTTCGTGGTTCTCGCTATGCCTGCAAGATAAGAGTGAGGTAAGGAAACCCATCCACATTTGGCACTGTTGCCGGGGACAAATAGACCTAAACTAGGCAAAACAAGAGTGTCTAGTGAAGTTGTCCTTTAACTTCCTCTAAGATAACCTAGAGTTAAACTTTCTTTTTTAAATCGCATAGCTTAAGATCGTCGTCTTTTGTTGTGTAGACGTAGCTTGGGAGTAAATTGTACTTACTAAGTACCTTGTGGGATTGTAGGATTATAGGATTAGGTTGAGAATGATTGATGGACAAGACAAGTCTTAAGATCAATGCTCAAAAAACCATAAAAAACAAGAAAACAAGTGTTTTTGGACACTTTCCACAACCTAATTGTAGCAGAACCTAGGAGTAGGGTAAGTAGAATACGAGGTAGGATCTCAAATCATTGCTCGCTCCAAAAGCATCATCTGTGAGTTGTTTATGTGAAGTTGCGTAATTTCAAGTCTACAGCTCAAAACAGCATCAAAAGACTAATCACTTGGAGATTATGCTCATAAAAGTTGTATGAACCAGTGGGTAAGTATAAGGATGCATTTGAGGTAAATTTTCACGAGTTAACAAAAACTCAGATTATTTATATTTTCTTGACAATTTAGGCTAAATTAAGTTTTGATTTGAATCAGAGGCTTAAAACATATTACTAAAAGATTGAGCATTGCAAAATTATTCATTTTAGGGCAAAAGTAAATAATCACGATTATTTACACCTGTCTCAAAATTGATTATAGTTGTTACCAGTGACTCTATGCATGATTACAAACATCTTCTGTGAAGGCTCATAGATTTTGGATCACAAAACAGACCAGAATCTTGGAAAAAACTGAAAAATCTAGTTAGCAAAAATTGTACAATCTTTGAGAGAAAACATCTAACTTGGTTAAAACTGACACAGGAACCAGGTTGCAAGCAAGAATTAAGAGCTTGAGAGGAGTTGAATTCCAGTCAAGTAGAAAAACGGATAACAACCAATTCGTCGATAAGTACTCTATACAAGGCTTAACAAGTCTATATGAACCTTAGATCTGGTTGTATACTAGCAAATCAAGGTATACTTGGAGAGATCGCTAGTACGGTATCCACCGAAGAGAGTGTGAATCAAGGTGATGAATTGGGCACTATCTTTGAAGAAGTTTCAGACACTTATTCCGACTCAACGTCTGAAATGTCTTCCTATTCAACTCAGTCAAGAACCGAAAAAACAGTGCGATATAAGCACATACTCACCTTTTCTAAGACTAATGTCCATGGAGCTCAGGTTTACTTGGATCCTAATGAAGAGTATGCCATTTGCATTGATGACCATGACATAGAGTTTGAAGATGAAATAAGAGCAAACAAACAAGGAAAAATGTATATGGATAAAAACGGGACTCAATATGTAAAAGTTGAAAATCCTAATGTGATAGACAAATGGGGGTTAGAAGAGTGAATACAATAATTTCGGATATGGCAGCAAAAGAAGGTCCACCAACTTTAGAATTTGAGGGATACGATCAAGTTGATCTGAAACTTTTGAAACAACTTAGCACTGATAATCCTAGGATTGGAGTCTATTGTTGGGAGGTCAGGAACGTCAAGGATCTTTAATGGACCTCTCATGCCAAACCAGGGAAACTAACACCCATGAAGATCATCTATATCTTCAAAATCAAGGACAAGGGTTCAGCAAATCTACCATCTTATCTATTTAGGGATTGTTGTAACAACAACTTTATTATAATGAGTCCTGAGGAGGTAGAACAGACCAGATACCAAGGGTACTCTATAACAGATTGGCAAGGACCTAATCCTAATCCAAGAGAGGAACTCTGTGAGAGATCTTTTGCGAGCAATGATAAAAAACCTAAACCTACCTCATCACAAAGAAAACAAAGTGACATTAGAGCGAGTGCAGGGCTACATGAGTCACTATTTCCAACAGATTGGTTTGAAGGACTCGAGACAGGACCAACTGCTAGAAGGATTGGGGCTGAGCCAAACAGACGTGTCAGACCAGCTAATTTTCAAAAATGGGTCAAAAAATATAGTGGATTTGGGGATCCATATGACCACTTAGCTAGCTTCAAGCAAGTGCTAAGAGTAGAACGCATATTTGATGTCCAAACTCAATTTGAGGGATTTGGAATGACTTTAGAAGGAAAAGCTTTAACATGGTTCCAAAACATTCCACCAAGGGCAATCATGGATTTAAATACGTTAGCTCAAGGATTTGTAGCTGCATGTTTCAAAATTGGGATCAAACATAATACGGTAGCTCAAATCTATAGCTTAAAACAGAAACACGGTCAGTATGCTAGGGATTGTGCAACTAGGATGAAGCAATATATTGTAAGATGCCTAGAATTAGGAATACCAGCATAAGAAAGATTAGTGTCATTGTTTCTAGAAGGACTCCTCAACAAAGAAATTCATGCTATACTGTATAGTAAGAAGCATAAGACCCTAGAAAATTGTGTATTAAATGTTATTGACTTGGGAGACAATTGTGATATTTTCAATGAAGGAGATGTCCCTAAGGATACTCAGAGTGAGTTAACAGCATCCACAAAACCAACACAAGTGGGAACAGTTGGTGCAGCACCACTTACATCCAGAGAAGACATGCTCAAAAGGATGAATGAAATTATAAATAATATGCAAAAATCTCCTAGGTGAGGACCTGGGCAAGGGATGTCTCAATAGGGACAACCAATTAGACCGCAAAAATGGTGTGCTATTGAGGATAAATGGACAAACCATAAGACCAATGAGTGCTATTACCCCGGGATATTCACCATGGAAAACTTATCGCACCACATAAGTGCAGGGGAGGGGGAGTTCTTTACAAGTTACATAAGCGTATAAGTTAGGAATAGACTCCTAGTAATTTATCTCCTAAGCCTAAAAATAAGGGAGGGGGTATCATATTTGGGGGAGGGGAGGGGGGAGAAGTGAGAAAATGGAAACATGAGGGGAAGTTTTTGTGTTTCAAAATCATGGCTACCCAAAATATTGTGCCCTCAAACTTGTGAGTCAATAGCTACAAAGATACATGCAAGAACTAACACTGCTTTGTATATAGTTCATTTGTTGAGAGATGAAAGCTATGAAGAGTTTGTAGAGATGCAAATTTACACAAAGAACCTAACAAAACTTTATAGCCATGTTTTTTGAGTAATTTAGATGGGTCAAGATTAGACGAGTTGCTAGAGTGCAGGCTGAACGGGCACATAGTTTGAAAGTCAAACTAAGACACATTGAGGGTACATCTAGTTATCAATAGAAGTGGTTCCTTAGTACGTTGACAACCACTATGCTACACGCTCTTTGACTAATTTTACTCAGTGAGATCATGTAAGACCTAAATTTTATACGTAAGAATATATGGGTATGATAGTTTTTTGCATGGATTGTCATATAAGCATAAAAAGGGGAGTCATATTCCCTACTATGAGTCGTATATAGGGGTTTTATCAAAGTTGTTTGCTTGCAGGTGGCGTTCCATTTTGTATATAGAGTGAATCCCCCGGGGCTATTATCGACCAAAGTACGATGGAAATGTTCAATATGTACCTATGAGATCACAAGGACAACCCATGTACAAATAGCAGCCTAATATGGCCCCACACAAAGACCACCGATGGGTATGGAAAGACCACAACCAATGTTGGATCAAAAACCTCCATTTCCTCGATATAATGCAGTTCTTGTAAAGTACGTGCATCTAGAAGGAGTCATATATGAATAAGCACTAGTGCCTATAACACCTTATGTTCAGCCTAGTCCATCTACAGTAATGGTAGAATGAGAGTGGTATAATTCACATCCACCTCCGATGGAAGAACCTGTGACTTATGCTACACCATAGTTTACACTGATATACTTTGTAGCTAATCAAGGTGTTAGACCTCCAATGGTAAGACCCGAGATTAAGCCAAATACTGGAAATTTCCATAATTGTGGTGCAGATGATCATTGGAAAAATGAATGCCTAGAACATGACAAGAACATTAAACCAATTGAAGCTTTTTATACACAATGCTGCAAAAAAAGAGGACACTTCCCTGAAGATTGTCCAAAAAATCCGTTAAACAAGGGAAAAGCAATGGTGAATGTAGTCCAAGTGATACCTAGTAGATCTTCGAAAAGTGAACTTGTTGTTCCAATCAAGGTGATCACTAGAGCACAAGCTAAGAAAAAGAAACATAACTCCTCTGATGAATCAGAGAGTACTAAAAATTCATCGCAAAAGAAGAAGAAAAGAAGACATCAAAGATATGAGATGAGAAAACAAAAACAAATGGAGGAAATTGAGGCAAAAGCCAAGAAACTATTCCAGGAAAAAGTGAAAGAAAATAAGAGTGAAATCAAGGAAACCACAATAAAATCTGGAGGATCAATTTTGGTAGATAAAATTTTTTAGCCAATCAATGCAGGCTTGGAAGATTTTCAAGCGGGACTTAAAGCAGGTCAAAATATGGAACACAAATGAAAAAACTATCCTTCTCTAGATATGGAAGCAGTTAAGCTTGAGGCTTATCAAAATTTGGTAAGAATTGCTCAAGAAATGCTAGAAAAACAAAAACCCAAGCTTAAGAGGTAGCAAAACCTGAGGAGCTTGTGGTAGAAACCAATAAAGACAAATGAAAAGTGGTGGTAGAACCCCACCTTGAAACTAAAGAGCCAAAAATCATAGTGCGTGATAATGAAGATGCTTTAGATGGAATTCCATTTGTGGAGGAAGACTGTCCTGGACATTTATGGGAAAAAGTGAGAGAGATTAATTATGGGAGCATAACTTTGAAATCAACTCCTATAGAGGAAGTCTAATTAGACAATTTACCTTCAATTATGGACATGGATATACAATCCTTGTATGGGGATTGCGGTTTGAAATCATCAGGAATGTCTAAACCCTTGACTCTAAAAACACTACCCTCTTACTTAGGAGACAACGAAGATGAGTCCAGAGTGTGTAAAACCACTCAGGAAAAAAGAGTGGAACAGACCCTAGAGGTAGAGAACATCCATTCAATCATGTCAACACCCATTCAATGTACTCTTACCTTGGGAGAACTATTAAAAATCAGACCATATTTATGGAATGATTTACAAAAAAACTCTAGAGAAGGTGGGGATAACAAAGCTAATCGCAAAAAAATTGGGTGAATTGAAACATGAATTGGATAACAGATTAGATCCGTCCCTATGAACAAAGTTGAAGAATACTACGAGGGAGAAGAAGGAAACACAAACCTTCCAGTGATATATAATGATGTAGAAACCATGGCAATACTAGACAGTGGGGTTGGCATAGCCATATCCACAAAAGCAGTATGGGAATCATGGGAAAACCGGCCATTAGACAAACTCAAATGAAATTACAATTGGCAGAAGTGCTTAAAGTTTGGGTTCTGAGTTGAGAAAATCATATAATCTTTCTCTCGTCCCCATAACTATATTTTCTATCTTAGATACACTCATCATCTCATCATATGGATCTTCCGACAAAAGTGGATGTTCATTGGGATTATAGACATCATCTCTTATATGCACGTATAATTTCTTGTTTTCTATTGGATTACTTAAGTACTCTTGCATTATTTGAGCCGTTTGTAGAGAAACTACATTGTACTTATCTTTAGGAGTTACCTCATTTAAACATATGTCATGTGTGGCGAGTATCAGATTTCAGTCAAAGGGTTCTAAGAGATGTTCGAGGAAAGGTTCTAGAACATACGTCCTGTGTGGCGAGTATCAAATCTAGTCAAATGGCTCAAAGAGATGTTCAAGTAAAGGTTTGGAACATATGCTTCTCCTTTACCAACACTATACAATCTTCCCTTTGTAGATCTCCACACTAAATGCACCATACATCCAAATGAATTTCTTTGATTGTAACCAAGCTAAAATTCCTAATTCACCCTTGGTGCTTGAGTCAAATTCCTCAACACATGTCTTTGAGACACCTTTCTATGAGTGGTCTTCAAGATTTACCTTCATGGTCGTGTTTTCATGTCTTAGGTAGATATGGTTGTAACCCCAATTTTGAAGCATCTTAAGTTGTCTCATGAATGGACGTCCAAGAATGATGTCAAAATGGTTGTCCTTTCCACAATCGACTGTGGTAAACATACGCTCATATTCTATTCCACATGAGTTGACTACCACGTGTTCCAATATTCATATGGGTCTTTTGACATAGCCATCTATCAATTAAAGCTTCATGCAGGTCTTTCTAAGGGCTGATGTTTCTCTCTTCTCCCATATTTCTTTTGTAGCTATAGCTATACCTGCTCTACTATCTAAAATAGATATCATTTTAACATTTGCATATTCAACCAACAAGGTGGAATCTTCTTCTTCTCCTTCACAATATTCTCCCACTTTGTTTATAGGCACGGACTCACTATTCTTTGGTTTTGCACATTTTGATTCCTGGGTTTCTACTTTGATGGTTTTGAATAGAAATTTTATGCCCATTTTTTCTAGATTCTTTCCCACTTTGGTCCAGATGTGTGGTAACAAACTCTGTTAGTGTTATGGGTGCATTGGATGGGTGTCAACAATAATTTATGTAAACTCATAGACTTTATAATTTGAGGATTTGCCTTCCATTGTGATGACATGACTGTGACTTTTGATTTGGCTTCATGCTCTCCTGTATAAGCGGGTAAGGTTTTCAAGGTGCAGGTTTTCTTTCTCTTGAAGTAACAGATCCCATATCACCATAGAGAGACTTGATATTGAGGTTTAGATGCATGTGTTCTATGTTTATCTTTCGGATTGGGATGGGTGCTATCGGATATGACCTACTATCATTTGTGGTATTTGCAACCACATGTTCATCAATTTAAATTTTCAATTCAATCACAGTTTGTGGTCATTTTCCGAGTTACATTTCTAGCTCATCAATAATTTGTGGCTAAGTTTCTACTTCCATGTTTCTTTATGGTTCTGATTCTATTTTCGTTTGAGCGGATGTGTTGTCAGTCCTCTTCTTTAGTCTTCCAAGCTCAACTCTTCACCATTTGGTGTCATATTACTATGAGGTTTGGGTAGGTTCCATTCAAGCTTTTGTAGTCTCTATCAATTTTTTACACATTTTCCACCTTTGTTCTTGATTTTTGCATAGGGATATGTCATTTATATATGCTCTAGCATGTGGTTGGTATTGAGTCTAGCCTCATATGCTTGCAATATAGCATCTAGTGGCTCAAAGACTTTGTGTACCAACACAGCCCCTCCCAAGCTGATTATAGGGACTTGGCTTGGCTCCAATATTGAAGCTCCTTTTCATTTTAACCTTGTGCGAGCTCTATGGCCATGGTTGAATTTTTCCTCTCTCATGTGGCTTTTATTTTTTCCCTTTTTACTTTCCAAGATTTGCATCCTGTTTGTATTGATTTAATGTCCATTTCTATAGGGATTATATCCATAGGCTCCATACTATTGTTCTTGTCATCCAAGGCTTTTCAAGCTTGGGCTCTAGTCCTCACATTGACTCGAGCAATTTTCTCTAAATTAGATCCACTGGATCAGGGTAGAAATTATATCTTGTTCATTGATGTTTTCCATGCTTTATCAAGATTTTTGGGGTAGCCTGTAATAAAGTGTGTTTTGCCACAATTAGAACAAAAACCAAAAAGTCTTAATGTTTCTCCTTTGTGTGAAAATTTTCTAGCCCAATGATTACCTCCACATTCATAGCATGGTCCCACAGGTTGGGTGGCTATGTTGGTGGCATCAATTGTATTTGCATCGATGGATATTCTCTAGGTGTGTAGTGCTGGTTGGTTGGGGATCCCTCGTTGGTTGTGGTACATATGAGGGTTGGTGGAAGGTTTTAGTGTTCTACCATGGAGAATATGGTGTTTCCTCATATGGCATGGTTTTTGCAGAGATCATATAAGACTAGATTGGGGACTAATGCCTGACTTTCAATTAGTTGAGTGTATCTTACAACAACTATTGTCAATTAGGAAGAGGTGGTTGCTATCTTAGCACAAATTGTGGTTTCTTTGCTCCTAATTTGACGTTATTTTGCTCCACTATATATCTTGGTGGTGGAAATTGGTTCCTGGGTGGAGGATTGTATGGTCATTCCCTCACAAAATTTCGATTGTTGTAGCACTCATGGGTTTCATGATTGGTCTACTTTTGTTCAATGGCACACCATTTTGGTGGCCACGATACATTTGGCGTTGAAGGTCTTGGGTGAGTGTAGCATTGAGTGGTAGGATGATTGCCCCCATAGATATTGCACTTCCTCATCTAAGGCTTTTGTTCAATTAAATACCATTTTGGTGTCCACAATATGTTTGGCATTGCAGGGTCTTGATCAAGTGTAGCATTGAGTGGTAGGATGATATTGCACTTACTCATTTGAGGCTATCGGATACTCTCCGTTCGTTTGAAAACTTGTTTCATCCTCTTGCCACTTTCTCTATGATTTTCTCTACGTTAGGCATCTGTTGCATATTGTTTGCTCCTTTATAGGTGTTTCACTTCTAGTACAGTTTGTTTCAGCCTGGTCAAGTTGGGATGATCTCATTTTTTGTGGTTTGGCCATAAGTCTAGTCATTCTTGGATCCCTCATTAAGGTATCTTTCCATGTTTCATGTATTCTAGGAGGAAATCCTTGTGGAGTCCTACCCATTGCCCGGTCTACTTCTCTACTCTCAATTTGTGGCGCTCTTGACCCCATTAGAGATATATATTCTCCAATGTGGTTTATATGTGTGAGAATTTGTGACTATGCCCACACCATGGAGCTCTCTTCTTAATCTATTATGTCTAGATTCAATGTATCTGCCTACTAGACTTGCCTACTACTTTTAGTTGATGCTTGTATTGACTTGACATGGTACACACTTCTACACACACACACTCATGGAGAGGCATGCTCGACCTAGAAGTGATTTGGGCTGATCTTGATGCCTACCATCACCTATGATGCCATTCAAAGCTCCCTGTAGAAGCTTATATAATGGCTCACTATGTACTTGCAAATCTAGCTCAAAAATCGATCCAATTCATGTAATGGAATTTTCCTTTTAACTTGAGTTGGAGTGGAAAGTGAATAACATATTGAGCATTTCCTTGAACATTCCTTTGTGAGTAGATGTAGAATGAAAAAAAGAGAGTGCTTGGATGGAGAGTAACACATTATTTCATTAATATGGCATGAACAATACTTGTAAAAGAGAGTGAGAGTTTAGAGAAATTGACACCAACAGAGGACCGGATTAGTTGGAGCCGATCCCCCCTCCAAAAGGCATTTGTATTATAGATTCTTCCATGACGGAATACTTATTTACAATACAACTTATTGTGTTCCTTGAAACCTTCTTGATGAGGTGAAGATGGCAAGCTTCACTCACCAAGCATTAGCATGGTAACAATAATAAACATGATTTGCATGAACTTGGAGAATGCTCAGCGTCAATCCCAAGACCTCAAACACCATGAAAGGTGAGGAGAGCTGGCAGGGAGTGAGGAAGAAGAGAGAAGTAGAAGTAGCTCTACGAGAAAGCAATACCCCCTTGCACATAATCACTCATAGCTCTTGTAGCATAGCTTAGCATAGTGATAATGGAGATTAGAGAGATTGATAAGCAAGCATAAGCATTCTCTTGTGTGGATTTGCATCCATAGCCAAGAGCTTGTTGTAGTAGGCACTCAACTTCTCAAGCTTGGAGAAGGAGATGGAGTTCTTGCTTCACAAGAGTGTGTGAAGAGAAGAATGAGAGGGAGAGAGGGCTCGTGGGAGGCCCAAATGAGAAAGAGAGAGAGGTAGCTTGGTCGACCCCTTTACTAGGCTTCCCTTGAAGCTCATTGGGCCATGAAGCCCTCTAGCCAATGAGAGCTTGGCTCCCTTTGGGGCAAGGTGTGTAGCCTCCTGACAAGTGTCCTTCTTTACCTCTTGTGAGGTTAAGCTAGCACCCCCCTTGCTTAAGAACAACCCCTACTTAAGCACAGCCCCTGGTTGCTTGAGCAGTGTGCCTCTACACCTGACATGTGGCCCCTTCCCTCTCATGAGAGTATGGGCCCTTGATAAGGTTCACACACACTACCTACCTCCCTCCTTTGTAGGGCTCGCCCCCTCTTTTGTGGATAGTTCTTTGAACTTGATAAGCAGGCATGCCCCCTGCTTAAGCAAGCTGCCCCCTTGCATGCTTGGACGTTAATTGACTAAAGTTAAAAATAAATATCATGTCTTAAGGTTTTGAACACGTACCTTTGGAGGCTTTAATGAAGCCAACCCTAAGGTCTTTTAGAGCTTCATTAAGTGCACCTTGATCTTTGTCAAGCTGCCTCCATTATGGACCCTTAATGAGATGCAATCATCTCTCCTCTTGGTCTCATGGTGAGGTGAGCTTAAAGCACTTATGGTACCTAGCTCTTTGGTAGACTATCTCCCTCTTGGCCTCTAGTTAGAGATAACATTATCTCTCATTTAGGCCCATGGTTGAGATATGTCTGCAAGCACATATCTATATTCTAACCCTTGTTGCCCTTTTATCTCTCCATATTAAATGATCAGTTTAACATGAGAAAATCATTTTGTAAAGCTAGATATTAGATTTTATGACATTACCTCTCTCTTGAAATCATAGTCGTCCTCAACTATGAGGTAAGGAGGGTAAAGCATACTCATTAGTCCATTTTACTTAGTGGATAGAGTCACTCCTCATAGTTTGCCAAAATACTCCAAGTCTCAAGATCCATCGCATAGTTTGATCTTCTAAAAAGTGAAGTCCTACTATGGTAATATGTGCTTGACTTAGGTATTGGGTTTTCTCCTCAGGATTGATGCATAAGAGCAATATTCCATCCTAATTTCTTTTGTACAACCTTCTAGCTAGCAATTGATACATAGCCGATTGCTCATTTAATCTGATTGTAATAAGAAGTGGTGTTTGCGAATCCACTTAAGCTATTGTCATCAATGATACCATATCTTCCGACCATCAAGGTATCATTTCCACGAAGAACAGATGTGCATCTGGTAGATCATCGTCTACTCCTTTAGGTGGTTCTCCTGAGACAATCCTTGACAAATGATCTACTCTTTGATGTGTAGTACCCTTTTTTACAACTACAGTGAAATCAAATTCCAGAAGAATGATGAACCATCTCACTATTCTTCCTGTGTTGCATGGCTTGCTGACCAAGTACAATAAGGCTTGGTGGTCCACAAAGAACACAAATTTGTTTGCTAATAGGTAATGTCTATACTTTTTAACGGCATAGATCATTCCTAGTCCTTCCCTTTTGGTGGTGGTATAATTTTTTTCTGCCATATTCAACTATTGGCAGAAAAAATAGGAAAATCATTTTTTTTGTCTCCTGGTTGAGCTAGTATACACCCGATGGCAAAGTTGGAGGCATCTACATGTATGTGGAATATCTTATTTCAATGTGGTGCTTTCAATATTGGAGCTGAAGTGAGAGCTTGTTTAAGCTTCATGAAGGATTCTTCACACGCCGTAGTCCATTCAAAGTGTGTAATCAAGCTATACATGGGTTTTGCAATTATAGAGTACATGTAAATGAACCGTCTATAATATCCACAATGTCCCATGAAGGCTTGAACCCCTATGGCTGTTGTCGGTCTAGGCAAATCAGCAATAATATGAATTTTTTCCATATTAGTAGCTATGCCATTTTTAGGCACTATATGTCAAAGATTTTTCCTTGTCTTCCCATGAATGTGCAATTCTCAAGATTTAAGCAAATCGTATAAAGTCTATATTTTTTGAATACCTTTTTGAGGTGTTCAAAATGATCAGCTCGGATTGATGAATGTACGTATAGATCATCCATATAACTTCCAAGAATTTCCTAAGATATTCTTTAAAGGCATGGCTCATCAATCTTTGAAAGGTGCCAAGGGCATTAGTTAACCCAAAAGTCATAACCCGATAGACAAAAATACCCCATTTCGTTGCAAAGGCAATTTTATGTTGATCTTTTGGATCAATCAAAAGTTGATTGTATACTGAAAATCCATCTAAAAAGCTATAAGCTTCTTCTCCTGCAATTCGTTCTAAAACATGCTCAGTGATTGGAAGAGGAAAGTTGTCTCTAATGGTAGCTGCATTCAATTTCTTGAGGTTGTGACACACTCGTAATTTTCCATTTTTCTTGGGCACTACCACAATTGGAGACACCCAATCTGTGTGTTCAATTTCATAAATGAATTCAGCCTCCTTTAGCTTTTCACTCTCTTTTTTTATCTTCCTAGCAAATGTTTCATTGTATGTGTATGGCCTTTGTCTACTTGGTTTTGCATCATCTCTCATGGGTACGGTATGTTGACAGATTTTTGGATCAACACCCTTGAGATCCTTGTAAGACCAAGCAAAGATCTTGGTATTCTTTCAGTAATCTTAACAAAAGCCCCTTTTCTTCTTCCGTAAGGTCATTTGCAATGTAGGCTGGTCTAGCTCTTCTCCTGGTTCGGCCAATTTATTTTTTTTTGCGTTTCCAAGCCCTTCGTAGGACTAGCCTCGTTTTTGTAGTTCTCTAACAGGTTGTTCAACTATGATTTTTCGATCTTGGAGAGTGTATTTATTGTAATGGGATGGAACACTCATTACATATTTACCCTCTTCTTCAGTGGTTTCCATTTCAGTTGTATATATTTCCTTTAGAGCTTTTTTCAACTCTTCATATTTCTTTTATTGTTCAACTCGTGTCATGGTTGAATCCTTGTCCTGGTTTTTAGGTTTTGCTTGAGTTTCCTTTCTTGTTTTTCTCGTCGTTTTTGAGATTTCTGGATTTTTGTTTGAAGGATATCTGCCATTGATTTTTTCTTTTACACATTCATGTGCATCTATCTGTATCACAAACTATGTTCTACTAGAGACTGATGGCATAGGTCTAGCTTTCAAGTTTCTAGTGTCTCTTTTTTGTCTATACCATATTTTTTGTCTATACCATCTTCTCGGTTTCTAGTTAGGAAAGTCAAAAAACTTTTTTTCCCCTCCTCTCACATGTTCTTTTTCCGACCACGAATCATCTGAGGTAGCTAAATGTTATTTTAACTCATATGTTGCATCATAGTAGAGGTCGAAAAAGACTTGTTGAGTTCTTATCAAGTCCTTGGATTCTGGAATTTTGTCTTCAATGTGGAGGGTTGAGATCATTTGTATGGGAATTATGTCATAGCCGTCCTCATTGCAAAATTGAGTAGGCATAGAAGTATTTACACATACATCCATTGTCGCTAAAATTTGAGTCCACTCAAATGGCTTAAACGAATGCTCTGGAAAAAGTTCAGGTACATAAGCTTCATCCGTGCAATCCCTTTCGAAGATACATTCTTCTCTTTTTAAGCTCACGTTGTTAGAAGCTCCACACATCCAAATAGGAGTGTCTTTGTTCAACCAAGATGGAAGCTTAGTTTCAGCTAAAGAGACTGAATCGAATTCCTGTATGGCGTTTTCATGACATCTCTATAAGTGTGATCTTTTAGATTTACCCTAGTTATTGATCCCACTTGCTTCAAGTACAAATAATTGTTTCTCCAATCTTGAAATGAGTTGTACTTGTTGCATGAAAGGTATTCCCAATATGATTTCGTAATTGAGTTTCTTTCCAAAGTATACTATGGTAAAAGTGTGTTGATATTCAATCCACAGGAATTAATTATCACTTTTTCAAGCAGTCCTAATGGTCTTTCAATGTGTCCATTAGTCAATTGCAATTTCATTCGAGTTTGTCTAATGGCTGGTTGTCCCCAGGATTCCCATACTCCTTTTGTGGCTATGGCTATGCCTACCCCACTATCCAGTATTGCCATGGTTTCTATGTCATTATATTTCACTGGAAGGTTGTGTTTCTTTCTTCCCCTTCATAGTATTCTTCAACTTTGTTCATTGGAACAGAACGAATCTCTTTGTTGTCCATTTCATGTTTCAATTTTCCCAAATTTTTTGCAATTAGCCCCGTTATTCCACCTTCTCTAGAGTTTTCTGTAGATCATTCCATAGATATGGAATGATTCCATAGATATGGCCTGATTTTCAATAGTTCTCCCAAAGTAAGAGTGCATTGAATGGGTGTAGACATGAATATTGAATGGGTGTTGTTTACTTTTAAGGTTTGTTCCGCTCTTTTTACTTGAGTGGTTTTGCACACTATGGATTCATCTTCGTTATCTCCCAAGTAAGAGGGTAGTGTTTTCAAGGTCAATGGTTAGACATCCCTGAAGCTTCAGATCCACAATCCCCATACAAGGATTGTACATCCATGTCCATATCAGAAGGTAGATTGTCTAACCATACTTCCTCTATAGGAGCTGACTTCAGAGTTAGGCTCACATCATTGATCTCTCTAAATTTTTCCCATAAATGTCCTAGCCAGTCTTCTTCTACGAATGGAATTTTGTCTAAGGCATCTTCGTTGTCCGGCATTATAAGTTCTGGCTCTTTTGTTTCAAGGTGGGGTTCTACCACCATTTTGGATTTCTCTTTATTGGCTCTTACCACAAGCTCCTCAGGTTTTGCCATATTTTTAAGCTTGGGTTTTTGTTTTTCCATCATCTCTTGCGTGATTCTTACCAAATTTTGATAAGCTTCAAGCTTAGCTGCTTCCATGTCTAGAGAAGGATAGTTTTTCCATTTGTTCTTCACGTTTTGCCCTGCTTTAAGTCCCACTTGGTAGGCTTCCAAGGCTATATTAATAGGCTCAAAAATTTTTGTCAACCAAAATTGATTCTCCAGATTTCACTGTGGTCTCCTTGATTTCGCTTCCAGTTTCTTTCACCTTTTCGTGGAATAGCTTCTTTGCTTTCTCCTCAATTTTAGTCCTTTGTTTTTGTTTTCTCATCTCATACCTTTTATTTCTGCTTCTTTTGGTCTTTTGAGAGGAATTTTTTGTATTTTTTGAATCATCAGAGGAGTTATGTTTCTTTTTCTTAGCCTGGGCTCTGGTGATTGCCTTGATTGGAACAATTGGTTCACTCTCAGATGAGCAACTAGGTATCACTTGGACTATGTTCACTACTGTTTTATCCTTGTTTAAAGGATTTTTTGGATAATCTTGCGGGGAGTGTCTTCCCTTTTGGCAACATTGTATGCAATAAGCTTCAACTAGCTTGAGGTTCTTGTCAGGCTAAAGGCATTCATTTTCCAAATGATCATCTGCACCACAGTTATGACAGTTTCCAGTTCTTGGCTTAATCATGGGTCTTACCATAGGAGGTATGACACCTTGATATGCTACATAATACATTGATGCAAGCTCTAGTGTAGCATAAGTCACAGGTTCTTCCATTGGTGGTGGATGTGAACTATACCAATCTCCTTCAACCATTACTGTAGATGGACTAGGCTCAGCATAGGGTGTAACAGGCACTAGTGCTTGTTCATCTATGGCTCCCTCTAGATGCATGCACTTTACAGGCACTACATTATGTTCTGGATATGAAGGTTGTTGACCCAACACGGGTTGAGGTCTTTCCATACCCATCGGTGTTCTTTGAGTTGGGGCCATGTTAGGTTGATATCTGTACATGGGTTGTCCTTGTGGCCTCATAGGCGTGTACTGAATATTCCCATCATACTTTGATCGATAATAACACTCATTGGTCTCATGGTTGGTCCATGTACCCTCGATTGCACACTATTTATGCGGCCTAATTGGTTGTCCCTGTTGAGGTATCCCTTGTCCTGGTCCTCTCATAGGCGCTTTTTGCATGTTATTCATCATGTCATTCATCCTTTTGAGCATGTCTTCTATAGTTGAAATCGGTGCTACAGCAGCCGTTCCCACTTGAGCTGGTTTAGTGGATGTTGTTTTCTCATTTTGGTTATCTTTAGGGACATCTTCTTTGTTGAAAATCTCACAATTGTCTCCTAAATCAATCGCATGTGACACACACTCTTCTAGGGTTGTATGCTTCTTGCTATACAATATAGTATGAAGTTCTTTGTTTAGAAATCCCTCTAAAAACAATGATACTAATCGTTCTTCTGCAGGTATCTCTAGCTCTGAATATTTGGCAATGTAATGTTTCATTCGAGTCGCACAATCCCTAATAGACTCACCTTGTTTCCGTTTAAAACTGTAGATTTGAGCTACCGTATTGTGTTTGATCCCCATTTTGGAACAAGCAGCTACAAATCCTTGAGCTAAGGTATTCAAGTCCATGATTGACCTTGGTGCAATGTTTTGGAACCATGTCAATGCTTTTCCTTCTAATGTCATTCCAAACCCCTCAAATTGAGTATGGAAGTCAAATATGCATTCTGCTCTTAGCACTTGCTTAAAGCTTGCTAAGTGGTTGTATGGATCCCCCGATCTACTTTTTTTTTTTACCCATTTGTGAAAATCAACTGGTCTGACACATCTATTTGGTTCAACTCGTGATCTTCTAGCAGTTGGTCCCGTTTCGAGTCCTTCAAACCAATCTGTTGGAAATAGTGACACATGTAGCCCTGGATTGGCTTTAGTGTCACCCGGTTTTCTTCATGATGAGGTGGTTTTTGGTTTCTTAACATTACTCCCAGAAGATCTCTCACGGTGTTCTTCTCTTGGAATAGTTTCTGGTCCTTCGCCCAATATCCAATCCCTTATGGAACACCCTTGGTATTTAATTTGTTCCACCTCCTCAAGAGTCATCATAACAAAGTTGTTGTTATAAAAATCCCTAAACAGGTAGGTTGGTAGATCTACTGAACCCTCATCTTTGATCTTGAAGATATAAATGATCTTCATGGGTGTTAGTTGTCCTTATTTGGCATGCAAAGTCCACAAAAGATCCTTGACGTTTCTATCCTCCCAACAATAGACTCCGATCCTAGGATTGTCTGTACTAAGCCATTTCAAAGGCTTCAAATCAACTTGATCGTATCCCTCAAATTCTAAAGTTGGTGGTCCTTCTTTTTCTGCCATATCTGGAATTATGGTGTTTAACCCCCATTTGTCTTTCACGTCAGGGTTTTCACTTGTAAATACTGAGTTCTGTTTCTATCCCCATGTATATTTTTCCTTGTTTGTTTGCCCTGATCTCCTCTTTGAACTCAATACCACGGTCATCAATGCGAATAGCATACTCTTCGTTGGGGTCCAGATAAACCTGAGATCCATGGCGATTAGTCTTATAAAATGAGAGTATATGCTTGTAGCACACTGTCGTTCCGGTTTCTGAGTGAGTCGAATAGGACGACATTTTAGATGTTGAATCTGAAAAAGTATCTGAGACTTCTTCAAGGACAGTGTGCAAGGGATTGCCTTCATTCACACTCTCTTTGATGGATACTCTACTGGAGGTTTCTCCAAATATGTCTTGGTTTCTTAGTAGACAACCAGATCTAAGGTTCATATAGACTTGTGAAGCCCTGGATAGAGTACTTACCGTCGGACTGACTTGTTATCAACTTTTTCCACTTGACTTGATTGCAACTTCTGTCAAGCTGCCGATTCCTTGTCTGCAACCTAATTCTTATATTAATTTTGATCAAGTTAGCTATTCTTTCACAAAGACTGTGTAGTTTTTGCTAACTATTGTGATTGGTCTATGTGTATCACTTCAAATCGAGCTATGAGTCAACAGTTGAGACTTTCAGACCCTAATTTTGTAAAAAGTCAAAGGACTAATCTGCAACCTAAAAACTAAGTGAACTTTTCTTAGTTTTTTGCACTTCTTGGCTTGATTTGCCAAGTGTACAACCTGTTAAGGCCCTTGGACAAGCTCCACTAAGTTTGGACAAAATCTGTTCAAGTTTAGCAACTGTTTCGTGTCCGTAACCTTTGATTTCAAGAATCTGGCTTAAGTCTCACTTTTGTGATCCAAATTTCACCAAAATTGATTTTTGTGGTCTACTTGATATGCTTGACCTTGTGGTATACTCAAATGTGCAAGATTATCAATTTTTGAAGCAGATGTAAATAATCATGATTATTTACTCTAGCTAATTTTTTGCGAGTTTTTGTCCCAATCTTGACACAGATATGTTAAGTATCTCACTTAAGCACCCTAAATAAGTTATATCAAGTTTGGACAATTTTTAGTTCAAATGGTCATCGATTTTGTATCTACAGACTCACTTTGCAAATTTGGTCACAATTTTCAATCCAATGATCCAAATCTTACAAAATTTGATTTGTGGGCTTATTATAACATGTAAAGCTAGTGGTATGCTAACTTGGTCAAAAAAACTGAAAAATAGGATAGATGTAAATAATCGTGATTATTTACTTCTAACAAATTTTTGCATCTTTTTGATCAACTGAGCATATACATATATCTATCACATCAATATAAGCCTATGAATCAAGTTTCATTGAGTTTGAACAAAAAAAATTCCAATTTACACTCAAGTTTCCGAAAGTCAGTACAGACTTTAGTTTTTATCCAGTTTTTGGTCAATTTGGGGATTCAAATTCTATGTGCCTTTACAAAAGTTGTTTGTACACATGCAATGAGTCACTGGTATCAACCTTGTTCAGTTTTGATCTGAAAGTAAATGAACACTTTTTTGCACTTTTTCAAGGACAGTGAATCAAGTCAGAACTTAATTTGGCCTAAAATGTCAAGAAAAAGTAAATAATTTGAGTTTTTACAAACTCTTGAAATTTTTACCTCAATGTGTCCTTCAGCTTCATACAGCTTTTAGGCATACTCTCCAATCGGATTGAGTGATTGGCAGTCTTTTCATGCTATTTCTGGTCGTAGACCTGAAATTTTGCAACTTCAAATAACAACTCAGAAGTGATTCCTTCAGAGAGAGCAATGTCTGAAATCCACCTCGGATTCTACTTACCCTACTACTAGGTTCTACTGCAATGGGGTTGTGGAAAGTGTCCACAAAGACTCGTTTTCTTGTTTTTTATGGTTTTCTGAGCCTTGATCTTAAAACTTGTCTCGTCCATCAATCATTCTCAAAATCCTAATCTAGTTCTACAATCTTAAAGCTACTTAGCAAGTATGATTACTTCCAAGCTACCTCTACACAGCAAAAGACGACAATCTTAAGCTATGCGGTTTCTAAAAAGAAAGTTTCTACTCTAGGAGATCCTAGAGGAAGTTAAAAGATAACTTCACAAGATGCTCGTGTTTTTCCCTAGTTTAGGTCTCTTCGATCCTCGGCAATGGCGCCAAATGTGGGATGGGTGTCTAACCTCACTCTTATCTTATTGCAAATTTTAGCGAGAACCACGATTAAATTCTCAATCCATGGGACGAAGCTGACTCGACTAGTGCATAGAGGCTACCAGAGGTTGTCAATCTCTCGGAAAACAACAAACAACTCGCATCTAACTTAAGCTACACTCAAGTGACTGAAATCACTAAAAGCCAATCGCTCATCGGCAAACAAATCACATCCGTTACAGCATCAAATGACATCCAAATATAACAAAACTTCTAGGACGAGTTTATAAGACCTAAGTACACATGCTTATGGTCTCAATTCCCACTTTAGGTCAAGTACAAAAATCACAATTATTAACAACAATGGATTTTTGACCTAGTCGTTTTCGACCCAGAATGCATATAAATGCTTAGCAATGATGCTCCAATACCCCGCCTATACTTAGTTTTTTATTTTGAAGTGTAAAATCCTACTTATAATGAAATTAGGCCGCAGATCGACGATGCCAAAAGCTACAAAATATAGTGAAATGCTTACGTCAATGCGTAGAGCTCTTACCTGTGATTGCAACGCAACAGACGCAACTGCAATGTGACAATTAGGGAGCAAGTAGGAAGCGCGAGAAGGAAAGAAGTGAGCACTGTTAGCTCACGCTGTGTATTTCATTATCCAAAAACTTTAAAATAACTTACAAAAATTGGCTTGTATACCTTAGCCAAGGTTTTTGGTGGTCAAAACTAATAATCTGGGAGCTCTAACTGAAGACGGGTAAAGACAGGTTGATACAATCTAGAAGCTTGTAGCCCCATCTCATCAATTACAAAGTTTATCCGGAAAATAGGAGTTACAATATTCCCGATTTATCAAAATAATAAGTGTTTTAACAATGAGAGCTCCAAAAATTGGTATCGATGTTAGCTTGCTGCTGCTAACATAGACAATGGGATGGTGAGGCCTAGCTCCTCTCCCTTTTGTTCTCCAATCGTTTTAGTGCAAAAGAAAGATGGTACATACCCTATGTGTGTGGACTATTGAGCACTAAACCATATCATTATCAAAAATAGATTCCCCGTACCTCAAGTAGAAGATCTGTTTGATAAGCTACAAGGCTCTACCTACTTCAGTAGGATTGACCTTAAAAGTGTCTATCATCAAATAAGGACAGTGGATGAAGATATCCTAAAGACCGTGTTTCGTACAACGTTTGGTCTTTATGAGTATCTAGTCATTCCTTTTGCTTGACTAATGCACCAGCCATGTTCAATCATCTAATGGGAGAAAATCTTTAGACCCTAGCACGAATTCACTGGTTCTTTGATGATATCATCATCTACTCCAAGTCCTTGGAGGAACACAAGCAACATCTCCAAGTGATTTTTCAAGCTTTAAGGGAGAACAAGCTTTTTATCAATTAAAAGAAAAGTGAATTTTTTCTTCAAGAAATTCAATACGTAGGTCATATTATCTCTCAAGAGGGTATCCGTATGGATCCATCAAAGTTGGAGGTAAAAAAAGCATGGCCTAATCCAAGGAATCTACATGAGCTGAGAAGCTTTATTGGTATGTGTGCATACTATAGAGGCTTCATAGCAAAGTTCTCTCAAATAGCAGGACCATTACATGACTTAATAAAGAAGAACGTTAAGTATTTATAGACTGCTAAAGAGCAAAATGCTTTTGACAAGCTCAAAGAGAAGCTTACCTTCCAACCAGTCCTTATGCTTCCGGATCTCTCAAAGCCATTTGAGGTCCAATGTGATGCTTGTGGTGCTTGCCTTGGAGCAGTCTTGCTTCAAGAAGGGCATGCCATAGCATATGAGAGCTGAAGGCTCAATACGGATGAGCGGGTCTTGGGCATATACAAAAAATAGATTTTAGCTGTTCTACATGCCCTAGAAACATTGAAGCACTATCTATTGGGGACTCCATTTATTTTACGAACAGACCACCATAGTCTCAAGTACTTCATGACCCAAACCAAGCTTTCTGACAAACAAATGAGGTGGGAAAATTTTCTATCGCAATTTTATTTTCATATTGCTCACATTGCTAGTAAGCACAACAAGTGGCCGATGCACTTTCATGACAACCAAAAGTTAATGCAGTGTCTATAGCAACTCACAATGATCGATCTTCTATGATAGATGAGTATGCTACTGACCCTGACTTTAAAGACATAATGTCAGTCCTTGCTTTGGGGAAGAAAGAGGAACCATTCACCTTGCTAGATGGTTATCTTCTCCATAACAATAGGCTATGTGTTACCCACTCCCTTCGTGAGAAAGTTATGAATGAATCCGATGCTCCTCCCTATGTGGGGCATAGAGGCACTCAACCTACTCTTCCAGGAGTAGAGACGTACTTTTATTGGCCTACCATGAAAGTAGACATAGAAGAGTATGTTTCAAAATGTTTGGGATGCCAAAAGACCAATTATGATAGAGGGAAGCAACCTGAATTACTCCAGCCATTGTCAATCCGTGATTCACCATGGGAGAGTATATCCATGGATTTTATCTTTGGATTACCCAAGTCTATCCATGCGAATACGGGAATATGGACAATAGTCGACAGGTTTAGCAAGCAAGCACATTTCATTCATGTCAAAAAGACTATTAAGGCACACAAAATGGAAACTCTCTTCCTATCCGAGATTTTCAAACACCATGGATTGCCAACATCCGTCGTGTTAGATAGAGATCCTAGAATGACCAAAAATTTCTAGAAATTTCTCTTTGAAAATCTAGGTACAAGATGGAATTTCTCTTCGGCCTATCACCCACGCGGATGGCCAAAGTGAGATAGCCAATCTTACGATTCTCGATCTACTAAAGACTTATGTTACAGAAGTAGATCAACGCTCACAATGGGAAAGGTACTTACCTCTTGTAGAGTATGCGGACAATAATATTGTCCATACTTCTACGAGCAAAGCACCTTTTGACATCATTAAGGAAAGACCTAAAAGTCCCTTGCTACTTAAAGTACATGGGAAAATCTTCATTGCCGATGAGTATAGCCATGACCTACAAGAATCTTTTCAAAAGATTAAGGAGGCTATATCCATCCCTCAACAAAGGCAAAAAGTTGTTGTTGACGAGCACAGAAGGGCCTTAACATTTAAAGAAAATGATTGGGTCTTGAGGTAAACGACGGACAGAAATCCTACGGGCCATCAAAAGTATTATGCTAAACTAGAAAAAGATACTATGGTCCTTTTCAAATCTTGAAGCCAATCAATGAGATGGCTTATCAACTCTCAAGTTGCCCAACCATTGGCTCATACACAATGCTTTCATGTGAGCCTACTTAAGCACTACAAAGGAGAGCCACCAAGTGAACCAATTGTTTGAAGACCCTGGAATTGGAGATGATCTCTTTAGATAGCTGATTCCAGTGTTAGAAGTCTTAAAGCTATTGGTGGTGTGTTAGTTCAAGCAGTAGACTGGACAAGGAAACAGAAACTGAACTGGAATACATCTACTGGAATGAGAACCAGACTCAAGTACTGAGAATGATATTCAGATTGAGATTCAGACTCAGATTCAGATTCAGACTCAGAGAAAATGAGTACAAAGTATGTATGACTAGAATATACTGCTCTGTTGTATTTGGGATTATAGATGAAAGATTACAATGAGTATGATGTAGCTCAAGAACAACTTAGGGCTAAGGATTATGAATCAAAAGCTTAACAAAAGTACAGCTGACAAATGACTCAATTCATGCCCGTAAATTATGCCAACCCGATTACAATGTAATGGGTCCTATTTATATGCTTTGGGAATTACTGTGGTAACTGCCGTGGTGATTACTGACTGCTCTACTGTGTGTCACTCAGGAGCCGGTTCCCACACAATGACACTGTCTCAGCCATCTACATCCTTCCCTCCTTTCCTGAATTTTGGCAAGATTCCAAAATTTTTGAAAAAAATCCACCGTCTGATTCTGATTCCAAGAACGTGACTTGACCAATGGTAGAGTGGCCATACAAAGATTGTGAGAAGCAGCTGAAAAGGCCAATGTAGAGCTCTCATCATCTACACATACTGATATCAACCTTCCAGCTGAGAAGAAGAAAAAAATCCTTGACCGAATTCTGAGATGGAATTACCCAGTATCCTTCCACTGAACCCGCTTCCTTTTACCCTTTGGCCTGGATGGCGTCTGAGAAGCCTCAGTACCAGCATTCTCCTTCTGAATGAGTCTGTAAATGGCCTCCTGCTCAAGCTGATCCCAACTTTCTGTGGTCATCTCCATTTCATAAGGCGTGAGAGGATGATAGGTTTTGGTGTCGGGATCATAGAGCGTGCGTCTGCCTTTGGTGATCCTAGTTTTGGCCAACTTGTGACAATGCGAGGCTGTATGGATCCATCCTTCTGGGAGAGGCTGGTTGGTTTTGATCCGAGCTTCAAAGATAATCTCAGCCATCTCTCTATAATGTGGTCCCAGGCCTGGCTTAGCCGTAATGTCCTTTTCAGGCAGTTTAGAGGACTCCACCGTGAGTTGCAGCAGTTGGTTGGTGATCTTAGTGAGGCCTCTGATCTGAAATTTTCCATTGGCCCATACACATTTTGATCCTCTACACCTCCTCTTTCAGCTCCTGAATATCATTCAGTTGGAGAGTGTCATTGAACAGTGTTTGCCAAGTTTTCCGTTCCACAGTCGATCGCTCATACCAATCCTGAAGTTCATCAGTAATCTTGAAATATGTGAGCCGATCGACTGGTTCTAGATGTTGAGGGTAAAGTACTGGAAAAAATCTTGGCAATTCTGCCTCTCTTGATGGTAAAGCATACAAGAGAATTGGGGAATCAGGCACAAATTCCAAGAATTTAAGGATAGCCTGGTTCTCTTGCTGCATCATTTTTCTGGTTACTCTAACCAGCTGAAATAGTTGCCGGAGAGCAATTGCATGTTCTCCCACTGACATTCTAGTTCTAGGTCCCTTGCTGGTGGCAATCTGGTCTTCAAGAATGGTCTGCACCCTGTGATCCAAAACTCCCCTAGCAATCTGCATTTGCACTAAAACCTCTTTCAATTGATTCCTGACATCCTTCATACATCTATATGTTGGCTTGTTTCCAAGCAGAAGATCTAATTCCATAGCCAGAGATCGACAATCTGTAGTAGAATGTCGTTGCCAATGTGGATTGGTCACTCTCTCTTCAGCAGTTAGGATCCATTCCGACACCCTTTCCAACATCTGGATTGTGCTGGGATGCACAGGTAATTGGCAGGCCTCTTGATCATGAAAAGCAACTAATTTCCAACGCTCAACCATTTCCCAGGCTCCAACATACAGTCGTTGAAGGCGTTCCAGATCAGATATGAGATCATCATCCTCTAGATACCGCTTGGTAATAGGAGCCTGCTAATGACGCAATCTCTTGTTCAGTGTGATGAGCTGTAATGAATGTTACTCGTCACCTTCTGGTCCCTCAGTTACAGCTTTGCCTTTCCCTTTATCATCCCTGTTGTGTTGTGACTAGTTTGCCGGTGGATTCCTAGTGTTACTGGGTTGTTGCTCTTCAGGCTGCTGATTGCTCGACCTCTACCCTTCATGTTGAGCTGGTCTAGTTGGTCTGCTTGTGATCACTGATTTCCTCCAGTTGGCCATGTACCACCAGTACCAGGTCTTGGAGGTGGAGATGGAGGAGAGGCATCATCATCATCATCATTATGCCCTTCGTCTGGTTCATCCTCCTCCTTCTCTACTTCTTCTTCCTTATCTTCATCCTCTTCAATGGCAGTCTGTTGTTCAACGTAATCAAGGATAGCTTGATTTATCAGAGCACTGTTATATTCAGTAACTTTATCCTACAAATCACTTTGCATTGTCTCCATAAGAGACTGCAAGTTATCCATATCAAAAACAGCATTGTCTGATGGATTCAAAATATCAGCCAGATTATTATAGATGTATATTTCTATTAAGGAGGTCTTCAGAGAATTGTGGCGGATCAGTAAAGAGTTGAACTCAACTCGCTTCATTCTTAACCAGGTTTCAAACCTATCAGCAGCTCGTTGTGCTTCAGCCTTTTCTTCTCACATGGTCTGCATCTCAGACTCTACATTGGCTAGCTTACTTTGTAACAGCTAAATGGACCTTTCTGAGTGAGCTTCAAGGAGAGTGTGGCGCAGGTTCTGGGATGCTCTTTCTTGCTCCAATTTTTTAATCTGCTCCTCAGCCTCCCTCAATTCAGCTTTGACCTTTATTAGTTCATCTTCTGACCCTGCAGCATTCAGCATTTGTCCCATACAGTTGACAGTAGTATTCCAGCATGACTCGATGAGCACTGAGCATCCATCATTAACTGTTGTTGGGTCAGAATCAGTTGGCTCATAGACTGTGAGACAGGAGCCATATAAGGTAAGGCAGCATAATCACATTTCTGCAACAAAAGATGTCCCTTGAGTGGATGAGTTTGCAGCTGTTGTAACCTGTCTTTCTTGGTCAGGTGTAGGGCTTCTTCATCATATGGAATGGAGACCTAGCCCAATGGACTTGGAGATGCTGGGCCTTTGCCCTTATCAACCTGGTTCTCCTGATTTCTCAGGACCAACCTTTTCTGTCTGGTCTTGGCCAGTACTAGTGGTTACTAAAATCTGACCTGCGGGACTGGTTGATTCCACTAGTGGTCTAGTCATTTTGTTGTTCAGTCTGGCTAACTGGAGTCTTGTCAGTAGACATTGTCTTGAATTAACTTTCTAGGACCTTTAGGAGAGCACTGCTCTTGGTCAGTGTCGTCCTTGGCTTTTTTGAACTGCCAGGTTCATCTTGCTTAGCCTTCCTTTTCAGTCCAGTAGGAATGGACTGACTTTCGATTTCTTCTTCATCCAATGACAAGTTGATATTTTTGGATACTGGAAATGGCTTCTGACTCCAAGCCATTCTCACTTGATCATGGGAATCTTGAGCATTTTCCCAGTACAGAAATTGCCAAACATACCAAGCCTTGAATACACTCTGAGATTTCAGCTTGGTAGTTTGTTGAAGCATATTGTGCGACAATATCTGGCAGAGGTTGATAGAGACTTTGGAATCCAGTATTTTTGCTAATAGCATGGCAAAAAGCTTCTCTGACACATATGTCGGGTTATTCTTCAAACTCGCAGCTTCAACGACAAATCGATAGGAGGCAGGAGCTTTCAATCCTGCAACTGGAATGCCTTGTGCACTGGCTTTCCTCTTCCTCCTAGCAGCATCATCCTCCTTCAAAGTGGCATTGATCTGCTCCGCAGTCGCCACCGATGGCTTGGGCCCGTTTGGCATACGAAATGCAAAAGCAATGTTTTCTGGTGTAACAGACACTTTTTGGCCATAAACCATAGCACTGTCATCCTCAGCATTGAAAGAGTCCAAGACTTGCCTGATGATGGCTGTGTCAAACTCAATTCTTGTGGCTTGCAGAACCACACGCAAGTCCCACAGTTGGAATAGAGCCATAGCTTGCTCAGTAAACACATAAGGCTGAATTTTGTTGTACGAAATGAGTGGAAGAGTTGCCTTTATAGCAGTGATAAGAGCTTGGGTTTCATCAATAGTGTCCTACATCTTCTCTGACAGTTTCCTCCTACCCATACACTATGAAGATGATGAAACAGGTGAAGAAGAAGAAGACTTACTTGATTCTTCGAAACCGTACCCAGGTGTGGCTAGCAAAGCTAGATGACAATCCATTGTTTCCTCAGAAGATGAAGTTTGCGGCTGCAATGAAGATACTTCAGAGCTTGGCGATGGCGAGTAAACAACTAGAGATAATTGGCGGGCAGGAGATTTGCGAGGAAAAATGCCTACATGCCTCACTGCTATACGTGTTCACTCCATAAAAGCTCCACCACTTACCGTTCCTAGACTTCTGTGCACCGCAACTGATGTAGCCGACATGCATTGGACAAGACTTTCACCCATCTTTGAAATGATTACCACTGATATTCCATCTAACCATTGCCCGCTTAAAAACTGATAACTTTGTCCCCATTGTTCTGGTCCTGGTATAAGCCTAGCTTGGTCATGCTGGTACTGATCTGAAACTGGAACTGGAACTGGCTGCACATGAAAAAGGCCCAAGATAGCTGATTCTGGAATTGCTTGGTCTTCAGCGCCCAGATCCTCACTACCCTGTTCCTGGCAAGGCTCTCTAGCTTCTGAATAGTAGAGCTTGATTTTAGCTCCATTATACACCCCTAGTAGCAGTAATCCAGATAGGTCTTTCAGTCTTACCGTGCCATTAGAGAAAACCCAGTCCACTTCGAATGGTCCTCGCCAAGCTATCTTTAGATTCGGCTTCTTAGGACCCAATCTGGACTGATATAGGAGTACCAGGTCCCCTTTCTAAAATTCATGGACCTTAATCCTTCGGTCATGCCAATGCTTCTTTCTTTGCTGAACAATCTCTTGTTCCAGTATAGCTCGTTGCCTGAGTTCATCTAACTGGGTAAGCTCCTCTAGTCGCTTCTTAAGATTGTGATTAAAATCTAACCCATATTCTATAGCCATTCTGAGACTTGGAATAACAAACTCCATAGGGACAACAGCTTCAGTGCCATATACCATTCTAAATGGTGTCAATCCTGTAGTGACCTTATAAGCCGTCTTGTATGCCCATAAAGCAGTCTGAAGTTTCAAATCCCACTGGTCTGGTTTTTTCTGCACAATCTTAGTGAGAACAGTCTTAATGGTCTTGTTACTGCTTTCAGCCTATCCATTGCATCTAGGATAATAAGGTGTGGATTTTTGATGCTTGACTGAAAGCATATCCAGAAGGATCTCCATAGTGTCATTGATGAAGTGTGTCCCTTGGTCCGACACAATCTCCACAGGACATCCATAGCGACAAACAATATTCTCAAATAAAAATCTTGCAGTGGATTTGGCTGTGTTGTCAGGAAGAGCTTTAGCTTTTACCCACTTGGTTACATAGCAGGTGGCCATTACTATATACCTATTCTTCCTGGGAGTAACCTTCTTGAAAGGTCCCATAAAATCCAAACCCCATTTCATAAAAACACCCAGTGGTTGTATTGGTGTTAAGGGAGTCATGTCTGCAGCTGTAGGTCTGCCCATTCTTTGGCATATGTCACAAGTTTTGCAAAAACTTCTGACATCAGATATCAATGTTTGCCACCATAAACCAGCCTGCAAAATCTTCTTGTAAGTAACATCAATAGAAAAGTGTCCACCAAAGATTCTACATTATGCACCTCTGAGATGACTTGCATTCTCCCTTCCATAGGCACACATCAGCAAAGAATACCATCAACACCTAATCGGTAGAGTGAACCCCCAATGATTGTGAACTTTAAGCTTTTGATGACCAAAGCCTTCTTCTGCTTTTGCTTCCAATCATCTAGGAAAGTACCCTGAGAAAGAAACTGGTATACTTCATATAATTCAGGATCAACTGATTCTGTCGCTTCTAGCTGAAATAATTCAACATCCACTGGTTCGTCTCTTAAAGACACTTTAGAATAACCCTCTGTACTCCTAGAGAGAAAATCAGCACCACAGTGGTTCTTGCCAGGTTTATGGAAAATCCAAATTTCAAATTCCATAAGGAACATCATCCACCGTATTATCCTGCCTTGAATAATGACCTTATTAATCAAGAATAGGAGAGCCTGATGATCCACATAGAAATGAAACAGCTTTCTAGTAGATAATGCCTGAATTTTGTAGCACTGAAAACCATCCTTAGAGCTTCTCGTTCAGTGGTTGTATAACCTTGTTCAACCTGACTGAATCTGCGACTAGCGAAATAAATAGGATAGTCAGTCCTTCCATCTGGCTGGGCTAGTATTGCTCCCATCGCCAATCCCGAAGCATCCACATGTACATGGAAAATAACATCCCAATTGGGTTGCCGAAGGACTTGTTTACTGATAATGGCATTTTTTAAGTTCTGGAGACTTTCCTCACACTCAACAGTCCAATTGAACTTGCTAATTTTCTTTGTGAGCTCATACAGTGGTAAATTTTGGGAGGAAAATTTATGCACAAACCTTCTGTAGAAGTTAATATATCCCAAGAAAGAACCTAACTCAGATGCATTCCTAGGTGCCTTGGCCTCCTAAACACACTGGATTTTGTCGTTGGCCATTTCTATTCCATTGTGGATACTACATGTCCCAGTAGCTGTCCTTTCCAGACTAAGAAAACAGATTTAAATGGATTCAAACAAATCCTCTTCTCCTGACAGCGCTTAAAAACCATTTTCAGGAATAGTAAATGTTGTTTCTCATCTGAATATATAGTGAAATCATCCATGAATATGGCAAGGAATCGATGACAAAACTCATTGAATATCTCCATCATACACAGCTGAAAAGTAGCTGGTGCATTGCATAGGCAAGCTTAAGCATTGAAGCATGACTCTTGGTTGGATTTGCATTCCATAGCCAAGAGTGTTGGTGTAGGCTTACACTCTCACAAGCTTGGAGAAGGAGGTGGGGTTCCTCAACTTTCACCAAGTGAGAATGGTGTCTCCAATGAGTGTGTGTGATGGTGTATATCCCCCTAGCACCCCCCTTTCTTGCTTTGGGCAAAAATTCTACTTGCTACAAGCTCATTGGACCCCTCTCCCCTGAGCCAATCACATCCAGCATGCAGTCAAGCATATGGGTAGTCTTTTGAAAAGTGTCCTCCTTACCCCTTAAAGAGAGAGAGCTTGAAAATATCTAGATATTTGTTAGGTGGAAGTAAAATCTCATTGGACCCCTCTTTAGCCCAACCAATAGCATTCAAGCACCCATGTGGTTAAGCTTAGTGAGAGTCTGACATGTGTCCCATGTGCTCTTTTAGAATTCCCCTAACTTTGAGATTTTTATGCATGGGAAGTTTCTCAAGCAGCTTCCTCATTAAGTGAGTAGGTTCTCTTTTTGACTCAAGCATCTTACCCCCCATGCATAGGAAGCTTCTCAAGCAGATTCCTTATTAAATGTGACAAGTACCTTAGTCATCAAGCATGACAAGCACCTTAGGTGGAGTTCCCACCTCAAGCACAGCCGTAGCTTGCCTAAGTTTAGGTCGGGTTCCCACCTCAAGCATAGCCCTAGCTTGCCTAAGTTTAGATCGGGTTCCCACCTCAAGCACAGCCCTAGCTTGCCTAAGGTTCTCACCTCAAGCACAACCCTAGCTTGCTTAAGGTCAAAGAACTTCTAACACTAACCATTGGAGGTCTTTAGTGAAGCTAACCCTAAGGTCTTTTAAGCTTCATTAGTTAACCTTGCTCTTTGGCAGACCATCTCTCATTTGGGCCCCTTTACCATTGGCCCCATGTTGAGATAGATCCGTAAGCACATGTATATATTCTAACCCTTGTTCCTGTTTATTATCCCATATTAAATGATCAGTTTAATATGAGAAGATCATTTGGTTTGGATAGATATTAGATATTCGATAACATTACCTCTCTCTTGAAATCATAGTCGTCCTCGACTATGAGGTAAAAGAGATAAAGTCATAGCCATTAATCAATTTGTCTTAGCGGGTAGAGGATAGCTAATCCATTTGGTGCTTGGGAGACATATCTGCCGTAAGCATGTCTACTCTTTAGTCCATTTTATCCTCCCAAGTAGAGTGACAAATTCTACATGGTGTTTGACAGACGTTGTCATCCCAAACATGATTCTTAGTATGCATACTACTTAAATTTGTGCACAGTAAAGAGAGAATTAGTCTTATAAGAACAAAACATTAATCATTTGAAAGAAACATGTACATTTGGTTACTCTAATGCAGCATTGTAAGCGATGACAAGGTTCATACTATCCTTAAGCTGGATTCCTTGCATCCATCTACCATCTTCAAAAGGATAATTTTTGAACTTAATAAGATACCATCAGATAATCTTACCATGTTGTAGTACCTTGTCTTCATGCCAAAGAATAGCTTCGGGTTGTAGTACCTCTTCTTGATCTTTGATTTTGGGAGGGTCTTCAATAATTGGTTCATTTGGAGGTTCTCCTTTGTAGGGCTTGAATAGGCTCACATGAAAAGCATTGTGTATGAGCCAATGGTTAGGTAACTTGAGTTGATAAGCTACCTCATTGATTGGCTTCAAATTTGAAAAGGACCATAGTATCTCTTTGCTAGTTTAGCATAATAATTTTGATGGCCCGTAGGGTTTTTGCCCGTCGTTTGCCTCAATTGAACCTTAGGAAACTTAAGTAAGACCCAATCATTTTCTTTGAATGTTAAGGCCCTTCTGTGCTTGTCAGTAGCAGATTTTTGCCTTAGTTGGGAGATGGATATAGCCTCCTTAATCTTTTGAAAAGATGTTTGCAAGTCACGGCTTTACTCATCGGCAGCGAAGATTTTCCCATGTACTTTGAGTAGCAAGGGACTTTTAGGTCTTCCTTCTATGACTTCAAAAGGGGCTTTTCCCGTAGAAGTATGGATAGTATTATTATACGCATACTCTACAAGAGGTAAGTACTTTTTTCATTGTGAGCGTCTATCTACTTCTGTGACATAGGTCTTTAGTAGATCAAGAATTGTAAGATTGGCTATCTCACTTTGGCCATCCGTTTGTGGGTGATAGGCCGAAGAGAAATTCAATCTTGTACCTAGATTTTCAAAGAGACCTTTCTAGAAATTACTAGTCATTCTAGGATCTCTATCTGACACGATGGACGTTGGCAATCCATGGTGTTTGAAAATCTGTGATATGAAGAGAGTTTCCATTTGGTGTGCCTTAATAGTCTTCTTGACAGGGATAAAGTGTGCTTGCTTGCTAAACCTGTCGATTATTGTCCATATTCCCGTATTCCCATGGATAGATTTTCGTAATCCAAAGATAAAATCCATGGATATACTCTCCCATGGTGAATTAGGAATTGGTAATGGCTGGAGTAATCCAGGTTGCTTCCCTCTATCATACTTGGTCTTTTGGCATGCTACACATTTTGAAACATACTCTTGTATGTCCACTTTCATGGTAGGCCAATAAAAGTATGTCTCTACTCCTCAAAGAGTAGGTTGAATGCCTCTATGCCCCGCATAGAGAGGAGCGTGGTATTCATACATGACTTTCTCATGAAGGGAGTGGGTAACACATATCCTATTGCCATGGAGAAGATAACCATCCTGCAAGGTGAATGGTTCCTCTTTCTTCCCCAAAGCAAGGGTTGACATTATATCTTTAAAATCAGGGTCAGTAGCATACTCATTGTCATAATAATCAATATCTAATTCTCCTAATGATTTTCTCATGTTAAACTGATCATTTAATATGGGGAAGTGCCAGGGGAGAAAAAGCTAGAATATTGGTTAAGCTAGCAGACCGGCCACATTAGGGATCCAAAGGAGGAAAAATAGGGATCCAAAGGGGGGGGCCATCTGCAGAAGAACCATGTGCAACAATGGGCTAAAAAGACCCTAAGGTTCAGCCCATTAAGACTTCCAAAATGCTAAGGTTCCAAAATTCAAAGGTTGTGTCCAAAGGTCAACCTTAAGGGAATTGGATGCTTTGTGTGTGACCAAAAAAGTCTTTGAATATCCCTACATGTAGGAGGGGGCGAGCCTAGCAAGTAGGGGATGAGAGAGAAGGCCACACACACACACACACACACACACACACACACACAAGCTCCCTTTACACAAAGGGAATGAGGGACACATGTCAGCTCCCTAGGCCAGATGCCCACAAGGAGTACCCAATTCCTATTGGATGACCCTTGAAGTGGACCAATGAGAATTAGGCTAGAGTAAATTTAGCCTAATTAACTCTAAAACACTTAATAAAAAAGAACCAATGAAAATTAAGTCTCCTGGATGATTATTGGACAGCCCGTGAAGGGGTCCAATAGGAATTGAGCAGCCCAATGGGCTACTTAATTCCTATTGGTCAGAATGAGGAAAGGTCCAATGGGGATTTAATTCATTTAAATCAATTAAGTTTAATTGATTAAGCTCTCACAAAAGGGGAAAGGGGGACACATGTCAGAAGGCTATCACTTATGCTGCTTCATAGCCATTGGCTTGACTTGGGGAGGTCCAATGGGGAGCCTGCAAGAGCAAATAGCAAGAGGGCTCGCCCAAGAGAGAGAGAGGGGGCTGATTTTTGCAAGGCATTATCACACACACACTCACACAATCTCATGTGTGAAGAAAGAGAAGACTATCTCTTCCCAAGCTTTAATGGAGAGCTCATCACCTACTCCAAGCTTGTGAGATAGAAGCCTACATCGACACACTCTTGGCTTGTGGATGCAAATCCTCCAACCAAGAGCCAAGCTTCAATGCATGCTCATCTCCTCTATCAAGTTAATTACTAAGCTAAAGCTATGCTAATATGAGTGATTATGTGAGGAGATGTACACCTTTCTCGTAAGATACTTCTTCTTCCTCTCAATCTACTCTCATACCTTGCTAGCTCTCACCATCTTCGAAGGTGTGTGAGGTCTTGGGTCTGAGAACGGGGATAATTAAAGTTGTGTTTACTAAGTGTTTTGCTTAGTGCATGAAGCTTTCATCTTCATTGCACTAGCTAGTCTTGAAGGAACACAAAGAATTGTATTGTACAATGTCTCTCTTGATGGGAGAAACCATAATACAAAGCCTTTTGGAGGGGGGACCGGCTCCATGCAAATCCGGTCCTCAACTGTTGTCAATAGCTTAATTTCTCTCTCTTTTGAAAGTATTGTTGATGCTATCTAACTAGGTGTTATGCTTTTTGTTGCTCTCTCCACCCAAGCACTCTTGTAATTCTCATTAGGAATCTATTCTAATGAAATGCCCACTGTTCATGTTAATTTCCGCTACACACGAGTTTTTAGGCCATTAAATGTTACACTCATCTATCATAGAAGATAGATCATTGTGAGTTTCTATTGACACAGCATTAACTTTTGGTCGTCGCGAAAGTGCATCATCCACTTGATTGTGCTTACCAGCAATGTGAGCAATGTCAAAATTAAATTGTGAAAGAAAATTTTCCCACCTCATTTGTTTGTCAGAAAGCTTTGTTTGCGTCATGAAGTACTTGAGACTTTGATGGTCTGTTCGTAAGATGAATGGAGTCCCCAATAGATAGTTCTTCCATGTGTCTAGGGCATGTAGAACAACTAACATCTCTTTCTTATAAATGCCTAAGACCCGTTCATCCGTGTTGAGCCTTCGGCTCTCATAGGCTATGGCATGCCCTTCTTGAAGCAAGACTGCTCCAAGGCAATCACCACAAGCATCACATTGGACCTCAAATGGCTTTGAGAGATCCGGAAGTATAAGGACTGGTTGGGAGATAAGTTTCTCTTCGAGCTTTTCAAAAGCACTTTGCTCCTTAGCAGTCCATGAATACTTAACGTTTTTCTTCGTTAAGTCATGTAATGGTCCTACTATTCGAGAGAATTTTGCTATGAAGCGTCTATAGTATGCACACATACCAATAAAGCTTCTTAGCTCATGTAGATTCCTTGGATTAGGCCATGCTTTTATTACCTCCAACTTTGATGGATCCATACGGATACCATCTCGAGAGATAATATGACCTAAGTATTGAATCTCTTGAAGGAAAAATTCACCTTTCTTTTAATTGAGAAAAAGCTTATTCTCCCTTAATGCTTGAAAAATCACTTGGAGATGTTGCTTGTGTTTCTCCAAGGAATTGGAGTAGATGATGATATCATCAAAGAACACTCCATTGAATTTACGATAGGGTCTAAAAATTTTCTCCATTAATCGATTGAATGTAGCTGGTGCATTAGTCAAGCCAAAAGGCATGACTAGATATTCATAAAGGCAAACGTTGTACGAAACGCAGTCTTTAGGATATCTTCATTCACTATCCTTATTTGATGGTAGTCACTTTTAAGGTCAATCCTACTGAAGTAGGTAGAGCCTTGTAGCTTATCAAACAGATCTTCTACCTGGGGTATGGGAAATCTGTTTTTGATAGTGATATAATTTTGTGCGCGATAGTCCACACACATGCGGTATGTACCATCTTTCTTTTGCACTAAAAGGATTGGAGAGCAAAAGGGAGAGGAGCTAGGCCTCACCATTCCTTTGTCTACCAATTCTTGTACTTGCCTCATGATCTCCTCTTGTTGAGCTTGTGAAACTCGATAGGGAGGTTTGTTAGGCGGTGAGCTTCCTGATAGGAGCTCAATTCGATGGTCATCATCCCCTCATTTTGGAGTTACGTCCATAGGGATATCATCAACGAACACATCTTGGGATCCTTTTAGAAAGTTAGACAAGTCTAACTCTTCTTGATTCCTACCATTCACCTTTGATGAAACATTAGGATCTTTTTGGGATTCTTTGACAAAAATCATGTACATCTCTCTCTCTCTCTCTCTCTCTCTCTCTCTCTCTCTCTCTCTCTCTCTCTCTCTCTCTCTCTCTCTCTCTCTCTCTCTCTCTCACACACACACACACACACACACACACACAGAGAGACGTTGATTTATCAAGGGCGAGAGGATTTACAAGTGGTATAGTACGACCAGACTCATTAGAATCTATATACATAGTCTTTCCCTATAGGTGAAGTAGATTCTCCTTTCAGGGAACTTCATGTTGGCAGCCATGCGGTTGAACCATGGTATCGATAACATCCTCATGTTGGAGAGGAGAGATGAATAAGTCTTCTTTGTCGACATAGCTTTGGACATGAAGCCTCAACTTCCCAATCAAGGGAGTAACGGAGGCTTGTTGTCCCTTGAAAGCGGCATCGGCCGTTACAGCATCTCCCATCTCAAAAGCTTGAATGCCCAACTTGGTGGCCAACTCCATTGATATGAAGTTGAGACCAGAACCAAGGTCAAACAGGATGAAAGCATCATGCTCCCTTACCTTTCCCTAAGCATAGGAGAGAGGTGATCCTTTGCAATGAGTATCCTCTTTTGAAGCTTTGATAGTGGAAGCTCTAGGAGTCTCATTGCGAGCATTTCTTTTGGGGCAAGAATGATAGCCATGTCCTTGCTCCCCACACTTAAAACATTTGTGATCCTTGCGAAAAGTTTCAAGCTCTTCAGGAGAGAGTTTATTTTTACCTTTGTAAACTCCTTTCTCCTTGGACCGATTGTTCTTGTTGTTGTTGTTGGAATGGCCGTGGGAAAAATTTTGGACATTAATTTTTCCCTTTGCATCACTTTTGTCTTTATTTTCCATGGGTTTGACATTCCGTCTAACCCCTTTTTGGAAATTGATGCGTGAAGCAACCATGGTATGGTGAATTACTTCGCTGATAGAGTCAAGTCGTTGAGAGTTGACATACTCGACCATCTCCTCAGGTAATCCTGCACAGAATTGTTGTTTTTGCTCAGCAAAGTCTATCTTTTGAAAGACAACAGCCTTGAGATGTAAATCCCAAAACTTGTCCACATATTTGTGGATAGACTCATGAGAGAGAAGCCTTAAACTCCGCCATTCGGTGAGCACTTTGTCATTTGCATCACTTGCAAAGAATTGCTTCATGATGGAAACTCGTAGAGTTTTCCATGTCTTTGGTGTTTCGCCATTGCCTCAAAGACTAGCCCACCATTGACGAGCCGATTTTTGGAATTGCATAGCTACATGGCGTAGCTTGGAGGACTCCGTGAAGCCCTCGTCTCCAAAGGCCGCATCAAATTGTTGGATGAAGGCCAATACTTTGCTGGTAGCACCAAAGGTTCCATCATAGGTGAGAAAAGAGATACTCTTTCCTCCCTCTTTGAACTTCTTGAGCTTTTGTGACCTTTTCCATGCAGGGTAAGATTTGTGATGTCCTCCCCTCTTATATTCTCTAGGAGAATAGCCATAGCTTTCATCGGTAGAGGAGGAAGGTGAAGAAGAAGGAGAAGAGGGTGACCTCTTTCTTGCCCTTTTCTTCCTTGGTTTCCTCTCTTCCCTTTTGGAGTGACGAGGAGAAGGACTATGGGTTAACTGTTTCCTCTTGGGAGGAGTTGGCGATCGTTTAGTCCTCCTTCTTCGTGGAGCCACATTTTCGGAGGAATTCAGGGATTCATTGCTTTCTTGATCTTTGGATTCCTCCTCTCGTATGGGAGAGAATATTCTTTTGGGGGTCTCTTCAACTCTCTCCTCTTGGAGAGGAAAGTAAATCCCATAGGCACGAAGTTGTTGAGTAACTTCGGCTTGCAAAGTGGGGTTGCCCATAGCTTGTTGCAACCTAGTGACAAGATAATTAACAAACATGGGAGCATTATCATTGGCACCTTCATGTGCAAAATCAAAGTTATCAATGTTCATTCTCCTCTCTTGATTATTGTCAGCCATGCTAACTAAACTTACGTGTTTACTTAGTGTATGCTTTGGCAATTCAAAACCTTAGTTGCTACTCCTCTTAGCCTTTGAAAATAGGCACTTAAGTATCTACACCCACGGCTCAAATTGGGTAATTATAGAGAGTAGTGGAGTGAGTCTAACATAGCGAAGTTGTCGAGGGATAGCTCCTTTTAGACTTTTTATGGCTCAATAATGGTAAAGCCATAGGCAAGTGTAAATAGACTCATTATTAAGTCCAAAGCTCCCGAGGTGTGCACCATATCCCACATAGTGAGCTCAACAAAACCGATAATAGATCCCAGTCCCACTTACCCTAATATAATTAACAAAATCAACCATTAATAGGCTACTTAAGGACCTCTCTTCTTAAGCAAGAAAAGAGAAACCAAATTCTCTGATACCAATGTAATGTAAATGGCCTATGAACTTTGAGAGTAGCGGAATTAGTAAAGTAGGTTAAGCACTTTTAAGAGATTACTTTGTGAGCATAGCGGGTGAACTTAATTGATGGTAGCAACATAAACATGGTACTTAGTTAACTTGGCATGAACAATACTTTTGCAAGAGAGAGAGTTTAGAGAGCATGACAATAGTTAAGGACCGGATTCATATGGAGCCGGTCCCTCCTCCAATAAAAAATTGTATTATAGTTTCTCCCATCAAGAGAGACTTGGTACAATACAATCTTTGTGTTCCTTGTGACCTTGGTGATGCAATGAAGATGGAAAGCTTCATGCATCACAAACATAACATAACATAAACTTGAAGAAAGCATTAACTATCCCAAGCCTCAGTCCCAAGGCCTCAAACACCTTCCAAGGTGGAGAGAGCTAGCAGGGAATGAGGATAGGGAAGAGGAAGAAAAAACATTCCATAGGAAAAAGAAGTAGTTCCTCACTTATTATTACTCTTCTTGCTAGCATACATAATAGCATAGTAATGGAGATGGAGAAGATGGCAAGCTTAAGCATTGAAGCATGACTCTTGGTTGGATTTGCATTCCATAGCCAAGAGTGTTGGTGTCAGCTTACACTCTCACAAGCTTGGAGAAGGAGGTGGGGTTCCTCAACTTTCACCAAGTGAGAATGGTGTCTCCAATGAGTGTGTGTGATGGTGTATATCCCCCTAGCACCCCCCTTTCTTGCTTTGGGCAAAAATTCTACTTGCTACAAGCTCATTGGACCCCTCTCCCCTGAGCCAATCACATCCAGCATGCAGTCAAGCATATGGGTAGTCTTTTGAAAAGTGTCCTCCTTACCCCTTAAAGAGAGAGAGCTTGAAAATATCTAGATATTTGTTAGGTGGAAGTAAAATCTCATTGGACCCCTCTTTAGCCCAACCAATAGCATTCAAGCACCCATGTGGTTAAGCTTAGTGAGAGTCTGACATGTGTCCCATGTGCTCTTTTAGAATTCCCCTAACTTTGAGATTTTTATGCATGGGAAGTTTCTCAAGCAGCTTCCTCATTAAGTGAGTAGGTTCTCTTTTTGACTCAAGCATCTTACCCCCCATGCATAGGAAGCTTCTCAAGCAGATTCCTTATTAAATGTGACAAGTACCTTAGTCATCAAGCATGACAAGCACCTTAGGTGGAGTTCCCACCTCAAGCACAGCCGTAGCTTGCCTAAGTTTAGGTCGGGTTCCCACCTCAAGCATAGCCCTAGCTTGCCTAAGTTTAGATCGGGTTCCCACCTCAAGCACAGCCCTAGCTTGCCTAAGGTTCTCACCTCAAGCACAACCCTAGCTTGCTTAAGGTCAAAGAACTTCTAACACTAACCATTGGAGGTCTTTAGTGAAGCTAACCCTAAGGTCTTTTAAGCTTCATTAGTTAACCTTGCTCTTTGGCAGACCATCTCTCATTTGGGCCCCTTTACCATTGGCCCCATGTTGAGATAGATCCGTAAGCACATGTCTATATTCTAACTCTTGTTCCTGTTTATTATCCCATATTAAATGATCCGTTTAATATGAGAAAATCATTTGGGTTGGTTAGATATTAGATATTTGATGACAACTTCTAAAGGTTTTACCATCTTCAGGATCCCATAAGCCATACCCAAAGTCCACTTCTCCATAGCCAATGAAGAAGCATTTTTTGGACTTTGCATCTAGCTTAGACCTCAAACTTCTGCCTATGTGCATAAAGGCCTCACATTGCTGGTCTACAAAGAAGAAAGAGTCAAAGTCTTAAGGCAACAAAACATATAGGAGACCAATGTGGCAGGTAAAGTAGAGCAAGACACTAATTCTTTCATCGGACAATGTGTCTAATTCTTGGGTAGTAGACTTTGGGGCTTCATTCCATGTGACACCACACAAGCAGTATTTCCAAGATTACACCAAAGGTAATTTTGGGTATGCATACTTGGGACATGATGAAGCTTGTGAAATTGTTGGCAAAGGTACAATGTCAAATTCACAAATGGAAATGAATGGAAGCTTAAGGATGTTTGACATATTCTCTCTCTCCGCAAAAAGTTAATCTTTGTAGGTCAATTGGACAATGAAAGCCACAACATTGTATTTGAAAACAAATGCTAGAAGGTCTTGAAAGGATCTTTGGTGGTTTTAAAAGGAGATAAGGTGGGTACACCATACTTGTGTACAATTAGCATGGAGTCTTCAATTTATGCAACATCTACAGAAGTTGATGGTGTGGTGTGGCACTATTGGCTTGGGCAATGAGTGCCAAACGAATGCAAATCCTTCAATAAAAGATGCTTCTACTAGGTTTGAAAGAAGTGGACTTAGAGTTCTATGAGGAATGTGTTTACTGTAAACAAAAGAGGGTAAAATTCCTTAGAGTAGGAAATGAAAGAAAAATCAAAAATCTCGAATTGGTTCATTTTGATGTATGGGATGCTATGAGTACAACATCCCTTGGTGGATCATTATACTATATAATGTTCATAGATCATGCAACTGGAAAGACATGGATTTATCCGGATAAAAAATAAATCCGAAGTGTTTTTTTACATTTTAGAGGTGGAAGTCCTTTGTGGAAAATGAAGCAGGTACTAAGCTTAAATGCCTTAGATCCAACACTAAAGGCGAGTATTTCAACCAAGCTTTTGTGCTAGCAATGGCATTTAAAGGCAGAAGACAACCCCAAGGACACCTCAACAAAATGGAGTTGCAAAAAGGATGAACATGAAAATCATGGAGCGAGCACGAAGTAAGAAGCTTATTGGTTGAGCTTTGGGCAGAAGCAGTAAGTACATCTATGTACTTGATAAATTGATCACCTTCAATGACACTAGGTGAAGGAATTCTAGAAGAAGCATGGACAAGTAAATTGGTGAATTATGCATTTCTCGAAGTGTTTGGATGTCCTTCTTGACGTGGCCCTTCTTGCCACATTTCTAGTACTCAAGAACTCATTGTGTGTGACTTGCTCGCCTTGAGAAATCGCGATTTCTTTGGTTCTTGAGCATCTCCTTTAGTTTTCCTCTTGTTTCCACTAATAGTGCAGCACTTAATGATTCATATGTGCTTATCCTTTGCATTTCTTTGCTTAAGAGAACACCCACAATATCATCAAACTTGAGAGTATTTGTACTAGAGATTGAGTTACTTATAGCCATCACACGGCTATCCCAACTATCCAACAAAGATGATAGTATAGGAGAGCTCGCACTTCATTGTCAAAGTTGAACTTCACGAATTGAAGTTAACTTATATTGGTGTTGAAGTCCTTCAGATGTTCTGCAATCGAACCACTCTCTACCATTTTTAGATTGAACAATCGCTTCATGAGAAATACCTTATTGGATATAGATGGTTTCTAGTAGAGGCTATCAAGCAACTTTATCAAGTCCTCCATGGTCTTCATCTTCAAAACATTGAGTACCACTGTTGATGCCAAGCATAGCCAGATTGTTCCCATTGCCTTTTGATCAAGGATGTTTCAAGCTTCATCTACTATTGTTGCGAGGTTCTTTGCAAGACCGCCTAGTGGTGGCAAATAAAGATCCTTTTGGTAGAGGTAATCTTTGATCTGCATCTTCTAGTGTTGGTAGTAATTGTTGCTGCACTTCTTAATCTTGAAGTTACCTTCCTCTGCCATTATTCCCAATCAATTCAAGGAATACTTAAGATATTTCATCTACTAGTAAACTCTTCTTTGAGTAGCTAAATTGAGATTAAAGTGGCTAACTTAGTGGAGAGATAGTTTTTACACACAAGAGAGATAATAGAGAGAGAAGAGAGACACAGCACGATATACGCGGTTCACCCAAGTATGGGCTACGTCCACGAGAAAGCAGCCACTCAATGGATTTGCACTTCAAACTAAAAGTAAATACAAAGAGATTAGAAAGCCTTAATGGAACTCCTGCCTTACTGCACTCTCTTTCACCACCACTTCACATCCTCTACCACCAATGTTTTGTGTATAGAAGAGGCCGCCTTTTATAGAGCCTCTATGGATTGCCCTCTCCCATGAGAGACAGTCGTGTGTAGCCACCCTTGAGTAGACAAATCCAAGTAGAACTAGCCCATGCACCTATGTGTACCTGCCCTTGTGTAGACAAGTTTGCCTAGAAATTGGCCACCAATCATTGAGCGTCGGAGACTTCCGACCACTAGCCAACCGGCCATGATTACCCACCACCAGCCAACCGCCATTGACTACCAAACTGGTCATTGACTACCAACCACTAATCGCTCATTTTTCAATCACTTTTTGGCCACTATTCGACCAAGATATTTTGGCAAAAAAGGAATATTTTGGCCGGGTTTGAATTTTTGTTTTTTGGTGAGTGTTTTTTCTCACACACGATGGCTTCTCCTCATAACAGGTGCCTCACAGATGTGCATTTTTTAGAATAAAAATTACAAGGAGTGACTCAAACTCCATACTTAGCAATTTGGGGATGTGAAATTGGCTCAATTTCTAGTACTTGAGGATTAGAGATACCTTCGAAGAAGCTCTTGACCCTGACTACCGACTTTACGTTCCCAACATCATAATGAGATTTTCATATTTGGACACAATGGGATTTTAATGTTAAAAATGATAGAAATTGCAATAGTGGGCTCAAAATGTGCAAAATTGTGTTGCCGGGTTAGCTTGTTGTTTTAGCAGCTATGTAAGGCAACATAAACAAATTACTCACTCTGATCCTACTCAAGAAGGGGAGCAACACATATTCCCACCTTTGTATATTGATCCTTATCTTATCTAGGATCGCAAGACTCTTTGCTTGTGCATTACGTCCACCCCAAGTGGAGAAATATCTTTCCTTTTGAAACTATCTCTTTAGTCCACATTGATGGGTCAAGAGAGTCATTTTCTAAGAGTGAAATCAATCTTGATAATTCAACATTACACTTTGACATGAGGCTATGGCAAACGTTTGCACAATACCCAGAGCATTCCTAATCATCTAAGGGCAAGCTTTGAGGAAGAGGAGGGAGTTCTCCACAAAAAGCTTCACTAGGATTTGGTTGTTGCTACCTAAGGAAAGACCTTGAATCTCCCTTCTCGTAGTAGTGGCTTCAAGCATGGTAAGCAAGGGATGAGTTTATGGAGAATAATAATGGGGTTAGCGGGCAGCCTTGCTTGATTAATCTTTTGAGTTCAAATGAGCCCACAATTCTATCATTAAATAGGAGCTCATATTGGTTTCCAACACCTAGGGTGTGAATCAATCAACACATCTGCAGCCCAAAGCCCAGTGATTTCATGATGTCTTCTGTGTATGACCATGTTATCCTATCATGGACTTTGTCGAGATCTAGCTACATCAGAATACGTTCTAGCTTGGTGACGGTTGCATACTCAATGCCGACCATTGCTACCAGAGTGTTATCATATATTGACCTCCTTTTGATAAATCCATGTTGGTGGGGAGTAATGACTTTTTCCAAGAGGGGAGAGAATTTGAGGGCGACTGTTTTGGCAATGATTTTATATGCCATTAACATCATAGTTATGGGTTGCCAGTGTTTCAATTGAGGGTAGCAAATTTTCTTGGGGATAGGTTTTATGAGGCCCCTTTTTATGCTTGAATCTAGGATTCCATCGACCAAGGCTTGGTTAGACATTTTCATGATTTGGGACTTTGGATCCTCTTAGAATTCCTCGAAGAACTCGGTAGTCAAACCATCCCATCCATTGGACTTCTCCTTGCCTAATGCTTGTAAGGCCCTCCTTCGTAAAAGCCCTCTTAAGTCGGTTGGATTATGAATGAGCGATCATCTTATTTACAGTCCTTAGAAGAGTTTCTCTTGCTTCATCCACTTCCAATGTGCGAGCCTCAAGCAAATCTATGATCTGGCGTAAGCATCAGTTTACCCTTTCATCTTGTTTATTGCATTTCCTTCCTCATCAGTGAGTGGATAAGGCCCTGATTTCTCTAGACTTTCAAGCCCTTGAAGAAGCGCCCTTGATTAGCCGCCTCCAATTGCAAGTAGGTTTCTTTGGATAATAATCTTGCCTTCCTAACCTCCTCACGTTAATGATCGGCCTGGTCAGTTTTTGCTTCTAGCCACCTTTTATGCTCTACTTTGAAGGCCGACCCTTCCTCTTTTTTCATTCTTGGGCTTGAAGTTTTGATCGCTTTTGGAATACTCTCGGTAAAAATATCCCATGCTCTAGGGTTGGCCAAATTAATATCTTTACAAAGCTTACATATGGATTTTTTGGCCAAGCTTATGAAGAAAGGGTCATTTAAGACGTACGTCCCTAAAATAAGTAGCTTCTTAGCAATTGAACAAGGTGAAGAGACACAAAGGCCTGCTAAGTCAAGGGGGGACGAGGGATAGTAAGTTTAATTAGTGCTTACAATCACATGGAATTTTTCTTGTGTTTTAATATGAAATTGTATTATCTTTTTAATTGAAAATCTCACAATTTATGAGTTTTTTAATATGAAATTTTATTATCTATTTTAAAAAAGTGGCTCCTACTGGCTCACCTAAAATAAAATACATTAATTGATAAATGCATTCAAGATTCCCTATGTCCTCATTGCCTAGCCCTCACCTCTTGGTCGTGTCACCAAAACCTTCTCCCGCCTGCATGTTGCCCTTCCCTACCTCTCAACACACCCCTGTGAGCCTACAAATCCGTCTTCTCCCTATGAGCTTGCACCTAAGCTTCCTTGACATTCATGGACTTGAACCTAAAGAGCAGTCCCCCCATGTCATCTCCATTGTGCTTGTGTCGAGGAAGGATGCAAGAGCTGTAGAGAGAGAGAGAGAGAGAGAGAGGGGGGGAGATTCTAATTGTGTGTACCTTATGAAGCATCCCTACCTCTTCTCTACAGAGGGGGGGGGGGAGGATTGTATTCGCCTATGACCTATGAAGCGTCCCTTCCTCTGTTGTGCGACACGAGAGAGAGAGAGAGAGAGAGAGAGAGAGAGAGAGAGAGAGAGAGAGAGAGGTCTACCTCCCCCTTCCTCTACCCCTTCGCACTCCTTCTACCTCTAAATCTCCTCATGCATCTTCACGTCATCTCCACTGATGGACCATTTTTTATTTTCTTTCAAACGGTACCCCCTATTAACAAATGGTTTATATATTACAAAGGGCCCTACTTAAATAATAAGGTAAACGGTGCACATAAACATTTTGAAACAAAATAAATTAAAAAAAGAAGTAAAAATCAGAAGACACATTAAAATCAAAAGAAAAGAATATTTGAATCCTTTCTTATTATAAGAAAAGATAGATTTAATAAGCATACAAAATAATAAAACAATTTAGTGAACTGATTTTTTTAAAAAAAATTAAATGAGAGGACCCTTTATCAATTCCCTTTGGAAAGTATTTTTGTCTAAGGAGCGAGTTTCCTCCTTATATATAGGCAAACTAGAAATACTAGTAGAATTTGCAAGATGTTTGAACTGTTTTTTCCCCCTTTGCAACCGGCTAATGTTGACTTTTAACCGGCTAGAGGCTAAGCTCAAGCACACCTTTCTCGAGCACTAAGGGTCCTCAAATCATGGGATTAAACTCCTATGAATATTTTGTTTAATCTTTTGTTCTCTAAATTCCTTTTCAAGCATGCCAAAAAAGTAAATGAAGCTTTTTTTTTTAGAGAGTACAAGAACTTTGAAACACACGCACGCATCCTATGTACAACGGTCTCACATGTAGGGAGAGAGACATCCCATCACACACACACCCGCATATGAGAACAGCCCCTAAGGACTTAGAACATGTCTTGAGGTTGCCAACGGGGTATTGAACCCAAGACCTTAGGCACATAGGTATGACTCTACCAACTGAGCTAGCACACGTTGACAGTAAATGAAGCTTTTGAGAATAGCTTTCTATTCAAGACTTTTGAGCCCTTAGGGACACTTGTCTCACAATGAAAATTGAACGACCTTCACCCTTTCTATACTAAGGCATTTAGCATGCCAAAAATAAGTAAATCAATAAAATAGAGACTTTGACAAACTAAAGCAAAATAATATTTTAATGCTCTGAAAGGTAGATTTAATAAGCATAAGAAATACCAACACAATTTATTGAAATGAAATTTTAAGAGGTCTTTAAATGAAAATATTCTTTCACAAATTAAAATATTGTAATATCTCACATCATGGGATCAAGCTTTTATGAATGTGCTCCCTAATGCCTTTTTGGCTTGCTAAAAAGGTCTAGGGAAATTTGATCTCTTGGATGGTTGAGTACTCGTCCTCCGTCACTCAAGTGATGGGTTCGAGTGCGACCAATTGACCCTCTAAAAGCTCATCAATGCTCATTGTGTCACCACTCACGAGAATGTGGATTCTGGTTTTAAAAAAAGAAGTTTGATCGTATGATGTGAACTATTGCAATATTTTAATTTATGAAAGAATATTTTCATTTAAAGACATCATAAAAAGTCCATTCCATTAAATTGTTTTATTATTTCTTATGCTTACTAAACCTACCCTTTCTTAATAACGCATTAAAGTATTATTTTGCTTTAGTTTTTTACATGAACACTAGCACTCACGTGTCATATCTGACCACGCCAATTATGAACAAAGCTTAAATCCTTTCTTCTAACAGTGGTTTTTATGCCTATGATCTAGTTCTTCTCTTTCTTCACCCTAAAGCACTCTCAGTTGTGAGAATGGCTAAAAAAATGGTGAATTATAACACTCCTCGATTAGACGTCTCAACCTAGAACATAACTAACTCTTTTTTTATTTTTCAAGATTTTGACTCCATAGTGTTCACATGATGTATTGAGTGTGTGGGCTTTGTCCTATGAGAACCCTACCTTGCATGCTTCATATGAGTCCTTATATGTGCCACCTCTAGGCCAATCAGATCCTATGCAGCAAGCACTAAGCGATGTCGTGTGACATGCACTTGGCCTAGCTCTACATGAGTCCAAAAGTTTCACTGGTGGACCCCTCTTTGTAAGGGAGCTAGTTGGAGATATGTTGTACTCTAGTGGATTTGTATCACACGTTGTACTAGCCCTATGCACCCTGTGAACTCTTATATAAATAGCACCGCTTGTACGCATTTCATCTTATGTTTATATCGTGTGTAATGGTGTACTTAACAATATGAATGCATCTTGGTATTAGAACCATTAGAAGTTATTAGTGTTTCTTAATCACCCTAAGATCCTTAAACTAATTTGCATAATCATTGATTAGAGTAATCCCTAATCCCTTGCAAATTGATCAAGCAATAGGCAAGCTCTTGGTAGTCACTACCCTTCTTGGCCAAAGAGCATGTAATTAGTGTGTACTATGACCATGTAGACGTCATCCCATCTCTCCCCTAATCGTACATTCCATTAGCTTAGTAAATAAGCTTGTAGCTGATTCACTAGGATTCATAAATTGGGTGCATGTCATACCCAAATGTTTGATGTTGTATTAGCTGAATTAGCCTAAAACACGCTCATTCGTTTAGAATTTGCATCATATTTACCTCATCAATTTAACCCATAATTGATATGTTTTTTATATCCTAATCATTTGTGCATAAAGAACCGTCAAGAGATTTCAATATACCCTGAATTTGGAGCTCATTAAGTCCACTGATTAGCCTCTTTATCACATTAACTTGTTTGGTGTGTGTGTGTGTGTGTGTGTGTGTGTGTGTGTGTGTGTGTGTGTGTGCACGCGTGAAGGACTGCTAGGCAGAGCGTAAAACACTTCATTAAGGACTTCCCCCATAAGGAGCCCATGAGGGCATGTTGGCTAGTCGTACTATTCTTAGTTTGTGTATGGCATCAGGTCTTGGACACAGGCATGTGAACCATGGTTTATATTTTGACACACCAAGCATACTCTTAAATTGGATTTCTATCTTAGGTGAGTTAGTAGGAACCTTGTCACACGTTAAACCTGGCCAATATCGTCAAACGCAATAGATTGAAGTTTTGGGCCCAATGGACCAAAGTCCCATGGGCCCGTCGTCCCTCTTCAACCTTTAGCACCTAGTATCTGACTACCTAAGAAAAGGTTCCCACCACATCTCTGGTGCTCTCTATTACAAAGGGGTCATCTCCATTGCAACACATAGAGCCAACCTCATCTAAGGGAGTAGTCACAACACAAGCCAAGAAAATATTTTCTAGCACCATGTCAGAAGAAAATATTTTTATCAAAGGGGAATTTGCATAACATTGAGCTTCAAGGAAAAACTCGCTTTCTCTCTATGCCCTACTCCTACTTGTAGCCAAACGGAGTTAGTTTCCATAAGTGAAAATCCAAAATCTGAGGTTAACTTATGAAAGAAAATTTGTTAGCACTAGTCAAAACACCAAATAGCCAGAGCTATATGATATACAAGATAGGGCATCACCTTCTTCTATTATCTTCCAAAGTCGAACAAGCCTTGGGAATAGTGAGAATTTTTACCATTATTACTGATAAGTAGAAGGTGTAAGCCTACTTGATACATGCACGTGTGTCCTGCGCATATGGTACCCATTGAAAAGGACCTACATGCTTTTATGAATAAAATGATCAGTCTTTCTTGAGAAACAAACGATTTATTTTCTAAATCCATTGGCTAACCTGATTTTGACATAAGCTCCTGAACTATGCCTCACTATGCTCACATTGACCCTTACGAGACTCCAAAAATTCACTCTTTGGTTTTGTGAACAACAGATTGATCTATGACATGCAATTAAGATCATTTGCTAATAGATTTTATTGTTTCTTTAGATAGCATAGTCGAGCATCATACTCTTGAAAGCCTACCTGGAGTTATGACCACTCAAATTGATTTATTGTTTACACCGCCTAATGCTGACATGGTCAAACACAGTCATAAATTGGGCTCCGTACAAATATGGTCGCCACTTACATGAATCATGTCCAGTTCCATGGAGTTATCTTTCATTATGATGATAATTGTGCTACACTCTATTGAGTTTCCTACTCTTAAGTCTACCATCTACCGGTATAACTTATTCAATACCATGAATGGTCTTATTGGACCCACACTAGCTAGATAGATGTCTTAGTTGAAGCTACTTTGAGCCTTTTACAAAACTCTGTTGTTTATCTTCAACCCAAATCAAAGACTTCCATTGAGCCTTCAATGGATCATCGTCATGAGACCAACGATCTTCATATAGCGCTCAATAAACTTGTGGTAAAACCTTGCTATTCCCAAGAGAAATCGAAGCTCTTCAAAGTTTCTAGGATAAGGCCGTTTAAGGATAGCTTTCATCCAGCTTAATTTCTTGAGAGAATACTATTCTTAAGATAACAAATTCTTTACTTAAGAGAGTCCCCTTGGCACATAGACTTATGTAAATCACTTAACAATTGGAGATCTGCACAGATTCTTCTCAGTAAAAAGGCAAGTCAAGTACCATAATACAGTCTATCTGTAAGTTTCATGAATTAGCTGGAGCATTGTTACACCAAAAGCCATAACCAAAAACTGTGAGTACCCAAATCACATCTGACAAGTTCAATACCAAGGCTCAAGTCTAGTTTAGTTGATGAAAAAACTCTAGCCACGATAGTTAAAACTTGTTTTTAGCAATTAAAACCAAAGTTCATCTACAAAAACCCGAACATGCACGTGGAATCATCTTTCCTTTGCCACAAGCACATGGAACCATCTTCCTTTTGAGAGATGCCCATGGTTAAGAGCTGGGTGGAATGAGGTCATTCAATTGAGACACATGAGCCTGTTGCAGGAGAGTTGGTATGCAGCGTAGAGGAATGTTTGTGAGAGAAGAACATCATTTAAACTTAAACTTGACAAAGTAGAGACAATGACAAGCAGAGGAATCACCTTACTAGAATAGAGTTAGGAAACCCTTGCTATACAATTACGTGGAGAGGACGGGAAATTCTCCTCCTAATATTAAAATAAAGCATTGGTTTCACACATTAAAGAATCGTGCTCAATAGTCTTAAAATATGAGTGATACTGAGTGGCCTACAATGGCTACTACGAGCTAGAAACCTAGAGGAAATGAGGCTAGGATTAGGATCTATCATAGGAGGATAAGGGATGGCATGAGGAAAATGGTCCTATATATAGGGGGAGGACAGGCACAGGATACTCTATGAAGGATCCCTTACAATCGGGGGGTCATGGGGCAGCACCATTTATCTGCTCAACTTTCAACATCATAATCTAGCTTGCAGGCGACAGATGCCAGCCACATCAGCAGCAGAAAGCAAATACACCAGCGTCCAAGCAATGTATGCCAAGTCAGCAGCAGGAGTTTCTGCCAACTCAGCGCTCATAATTTGTTTGCAGACCTGTCGGCACCCCCTGCAGTCGAACAGAAACCACACTGTCATCACCCCTGCAGTCCATCAATTTTGTTGGACCCACTCCCCCCAACTGTGAAGGCCTGGAATGGTCCGAGTGACCATTCCCTCAGCTAAACTGCTCCCGCCAATGCCTCCCCACCTCCACGGGTCGCCTGCGGTCATAGTAATACAAGGAATGGTCACTCAAGGACCATTCCCTACACCATAGGTGAAAATTCCTCTTCTGGATCACTTGGTATAGATTCCTTTTTAGAGAGAGAGAGAATATCAACCGTATTTTCTCATATACGGAGGCTATCATAAAGCATGCAGGCTTTTATATGAGGTGAGAATTCAGCATAACCAAACCTTTGTCAATCAGCATTCCGAACGACTACAATGGGACACTGAGTTTGACATTGTTGCGTGATAACACAAAAACAGATAACCACATTTTGTCTTTTTTGCCATCCAACAACAACAATAGGCAGCATTAAATAATAAACTGTTGTATGCAAAATTTGGCTTTGCTCTTTACGTTCATGTCACATTAAAAGGGAACACAAACTTAACAGTTTCCAAGGCTAAACACCTAAAACAGTGGGGACAACTGTACCGACTGCAACAAAATAGTTAATTGTCTACAACTCTCTGAACGTCAGTCCCCCCATGACTTGGCACCCCGATGTCTACCCCTCCAATGCACTCCGCACTGGCTGCAACATAGTCACACTTTGGTTGAGACACCAATCCCCATGCAGACTAGAGCAAGGAGTAAGGTGTCATGGTAAACATAATACAGAGAAAGACATTGAAAGAGCAAAAAAGTGGTAACCACAGCCAATGGGGACTCTCACAAGCTTCCTTCATGACTCGCGTCTGTCTCCTCTTTGGGTCTGCAGTCAACCCAAAGTACAAACTAGAGGATACCATACCACACTTCCCCCAATTCAGCTCTTCTTTGCCCTTCTCACCATATCAGCCCTTCAGCAGCATTACCATGCCAAAGCTCTAAAACATAAACATGATCTTCACGATAGACCTTCCATCCCCGACATGTACACAGATGGAGGGCATGTATATTCACAAGCGGAGGGGACAGCTCTTCCTTTCAGGAAACAGTTTTCGGCCATCGAGAAATTATTCCACTAAGAAAAAGACTCACTTAAAGAAAGAAACCATTTCCTGAAGAAAAAAAGATAGGCCCAAGGGCATGTAAAGAAGAGATCAAGACACGACAACAATGACCTTGCTGAAAAGATGAGCTGCCAACACCAAAGGTCCCAAATAAGTTAGAAGATCAGAACCTAAGACTGGAATGGCTGCAATCATTCCATCATCCTGATTCCTCAGCTAGAAGCTCATCTGAAAGTATTACCTCAGTCCACCGTATTTATTAATGAGGAGCCATAACACAAAACCTGATGAACAGAAGGCCAAGGCCTTTAGCTACCAATAACACAGCTATATTCAAGAATAATGAGAAGGCATAAACTACAGATCACCATAACAGCATGAATCATTTGGGAAGGTATAAAATGGTTCATAGTGCAGACGAAAACAAAAAGACCAGAGAAGTCATTAGAATGAGAGATTAGAAACTAGACGGGAGCTGGTCCTAAGCCATCCTAAGCCTCAGCAGATTCTGCTGGTTCTGCAGCAGCACCATCCTTGTCATCAGGTTCATTTTTCTTCTCATTTGTGTACCCTCCTCCTAGGACCTTTTGATGCTTGGACCTCTTCTTCTGCTGCTTGTTCTTCTTTTGTTTGTTGTTGCCTCCCTTGGCATTCAACCCCTGGCGGTTGTTTGGGCGATTCCCTGCTTGAAGAGGATTCCCTAACTGGGAAGGATTTCCCAAATGGGGTGGGATTGCATGGGATCCTTGTAAAGGATGGAATGGTAGATGGGGGCCGCCAAACTCAGGTGGAACACTGGCTAAGGGTCCAGCAGCCATAGGAAAAGGACCTGCTGGAGGAAATGGGCGTATCATCCCAGGCTGATTAGGCAAGCTAGGCGGAAACCCAGCTTGATTCACAGGTGGCATCCCTGGAATGTGGTGCTGCATCGATGGCATAGGTAGCAATCCTCTTTCACCTCCTCCTAACGAGCCAGGTAAAAACTGCCCAAAACGTTTGCCTCCATCAGCACCTAGATGTTCCATTCTGTCAATGTTTGCAGAATCAGGCCCAGAGCCTCCAGGAAGCCCCAAAAACCTTGGGTTCTGACCTGCTGGGAAGGGCGTGCCATTCGGCTGCAAGTTCACTGCTGCAAAACCTCCTTGATCATGATCCATTGTATGGTTTGGCTGTGCATTGTTCCTTAAGGAGCTTGAAAGAAGACTTATATTCACAGGCTCCAAACGAATACCGGCAATTGCTGGATTGTTTTGCAGATATTTGAGTGCTAGCTGATCTGCTTCCTCGATCATACCCTGGCCTAATATAACTGCAGGATCCGGAGGCAGACCACCATCGACAGGAGTTCTGCCCATTAGATCCAAGCCTGGCAGAGAAGGAAAATGACGTCCATCTGGATCCAGACCATTAACACCTAGTGACATGTTTCTGCCGTCCTGGCCAGCCCACTCCCTCTCCTGACCAGGAAGCCCAGGACGCATTTCTTGACGTGAAAACAGCTGCAGAATTTTGAGCACCTGTAATAGATAATTACAATTAAAAATCAAAACTGTGAATCACATAAGCAGCATTTCGCACTGCACCCCATCCCAGAAGACTGGGTAGCTGCCATAGGTACCTGATCTGCAGAAAGCTCGCAATCGAATTTTCCCCTCTGGCTAAAGTTCTCCCTAAGCACATCATTGACGATGTCATCTGCCAAAGGCAGGCACTCTCTCAAGATGATGAAACGTACCTGGCCAAAACAAAGGCACAATCACGCCTAAGTTGGTAGATTCAATTCTTGGTTGTCTAATCCATCAAAGGAAAATCCTCAAAGAAGAGCACAAAGGAGGAGAAAAAAGAAGGGGGAAAACGACAAACAATAAGCTCTCTCTCCAACACCTGCCTGCAATGGCTACCATGAGAAGATAGCAGGCATATGAGAGCAGCATGCTAGAAGTAAAGCAAAAAAGTTCAACGGTTGGCTAAAACAAGTCTCCCCTTCAGGAAACAGCACAACCATACTGGCAATTCTCGGCTGTGACTCCCCATCCAGACCAAAAAGGTTGGAGTGGGGACACGTGATAATTGCCAACATAAGGTCATTGCATCAGACAGGTCACGTGTGACCATCTAAGAACAGACAGAGGTGTAGTGAT